>NC_025689.1:28905232-29000051 GCF_000633955.1 Camelina sativa
CACAGATCTCATTTGAGCTTTTTTTCATCTTCTTTTCTAACCCTTGCATGCGCGTTACTTAAAAGTATTTATTAAAGCGATCTGGCTTTTTTTAAATCAGTTAGAAATCGTTATTTAATGAGAGTTAAGCACTGATCTGTTTTGGTTTGTGTGATTTTGGAACATGTCCAACGAATTAGGGTTTTGCGGCTGTCTAGTGTCTATAGATCTAATCTGTATATGAGATAGAAAGTAGAAACCATGTCATCTCTAGCCGTTTGATCTGAAAAATATTGATCTCAAACTGATTGGTTTGTGTGTGGGATTATAGGTGTATCCACTGTTTGCTGCAGTGGGAGTTGCTGTTGGAATTTGCGGGATGCAGCTTGTTAGGAACATCTCCACCAACCCTGAAGTCAGGTACATATATATACATACTGTCACTAATCATGAGGTCTCTTGACCAATGATTAATCGAGTTATTCGTTCATGACCTATTTACATTTGTATATATAATTTTTTTTTCTCTATCTAGCTAGCATGTCCTATTGTATGAAAGGTTGATTTGGGTGTATATTAACATGTGGAAGTGAAACTGGTACGTGTATATATTAGGGTGACAAAGGAGAATAGGACGGCTGGTATACTTGACAACCACGCAGAAGGAGAGAGGTACGCGGAGCACGGTCTGAGGAAGTTTGTGCGCAACAAAGCTCCTCAAATCATGCCATCTATCAATGGCTTCTTCTCCGACCCCAAGTACTGAAATGAAGGAGACTTATCAATTATCATGTTAGGGATTTGGGAATAAAACATGGTGTGATTGTTTCTAGTACACCATATTTCGTCTGTATGAAAACCATATCACTTAAAAACAGTTTTGAAATGGTTATGATGTTGAAGATTATAATTTAATTTGTCTTGGTAATAATGGTAATAATGGATGAATTTGAGAGTTAAACACTAGTGGCCCTTGGATTTCGCACCTTGGTTCCTCTGTTTCTTGTTTTGTATTAAACCATCACTTGAAACATCTTGGAAATGGTATATTAAGTGGCAATCAAACATGTTTTTGATAACGACAAAGAATTAACAATCCCAAATAGTATTAATTATATATCACTCGAGAGACAACATTATTTTTTAGCATAAAATAAAATATGACAACAATCCCAATAAGACCAGACCAGTACTACTTGAAAAACAGACAAGATTATTCACATAAGCCAAGTACTATCAACATGATCCAAGAAAGTGCAAAAACCTATCAGTGGAGGACCATTAAACAAGTGTTCAATCTTAAACCTTCTGAGTTTTTGCGTTTCTGTATTGTAATACAGCACAGTGGGTGCTTCATCAACAAAACTGTCTGGTGCGAAAACAAGTTCTTTTGTTCCAATGGTACCTATGAAACGAAACCACCTCCTATTTTCAACAGTTTCTATCCACCTCCTATTTTCAATAGTTTCTTTCCAACCAGAAACCACAATGTCTTCTTTTAACCAGACTCCTATTTCATTTCTAGCCCATATTCTCAAAAGTCCAGTGTATTCGTCAACCATAATAGATACGGCAATTTTCCCATTGTAATTCACCACGTCCCAACCACGACGAGTAAAGTTAATTTGCTTAGGTAAATCAATGACACTAAAGTTTTCAGACGTTAAGTTGAAGCACATGATCAGAGATTTGTCACTATTGGTGTCATGAGCTCCATAGTACAAAACCCCTCCTTTAAATAGTCCTTCAGTATATGGTTCATGATCACGCTTGCATTTGATCCGTCTCCAAGTTTCTCCACCGGATCCCACCGTGCAAATCTGATATCTCCTAGACTGTTTCCACCATGTTACACATAAAACCTTGAATACCTTCGAAGCTTCATCGTATCCGAAAAAAGAATCTATGGTTTTTCTTTCATTCGCTTGGATCTCCGGTAAAGTCCGAAACATTTTCGTACCCGGATTGCAAATCACAAACTTAGTATTCAACTGTAGACAGATCAAACCTCGGACGGGTTGAGAAACTCTAGAGCCCATTGGCTCACGAGGGATACGCAACTGTTGTTGACCAGAGGACAACAATGGTTCCTCCTCTTGATAAACAGAGTGACACAACACCTCCTTGTCATATCGGCTATACATAAGTTTTTCCTCTTGATCATAAACAGAGTGATACCACAACGCCTCATGTTCAGGTGGATGGGGTAAAGATCGCTTTACCCAGAACATCAGTCGAGGCCTTGTCGATGATCTCCTCAAGTAAAGATTTTTGAAGTCTTCCCCACGGATAAGAGAGGCCCATTGCTTCGAGATGACAATGCATTTCACCAAGGATTTCAGAGGCAGCCGTGACAGAATGTCCATTTGTAGATCTAGCGGAAGTGTTTCGAAACTTGTTGGCTTGTCCATTTGTTTTTCTTCTTAATTCTTTTTCTCTAATGTATTAATTATGATGTGCTTGCTCTAATGTATTAGACAAAACCACAGATGTGATGTATTTATAGGAAAATCTTAACATCTCTGTTTAATGAGATGAGTAGGAGACTTTAGTTTAACTTGTTGCGTCGTATCTTTTATTCTTTACTTTTAGTTTCTTAACTCTCTCAAGTTTGTTTACATCTAAAAACAAAAGAAGAAATTTTAGTTCCACACGCTAAAAACTTACTAAAATTACTAGCCAATTAGCATTGAGATCATTGGATACCAAGTTTATGATTATGAACGTGACTGCTGATACATTCGCTTTAGTAGCTCAGTTCTTGCGAGTTGAATCACACGTCAAAACATATTAACTTGACGACATTTATTTCTTTCTTTTAACCGCAAGAAAAATTAACGGAAATTAAAGGGTTTTAGATCACTTTTAAGAAGAAAAGAAAGGTGTCACACGTCAAAAACTCACTAATATCGTCTATTTATGAGTAATTATTAACAGAGAGGTTTGGTGCACCGCATCATGCCTTGAAATAAGGTTCTTTCATCGTAGACATCTATCTACTCGTCGATCCACAAAAAACAACAATTCGAATTCAAAAACAGAAAACACGTCTTAACTTTTTAAAGAAGCAGCTAGCTTTTTTTTTCTTTCTCTACAGTACGTAACACGGCCAACTTGAACGTTATATCACATTGGGTTAATTAAGTAACGTATAAGTTATATGCATTTTAAACATAATCAAGTATATTGTTAAATGCTAATCGACACAACTAATAATATTAACCTACCATTGACGTTTAGATACTGTGTAATAATAATATCCACTAACACGCCGTGGCCTTTAAACAATTTTCTTATTATCCGAAGACAAAATTATATATACATCAAGTGTAAGTATCGTTGCCACAAGACACGTTCACCCTCATTGACCTCGTTAGCTAGTCGTTATTTTATAAAAACATTTCAATAATGATCGTACGTTGTCTCACATCAATAGATATACATTGAAAAAGACAATCGAACCAAACAAAAAACAAAAAAAAAAGAGTAGGAAGAAAATTACTACTCCTCTCTTAATGATGATGATTTCCACTCAAGATTCAATCACAAGTTCACAATAAGCAGAAAGATTTTGGTGCCAAGTGTGTGTGACTTAAAAGGTTTTAGTTCATCGTGCACACCTAGTCGTTAATCCACCAAAGCCAATTTCAAATATAGAAACACGTTTTAACTCTCTCTTTTTTTTTCGAAGTTTTTACAGCCTTTCACTTAGTTTGTTTTATACACAATTGTTGAAAGGGACGCATTAAAAAGTTATTCTCCGATTCTTGTAAGAGTGTTGTTTCATCTATCTTCTAGACTGAAACAATAACTACGCTGACACATCAAATATGATTTTAAAAAGGGTACTAATTGATTTTCGATCTAAAATATAGATATACTAGAAGTCATTCCGTGCTACGCACGGATTTAGCTTACATTGTTTTTGAATTTTAGTAATTTGGATATTATAGTTCTTTTATTTGTTTACTCAGCAATTGTTATTTTAATGATTTTTAAAATATACTGATCATTTCAATATTTTTTGGGTTCTTTTGTTTAGTGTTACTTAAATTTTCCTTTTATATGTAGTATTAGAGTATTTCAACATGTAGAGAAATTTTTGATTACATAGTAGTGTGTTTATGGTTTTTTCTCTCTTTAGACTTTCAAGACATATTAAGCATTCTCCATCTTTTTATTTTCTTTCTTGCGTTTGCACAAATTATATTACCACTGACATCTACAAAAACATGAAAATTTTGGAAAATAACTTACATGAATACAATCTAAATATGAAATTTAGGTAAACAACAATGAACTTAATAAATATATTTTACCAGCTAATTTTTGGTGAGGTAAAAAATGCAATCACATCCCTCAATATAATTTATTCTTTATACATTCTAATACAAATTAAAATTTTTTTACGAAATTTTAATAATGAAAATGAATCCAAGTAAATAAAGTTATAAAAAATTACTCTAAGTTTTGGTGTAGTATAAAAATGCAATAGTTTTGTTCCATCGCCGAAATGATTGTTTAGATCTGTCTTTTTAGCTTTATCATAAATGCAATTGAATAAAACAAATATTTATTTTCTCGTACCTATTTAGAAGAAAAACCGCAGAATATTATAATATCAAATGTCATAATAAAAAAGTGTCTTAGGAAGTAAAATATTATATGTGAAAGTGGAAAATGTTATGAGAATATTAGTTGATCTTTTATTTTTAAGATGGTTAATCTAAAGCTATTTGATACTAAGATTCCTAAAAAATGATACCAATATACAATTAGCATATATTACTCACAAGTCACAACTATAGAAGTCAAATTAATTAATATAGAAAAATGCAACTCATATCATGCTATGATATAAAAAGACATCACAATNAATTAATTGATATAAAAAGACATCACAATCTTAACAACATGATTTTTTTAAGCATATGATAGTAACATCACAAACTAAATTTACAATGGAGAGACTCATATGCATCGTCTTATAAGAAGAAGTTTTAGTCTACTTTATACACTGTTAATTATAATATAGTAATTTTAAAATGCTACTAATAATCTTAATATAGCGATAATAATGCACTATTATAGAGAGACAAATAATAGCAAAGGAAAAAATGATATCGTTTGTACACCCTCTAAGATGGCACCGACAAAGACAACATTTACAAAATCGCTATCAAAACGAAATGATAGCGTTTTTTCGTGTGCTAAAAATACGCATATTTCTTGTAGTGATGTTGAATATATTAAATCATGATAGTTCATTTTTTCATGAGGTAGTAGTATTAATATAATCAACAAACACAACAACCCTAGAGTAAATATAAAATATGGTTCAAGGCCCGGACCGAGGCCCAACCCATAGGGTAAGCAAATGAAGCCAAGCATTATGGCATCAAATTTTTTGGAACCCGCATACTTTAGACCAGAAGTTTTTTTTTTCTTTTATGTAGAAAAAAATAAAATTATAAGTTCAGTTATTATTAGATTTTTTTTATAAGTTCAAGTGTTATATAAGAAAAACATATATTTTTCATGTAGATATATCCAATTTGTATAAATATTTAAATAAATATGAAAACATTGAAAAGACAAAAAAATGTGAGCAAGCAAAACGAACATATTTCGGTTTATGGACTTAGAAACTATCTTATGAAAATAATTTTTTATATTACTATTCTTATTATTTTATTTACGATAATGAAAATGGTTTCTTAAAAACAAAGTGGCATAGGTCATCCAAAATTGCCGGACCGGTCCATGGAGATTAGGAAATACATACATAAACACTCTAATGAATAAGTAAATTTGTCAAACATTCTCACATTATATTTTTCTGATGCATTTTTAATGCAAACAATAAACATGATAACCTGCAAAAAAAATATTTAAAATTATTCAAGAATACCTATTGAAATATGGAAAATATATAAAAATAATATAATTCTTCATAGGAACCTAATGACTGAAATTAAATAATCATGACTGAAAAAATCTCTTAAAATGAGAGCAATTAGGGACTCAAATTTAATTTTATGGAAAACTGATTGAATTCTAATATTATGGAAAACAAATAGGTAATATCTAATGGGGAATAAATAAGTAAGCAATTATCAAATTACTTACATAAAACATCCCACCATTAGATTATATAGGATTAAACTCCAGAAACTAAACCCAGTAATGGATACTCAGAAATTAAAATTTTACTCAAAAATTTATGAATTTATAAGATAATTTTGAGAACACGTAAACATCTACAATCTAACATAATTTAGATTCCTTTCTTGCTTATGAATCATTTATAAGATGGAAACCCATAAATAAATTTTTGACATAATTTAGAATCCGTTCTTGCTGTGAATCATACATAAGATTGAAACATATTTTTATAATGTCAAAATAACCTATAATCAGATTGTTTTTAGGATGAAACCACAAACTGATAAATGGTGGGTTTAGATTGGAAAGGTCTAATTGAAGAAGGGAAGAAGGAAATGAAGCCAAGCATTATGGCATCAAATTTTTTGGAACCCGCATACTTTAGACCAGAAGTTTTTTTTTCTTTTATGTAGAAAAAAATAAAATTATAAGTTCAGTTATTATTAGATTTTTTTTATAAGTTCAAGTTTTATATAAGAAAAACATATATTTTTCATGTAGATATATCCAATTTGTATAAATATTTAAATAAATATGAAAACATTGAAAAGACAAAAAAATGTGAGCAAGCAAAACGAACATATTTCGGTTTATGGACTTAGAAACTATCTTATGAAAATAATTTTTTATATTACTATTCTTATTATTTTATTTACGATAATGAAAATGGTTTCTTAAAAACAAAGTGGCATAGGTCATCCAAAATTGCCGGACCGGTCCATGGAGATTAGGAAATACATACATAAACACTCTAATGAATAAGTAAATTTGTCAAACATTCTCACATTATATTTTTCTGATGCATTTTTAATGCAAACAATAAACATGATAACCTGCAAAAAAAATATTTAAAATTATTCAAGAATACCTATTGAAATATGGAAAATATATAAAAATAATATAATTCTTCATAGGAACCTAATGACTGAAATTAAATAATCATGACTGAAAAAATCTCTTAAAATGAGAGCAATTAGGGACTCAAATTTAATTTTATGGAAAACTGATTGAATTCTAATATTATGGAAAACAAATAGGTAATATCTAATGGGGAATAAATAAGTAAGCAATTATCAAATTACTTACATAAAACATCCCACCATTAGATTATATAGGATTAAACTCCAGAAACTAAACCCAGTAATGGATACTCAGAAATTAAAATTTTACTCAAAAATTTATGAATTTATAAGATAATTTTGAGAACACGTAAACATCTACAATCTAACATAATTTAGATTCCTTTCTTGCTTATGAATCATTTATAAGATGGAAACCCATAAATAAATTTTTGACATAATTTAGAATCCGTTCTTGCTGTGAATCATACATAAGATTGAAACATATTTTTATAATGTCAAAATAACCTATAATCAGATTGTTTTTAGGATGAAACCACAAACTGATAAATGGTGGGTTTAGATTGGAAAGGTCTAATTGAAGAAGGGAAGAAGGAAATGTTAAGAGTTTTTTTTTGTTTTATGGGCTTTTAGTAAATTAGGTCCAAAGTATAAATGAATTTAGTTAATTAGGTCCAAACAACAAAAATATACAAGTGTTAGATAGATAATAGGCCAAGTGTCATCTTCTTAGCAAAAGTTGAGAAAAACTTTCTCATATTATATAAGATAATTTAATTATCATCAAATTCCAGTGAGGCTCTTTTATATATTTAAAATAACGTTTTTAAAGGAAAAAAATAACTATAAACATAAACAGGGTAGGAGCCTGTGTGGTTTATGGACTTCGATGGAAGGATCTTAAGCTTTGGTTTGATTTGGCTGTCATGGTTCGTGTTTTCATGTCGTAAGTTCTTTTATGGCTATGTAAGGATTTTTTTTTTTTTTTTGGTAAGAAAACGGGGAACCCTATATTATTAAACTGAAACTAAAGAATTACATGGATCTAAGCGTAAACGTGACTGTTGCTAAGGGAAGATGTTGATGGCTATGTAAGCTTTTGTACCTCCATTCTACTAAATCAGAGTCAGTCATATTTTTCAAATTTTTTGGGTGATCCATCTAAATAGTTCGTTAAATTGTCAAAAACGAACATCATTTTTCATCTCCATTCAAATGAATCATCTGAATGGAGAAACGAACAGGACCTCAATCAAAATAAGCAGAAAGATTCAACTACAAACTTTTTTAACTAAAACAGAGTTTCAACTAGGCATGTCAATTAGGGCCAAAGCCCACGGAATGGCGCTGCCCGGCCCTGAAAACATCGGGTTCGGGATTAAGTATACTAGGTTGAGTTCCGACGGCTTTAACTTCAAGCACACGTGTGACTGTTAATCTAGGCGATGGTTCATGTGCACCATGTACCTGTTGCATTGAAGTTAGCTCATATGTTTCATTGATGTCCGAAAAGGATCCTAGATGATGCATCTGCTGGTATTTGTTTTGTTCAATTCGATTTGGTCTACTTTATCAACATTTTCTCAGCTGTGTTGTTTTCTTTTCAATCTCTAGAAATTTCAATTAGCTCTGATGTCAAAGCAAAACCAATTAAGAAGAAGCTCCCCAGGTCTTGGAGGACACTATAAATCCCAATCCGTGATGCATAATGTTTTTGGCTGATGATTCATTGGCTTTTTGTAGTTTTATGGCTTTTTGAAGAATAAATTTACTCATTGCTTATAAAGTCAGGGGCCAAACTATAATGTACTCTGCTAGTGAGGTTATTATTCCTGGTCTGAAATATCTTTTCAGTGTGGACTAGATTAGCTGGTCATATTGGCATAGCCAAAGTTGTTCCCATAAATTGAAGCGATGAGGTTAAAATGGCATGACAACATTTGGTGAATGGTGATAGACGTGAAATGGCAATACAGTACTTCTAGTATATGAGTATGAATACAAAACATCAACATGAAAAGAAGTAAGTGAAGCTTCAGACACAACTCTGTCCAGTCGTCTCATTTTGTATCATTAACCGCAAAAGCTGCAGATGCACAGGACATAAGAGATTTTGTCTTTGAACCTATCATCTTATGCACCCGTTTTGTAGCGTCGCAGTTTTGGACTTTTCAATATGTACACTGATTGTAAGTAAAAGAGCAACACGATTTTCATAGAAGACAGAACAGATAGGAGCATTCAGGTTTATCAATTATGGGAGAGTACATCTGAAGTAATTTTTTACTATTGTAGGGTGATAATAATTTTTTACTATTAAGTATTAATATTAATTTTTTACGCTTGTAACTCTATAATTTTTTACTACAGAAAATAATAATTTCTTGTCTGAAATTCTCTTACAAACAGAGAAAGCTTTTATAAACTTTAGCAACATTTCTACCAGTTTTTCCACTTTTTCCAACTTATTTTCTTAAAGTCGAACAAGTAAAAAGTAAAAACTTTGATTGAAAAAATTGAACCAACCAAAATCAAAATATATTAAGCAGAATCGATGTATTCAAACTTTCAAAGTACCAATAGCATACAAGTATTTGGTAATTCCCTAGGTGATAGTAACACTTCTTCTCCCAAGTATATACTTCTTCCGTTTCAAAATATAGGATGTTTTAGAGAAGTTTGTTGTTTCATAATATAGGATGTTTTCAAATTTCAATGCAACTTTTAAATTAGTTTAGTAGTTTATATTATACAGTATTGTTTCTGATTGGTTGAACTTATTAAAAGTAAAGTCTTCTTAATCTGCGTGTTTTGCTTAAAACATCTTATATTTTGAAACGGAGGGAGTATTAGATTTCCAATATTACACAACTGTCATTTACTATTTATTTTCCTAAAACATTCGGAACTTATTAAAAATGAAAGTAATAGCAAACGTCTCAGCGGGAAAAACATAAAACGGAAACACTAGGGTTTTACTCAATCTGTTTACATAATAGCAACAAAAGCGACCTATCAAATTCCACACTTAGTAACAAAAGCGACCTATATAAAATCTGTTTAAGCGATTCCGATCGGAAATCCAGACTTACGAGCTCCAGATTCCGATACCATGGTCGGAGAAGCGTCGAGCAGCCGCCCAAAGAGGCAACAAGTACCTTCCATTGCTCAATCCGTAATCCCAGATGGTGGTGAAGAAGATGCGGTGGAAGTGGAACGATGGGGGACGTTGTTCGAGTTAGATCTTCTCGACTGTCCCATTTGTTGTGTCACACTCACGAACCGTCACTACAAGAAAACATGTATTTTGGGACCATCAAAAGCGTCACAAAATTGTCACAAAATAGCTATTTGAGACTAACTTGAAACTAAATGAGATGGTCGCTAATAATTGGTCGCAAATTTAGAAAGTGACAAAATAGTCGCAAATATGCGACTGAATAGTAACAATAAAAAGGGATCGTATATCAGCGACTACATTAAGACTAACTATTATAGTCCTACTTAGAGACTAAATTGTGACTAAAACTTTAGTGATTATTTTGTGACATTCCGAGGTTAATTCACAAAAAATATATATATATTATTTTATATTATATTATTTTATTTTAATTTAGTTTATTTTGTCTCACATTATTTTTTATATTAATAAATAAATTACACTAATGATTTTTCTTTATTAAATATTAATTTCGAAATATACATGTGCGTATATACATTTTGCCTCACATCATTTTTCATTTGAATAAATAAATTACAGAAATGATTTTTCTTTATTAAATATAAATATTAATTTCGATATATACATGTGCATATATACATAAAAAATATACATGTGTATAGTATCGACGTTGTGGATGGCCCGTGAAAAGCTTGCCGGCGACGAGTTTTTCAGGCGGTGGAGGAAAAGGAGAGGGAGATTGGTAACGTGTCGGCAGAGAGGAGTACGCTCGAGACGGAGTAATGACGGAGGATTCGAGATCTGGTGGTGGAGGATGGCGAAAGCTTTGAGATCTGTTGGTGTGAACGAGAACAGAAGCTTCGAGATATGATGTGGTGAAGGACGGCAGAAGCTTCTAAGTGTGGTTGGTGGTGGTGGTGAGCGACGGAAGCTCCGAGATCTAGTGGTGATGAAGCCGTGAAGGCGGAAGCTTTGAGATCTGGGGGAAAATGTGAGAAAAGAAGAATCGATTGGTAGATGAAGGATAAAGGTGAATGGGTTAGTTGATTTGTGTTCGTTGTGTCTAAATTGACCACCTTATCGAAAAATGTAGAACTTTGAAGAAACGAGACAAGGAGGAAAATAAGAGAGAAAGGGGAATAGAAGGAGAAGATATGGACCGTTGGATCTAATTAATTCAATGGTGGATGATTGCAATCCTTATCTTTATGTATCAGCCAATCAGAAGCTTTCTTCTTTTAAAGTGAATAAAATCCAAGAACACTCTTATAAACATTCTTATCAATTTATCTTAACTAAGGAAAAATAGAAATAATCCATGAATATTATAAATAAGCTAATAGTGTTTATTTTATTTATTTTAGGAAGTACTGTATATTTCACAATAATTAATTAAATTTAGGCTTTCAATGATTATATTTTTTGTGAAAATTTAAGTGTTGAATTTTAATTTGAAATATATATATATATATATATATCAGTTAAAAAAAATAAAACAATGTTTTGATAAGTTAGTTTTATAAGATGCAAAACTAACAATTCACCACTGAAATCATAAGATGCAAAACTAACAACTCACTACTGAAATCACATGTAACACTTGTACATGTAATATAAAATACAAATATTTTGTTAAAACATTGAGAACAAGAGTTCTATAGAGATTTTTGTGTATATATTAGTTCAACCCAATCTAGAAACTTAACATATTAACATTATATAATGTGAGTTTGGAAATTAAAATTCCAAGATTTAATAAAAAGTAGTAAAGTAGTCACAATATAGTAGCACAATCGATGTTAGTTTGTGACATACTTGCGACTATATCATAAATTATTATACACGGTCGCAAAATAAGTCGCAAACTCGTCATTAAAAAGTAGTAAAATAGTGACATATAACACAAGTCCCAAACAAGTGGCAAAATCGTCGTGAATTGTAACTATTTTGTGACGATTTGATATACATCACAAAACAAAATCTTGAATTCTACACATAATGGTTAAAACTGTTACTATAAGTCACTCATGTTAGTAGTATATAGTAGATATATGAAGTAAAAATTAGCAAAACTTTGTTTTCACACCTTAGTTTTGAAAATTTTCTAAATTCCTAAACATTCTCATAAAAAGAACATGTAACACTTAACTTAGATTTGAACCTTATACATGTTTTGTTTCTAAACATTGATATTTAAGATTTTGACAAAGTTATTATAACTAAGTTCAATCAAATCAAAGCATATACGTATAACTAAACATGTAAATAAATCTCAAATGTGAAATTTTGATTTTTAAAAAATCGAGAGTGGGTAAATAGTCTCAAATTAGTAGCTAAATCAGGTGTTAGTCGCAAATTCTTTAAGTGTTAGTCGCAAAAAGAGTTGTACATTTGCAACTAATTTGCGACTATTTTACATACTAAAACAGTAGTCGCACATCGGTCTCAAATTGTGATTACTTCGCGACCAAAAAATTTTCGTCGCAAACAAGTCACAATCTAGTTGCTAAGATGAGACTGTTGTGTGACCACTTTATATCGTTGTTAATAAGCAACATTTTTCTGACCGTTTATACTGTAGTCGTTTATACGTCTTAAAGTAGTCACATAAGGGTTGCTCTTTTTTGTGACCAAAAAAATAGTCACAAACTGGAGTCCCAAAATGCATGTTTTCTTGTAGTGCGTATCTTTCAGGTATCTTTCTCTTCTTACTTTCACCACTCTACCCAGGAAGATATTGTCAAATGGGACTTTAGCTTTTGTTGATTACAGTGAATTAGCTACAAAATCCTTGCTTTTATATGAGTTTGTAATCGGAGTTTTGTTTGTCTCAGTGTGACAATGGACATGTAGCGTGCCCTTCTTGCTGTGAAAAAATGCTTTGCTTGCACTTTGCCTATTGGTAAGTATCGATGTAGAAGAATGGAGAGAGTTGTTGAAGCAGTCATTGTCTCAAACGTCAAACATCGTTACACCGTGGTGGTTAAAAAGAAGATCCAATCCTTCGGTGGAGAAGCGTCGAGCAGCGGCCGAAGGAGGCAACGAGTTCTCTTAGTTTTTGAAGAAGAATGTGAGACTGATGGTGGAGGAGATTTGGTGGTACGGCCTGGGAAGTTGTTCGAGCTCGATCTTCTCGATTGTCCTGTTTGCTGTGATGCACTCACGGATCATATCTTTCAGGTGTTTGTTACTACTACTACTACTTCTTCCTGGTTGGTTTATAGTTATTTTGGAGACTGCTGTGGTTTTAGGATGAGAGTGATTAGGTTGAAATCCATGCCTTAGAAGACTACAGTAATTCTAGTGATTTGATGATTTCAGAATTTCAAAAACTGTGTGGTTGAATGATTTTTTGGGTAAAACGTTGGATAAGGAAGATGATAATTGAAGGAAATGAAGACTGTAGTCATGTATGTATGTGGTCATGTGTGACTGTAGCCCCGGTTTTTGTTGATGAAAGAAACATATGTGAATCTTTAAGGATAATTGTGATTAGCTAGATGTTAATTTCCCTTACATGTGGTTAACATCGATGAAGTTCATAACGATGGTTCGATGTTGATTTCTTAACAATGATTCATAAAGAACATTTTTTCAAAGCAAACGAGTCTTGTGAATATATTTTTCTTTACGAAACCTAATGGATGATTGTCCTTCCCAGATAACATTTGTATGAGTTACTAGTTTTACATTTGTATATGCTTTGTATTTAGTTCTAGTTTCATTGACTTGTAAATTATAATCCTAGTAACTAACTCTGTGTGGTTATTATTTTCAGTGTGACAATGGACACATAGCTTGTTCTTCTTGCTGCACAAAACTGAGGCACATATGCCCTTCCTGCAGTTTGCCCATTGGTATCAATCGATGCAGAATAATGGAGAAAGTTGTTAAAGCAATCATTTTCCCTTGCCCAAACGCCAAACATGGTTGTAACGAGACGATCTCTTATGGCAAAGAATTAGCCCACAAGAAGAAATGCAGCTTCGTTCTGTGCTACTGTCCTGCACTGAACTGCAACTACTCCAGCGTGTACAAGAATCTCTACAGTCATTACGCTGCTAATCACAAGGACACTAACAAACGTTTCAGGTATGGCTATTCCCATCATGTATACCTGGACATTGAGACGAAGATTTCGGTCCTTCAGGAATATGCGGATGGTCCATTAGTTGTGGTTCAGTGTTTCAAGGAACCACAAGGAATGTATTTTACTGTGAACTGTATAGCACCTCCTTCTCCAGGAGTTGGAAAGTTTTCCTATGATATATCCTACTCGACGGCAGGTAACACTATGACATTTACATCTTCGAAGATGAATAAATTACAGGAAGTGAGCTTCCAAATTCCGAAGATGGACTTTATGTTAGTTCCTGACTATCTCTTCGATCCGAGGTTTTTGTTGAAGCATATGCGTATTTGCATCCGCAGCCTAGAAGAAGAAGAAGATGAAGAAGAAGAAGATTATGATGATGAAGATGAGGACTAAGAGGAGGGATATCCGTCTTTGGTCGTTTTGTGCATATAACCTTTTAATGCATTGCTGTTGTTTTTTTTGTTGTTGTTGATTTCTACGCACTCTAAAAGGATAATCTTATGGTCCATCATCTTACTTAATGCTTATTTCCTTCTATCCATCATTATACTCATGTGTCTGTTTGTTCTTTGACTCGTGACAATAATTTTCCCCTTCCAGCTTGCCACCTGCAATTTCAAAGCTGGTATCGAGTTGCTTAAACCCTTAGAAACTCTTATAGGCATATTTGCCTCAGTTATCTTATGTTCGATGCAGTGGGGCTGGTTGTTCCGGAATTAAGGTTATAGTGCTTCAGAAGGACTAGGTTTGATTCTTCTAACTTTCTCTGATGAAATTCATGTTCGGTGAGATTGTTTCTGCTAAGTCTAAGAACTCGTTGATGTTGGAAATCCAAGAAGATGTTGGTATTTGTTCTGTTCAATTTGAATTTGCCTAAGTTTATAGCCATTTTGCCTTGAGAATACTCTAGTACATTCCTCTAGCATATTCAAGATCGAGTTATTCGCAAAAAAATAAAAATAATAATAATTACCGCAAAGCTTGTTCATATATATTGGAGGGAGGAATGAATGAAATGATCATATTGGCATAGATGACCAGTTCACACAATCAGAAAGACATGATGATAAAATGGTATATATGACAACCTTTAATAAGTAGATTGATAACAAAGTCCTTTGTTATCTCTATATACCTCTCACATCGTCTTCTTAATTTTGTTTATTTCTTTGGATAAACGCCAAAAATACATCACTGGCAAAATTGGTCATTAGTATATATCAATTGGCAAAATTACGTTTATTTGTTTGGATAAACGCAAAAATACATCAATTAGTATATATTTTGAATTAATAATTTTGGAAATTTATGATATTCGAATTTTTGAGATACTAATGAATCTAAATATTATTAGCAAGCTGTCACGATTTAGGTTTATAGGAAAATCTTTCATTATTAAAAATATATTTTTCTTAATAGTTATAGTTCCTAAAATTACTCTGAAAGATTTGGTTAGTAGTTTAGGTAAATAAGATAACAATTCCTAATTTTTAAAAATACATTTAGAGCTATGATCAAGGAAAAATGTTTGTTATACTTGGTAGATATATTAAGAAACAATTTATTAGTTGTTATAAATATCATATTGTTGACTGTTTTGATTTTGTACTAATATAGTTACTTAGTATACAGGATCTGAATTTGAAATTCATTTTAGTTATTTATAATACTAGGACTCAGACCCACCCGCGATATCACAGGAAAATATTTTAGAAAAAAGTAAATAAATTTAAAATTATGCATTATGAAATCATTTGAATGTAATAGAATAGTTTGAATACATAAACATTAAACATAAACAGTTAGTAAAAACATAACCATCAAAATGAAAACTTATAGACGCAACTGCAAAAAACATTGTTTAAAGTATTATAAATATATATAATATTATATGAAAATTATGAAAAAGTGATCCTAACTAAGAATACTGAACTAATGGTTGTAGTGAGTAAATATAATTTTCTATTAAATAATTATAGTTAAAAATATATTTAATAATGAATAAAAATGTATCAAAGAAAAATTAAAATTAAAATACACAACTTTTATTAACAAAATAAAATAAATTTTAAATATTAAAATAGTTTTTAATGAAAAGTTACAATAAATAGACGCAACTGTAAATTCTATAGTAAATTTTATTAAATTTTTTATATTGCTATCATCATTTCTAAAATTTTAGTTATATTATAGAATATTAGATATTAATATTCAATTATTTAGATTCAACATAAAACAGAAAATTGTTTCAAGGAACAATGATTTGTTATTTATTGATGAAGAGACAAAAATATAGAAAGTTGAAAAGACATGACTATTTAAATAGACACACCTGTTAGAACGAAAAGTTGAGATGAAAAAATATGAATAAAATATAGTGAAAAGACACAACTCTACAATGAACATATACAATTGTTTGAGTTTAAGAAAACAAATAAATTTTTTTTTCACAAAAAATACTACAAAAAGTCACAAATTGTTATTATTATTTTTAAATATTAAAGTATTTTTTAAAGAAAAGTTACGATAAATAGACGCAACCGTAAATTCTATATTAAATTGTATTAAATTTCTCTATTGCTATAATCATTTCTAAAATTTTAGTTAGATTATAGAATAACGTTGAATATTAGATATTAAGATTCAATTATTTAGATTCAACATAAAATGAAAAAATTGTTTCAACAAACTTGTTAGTTACTGATGAAAAGACAAATATAAAGAGAGTTCAAAAGACATGACTATTTAAGCATCAGTGACGTCACACATCTATTAGAACAAAAAGTTGTGATGAAAAAATATAAATAAAATATAGTTTTTTCGTCAAAGTAACTTGTACTAATTTGAATAAAATATAGTTAAAAGACACAACTCTACAATGAATAGATACAACCGTTTGATTTTTAAAAAAAAAAAACCAAAAACTTTACGAAAAATCGCAACTGTTTGCACTTGATTATACCTAATGACCCATATAAACTACTTTTAAATAGAATGCATATTTATTTCTATATTGAAAAGTCAAATTCAAAAACTCACTATATAATCCATCTAACTGTTGGAAAAAAAACTCTAGGTATTTTCATTAAATTTTTATATTTAGAATTAACTAAAAGTTATAAATTACATTCATCATTCCAAAAATCTTTTGTTAAATCAAGAATTGCATGAATTTGTTTATTTTTAAAAGAATGAATGCTAGATAATAATTTAGAAAACTGTAAAAAACGTTGAAATTGAAAATTTATATTATTTTGTGTCATGAAAACAAAATGAAAACAGTTCAAACAGAAAAAATATATACAGATTTCAAAAGATATGAATATTCGAATAAACATAACTCTACAATGAACAGTTGCAACTTTACAAAAAAAACCGTTCCAATGAACAATTGCAATTTTTTGTAAAACATAATATTTCAATTTTCTACAGATTTTTTTGAAAAATTATCCAAAATGTACGATTGAAAAAACACAATTTGTGGTGGCATTTATTCGGATTGCTATTATTCGAAAACTGTAAAAAAAGTTGAGATTGAAATTATAGTTGATTTGTGTCATGGCAAAAAAATGTAAACAGTTCAAACAGACAAATATATATATACATATATATATATATTTAAAAAGATACGAATGTTCCAATTAACACAACTTTACAGTGAACAGTTATTACTTTTCATAAATAACCGTTTTAATGATCCATCACGACTTTTCAGAAAATATCCAAAAGATACAATTGAAAAAACACAACTGTTAGTCGCATTTATTTGGATTGCTATTATTATATAGATATCTAAAAAAAATTGGACTTTTTGGGTTCAGCCCGTTCAGGCTATAAGGTTTTTTGGGCTTAGCCCGACCAGGCTCGGACAAGCCCGAAAAGTCCTTTAACAAATATATTTGTACTTATTTGTTAACATTTTTGTTTGATTGCAATATTTGATTAATGATTTATTGTAAATAAAGTTTTAAACTCTAGTGAAGTGACCTTTGTGCAGTGGCCAATGGTAAGTCCTTAATGCACAAGGCACCATCACACCAGTGATCGAGTCCCACTCTCTATGAATGTAGGGATTTGGCTAATGGACTGGTCTGTTGTGGTCTAATAGTTGACAAAAAAAAAACAAAAGTTTAAAACTCTAATCCTAGTTTTCATATATACTTAATAACCTTACTTCATACTTTTAAAATTTTTATCTATGAAATTTTATATGAATTATATATTTTTTTATTTGGTTAAAGTATAGAAATTTATTTAGTTTTAAACATTTTCTTTTAAATTAAGTTAGTTGTAGTTGAATATAGAAGTGAATATAGATGAGTTATTAAATTAAGTTAGTTGTAGTTGAATATAGAAGTGAATATAGTATACCTTTAAACACTGCTTTTTAAGATTTATACATTTGAATTTTTGATTTGTAAGATAAGCCTAGAAAAGCCTTGTAGTCATGTTAGGGTCCTTGTGGTCCTGTTAGAATCGGACTCGGACTTTAAAATATAAGCTCAGAAATATTTCGGGCCGAGCCGGGCTGGGCTTGAAACGACCGACCTTTTTTTAAAAAAAAAATAATAATAAATAATAAATATAATATATTAAAATAAACTACAGCTAGTGGTCTCATACCCACTAGCCACCTAACAACAAACACATTCAACAGCGGAAATAACCAACCAATATTCAATAATAATCCAATAATAAAATATAACCATATTCCAACATAATCAATATCCAAAACAACAAGAATCATAGAACCAGCAACCTAGCAATGTTCTAATGACCCAACTCTAGCAACCTAGCAATGCCAGACAACACAAAACCGAGTCCCTAGAACATCCTCCTCTTCATTGCCTTGATTCCACGATCACACTTTGCCTTTACCTGCACCACAAACACATATTGCAATGCATGAGTATTTTATAAACACTCAGTAAGGCAATCCTCCCATCTACTGGGCTATACACACAAGCAATAGAGACATCTCTAACCATCAAACAACATTCAACAATCAACAATAACAAACCAAGACTCTGCATCGAGCGACACCAGATGGAGGTTGCGTCGACCGACGCAAGTTCTGCGTCGACCGATGCAAGGTAAACTTGCATCGACCGATGCAAGATATACATCGACCGACGCATGCTCGACATAACACGAAAACCCTAGAGTTTACGCGCCGTCCTCGCATCTGCATCGACCGACGTACAGAGTGCATCGACCGATGCAATGCCGAGCATCATTTTCCTCCGAAGCTTCTCGCCGGATCTTCGTTCCTGCAAACACGAAACTCGATCCCAAGCCACAAAAAAGCTTGCAAACGTCCCAAATAACAATCTAACCAGCCTAACAACACATAACAAGCAAATCAGAGAGATCTCTAGCTTAAGCCATGGTCATGCACTTACCTTTGCCACAGAAGAATCTGAACCTTAAACAAACAAGAACAAGCCTCTAGGAAGCTCCTACAACGATCCCAGCTACAGATCTCTACAGGACGCCTCCAATCTCCCAGAATTCTCAAGAACACTCAGGAACAACTTTTTTCTCTTTCTCTTTTCTCAAAAACGGCCACACAACCACGAATGAGACAAAAACTCGCATCTAAGGGTTTTCCTTAACCCAAAACGCAGCGTTTACTTAAGTCAAAACGCACAGAATTGAACATGCATCGACCGATGCACCATCTGCATCGACCGATGCAACTCCCAAACCGGGATTCCGGTTCACGGATGTTACAGGGCTCAAACATATGCGTTATGGGTTTTCAAGCCGGGTCGGACTAGGCCAGCCTGATTGACACCCATAGTTTCAACCAAAACTATTCTCATCTATATATACATTTTTGAAGTACATTTTTGTTTCTACCTTTTTAGTCTAACTTATTTACAATATTAGTTTGCAATATTGATCCTTCAAAAATTGCACAAACAAACAATAATTAAAATGGAAAATAAAAATAGATAATATATTCCCTCAAAAATATTCCGGTTTTTGCTATGAAATCTTCTTGATATGATTTATACGCAAACAAAGAAAACTACATACAGATATCATGATAACAATAATTACTCGATTGAATATGAATAGTATAGAAACTCTTCATTACTCAGCATTGCCATACCGAAACAACCGATTATTGGTATAATTTCCTAAGATAATGAAAACAATTATGACGAGTATATGCAATATAATCTATATTTCCTACAATGGTTGAATACTATTTACCTCCAGCTAATTACTACACTTAAACTCTTATCAATGGCATCTTACTTATTTTCATTCAAGATCTTATATTTTATTCCTTAATTGTAGTATTTTGAAAGATTCTATACTTTCTCAGCAAGATTTCTCCGATTCACTCAATAAAATCTCTAACCAGTTTTTAAACCCTCTATAAATACGGATGCATTCCAACTCTATTCATCACCAAATACCAAATCAACTTTCTTAAGTATATGTTTTTTTCCTAGGTTTTACTAATACTTGCTAATATTATTGAAAACTCATAAACACATGCAAAATCTTCACCCTCATTCAAGAGTAAAGAAGAGGATATTGTTGCGACATCTAATCATTCGTCCATAAGCAAATGAAGTAAAGCAATCATGTACAAGAACAATAACATATTAAAGAAGTGAAGACGAAGGAGGAAAATAAGAAGGGTTGATCTTCTCCTAAGTTGCTATATTGACAATATCTTTGGTTTGTATGGTTGGTTATACTATTTTCCTCTTTTTTTTCCTCTCTATTGCATTGGTATTTAATTTAGGTAGCATTGTTATACATATGTATAGTTTTAACACCAAATTATTTTGTATTTCATAGGTTCATGGATTTGACATGATAAGCATTCTATGAAATCAATATGTAATTGTATAAATTTATATATAAAAAAAGTTATACAAAATAATTGTCTTGTGGTGTGATATGGGTCAATCCCTAGGGTTTTAAAATAATTTATTAAATAATATTTATATTTTTTTGTAGGAATTATCTATGAATTTATATTTACATTCTTTGTTCTCAAAAATCCAACTAAAATTATAAAATCTTAATAATAATGAAACATTCTTCAACTAAAATTATAGAATTTAAATATTAATCCAAAAAAATACAATCCAATTAAAATTACAGAATCTAAATATTAATCAAAATTGACTAAAACAAACACAACAAATACAATATACATTTTTCTTGAAACATTGTGGAAATAAAATCAAAATAATAAACTATAAAAATATGCTAATTTAGTAAAACAATTAACATAATTAAACTTGATAAAAAAACTTATTTTGATTTTTTTTATGCAAAAATGTATTTTGATTTTGGTGAGACAGGTTGGCATTCATCTCATATAGAGAGTTAAGTGGAATTGTTTTTTTTTCTAAAACACTTTTAGATGTGTACGAAGAGATAAATGTGTTATCTCCTCTGTACATATACCACGGGTTAAAACCTTGAAAATACTACAAAAATTATATATTTTGAATATTTATATAAAATACCTGTAAAATTTTATATTTTTAAAATCCAATAAATATTCATAACTATACAATCTAAAAATTAATAAAACAATAATAAAATAATAGATAAATACAATATAAATTTTAAAGTTTTAAAATTAAAAATATTGTCCGGCCGGTTAAATCCTAGTTTGGAATTTAAATTTACATTTTTGAAGTCGCGAAAGTGATTGTGATTGGGCTTTCCCAAATCAGAGATATGGGCCTTCTTAGCCCTTTGTGACCACTTTAGTTGAAGAACCAAAACGACATCGTTACTGAAAACTCCCTAAGACAGTGTTCTTCATCTCTTATCGCTTTTTTTTTTTTAACTGTATCTTGTCGAAAAGAAACTAACCTGTATGGTCTTTTTGAATGTGATTCTTCGTTGTTGATGATGATGAGGCTGGTTCAAGTATCGTCTACTGAGTCCTTCTCTTCTCTTTCCTCTTCCTCGGCTTGGAATGGTGGTGGAGTTCTCTACTTGAAGCGTGGTTCTGGAACTTCTTCTGGTAATATCATCGAACACCTTGTGGGCTCTTTTTTCTTTTTCTACTTTTCGCTTCGTGGGGGTGATTGAATTCCTTTAAGGAGGGATCAATTCCGCTTTATTGGATGAACTCGTGGTGGGTTTTAATGGGCAAAAGTTGAAACGCAAGTCACAGACTCAAACATGCATATAAAAAGTTCGCTGCTTGTCCTGTATCTGGGTTTTAGTTGATTCCCTCTGCAAATTTTGTTCCTTTTTAAAAGTGTTTCCTTGTTTTTGAATCTGTTTGATGCTTTTAAAGCTCAAAAATTGTTTTTTTTTATTCCTGGGTAGTTTTAGGTTTCTAGGTTATCACTGATTTGGAAACGTTCCTGTTTTGATAAGTAAGCCGAGATTGTATATTGTAATCGCTTTGTTTACAAGATGATATCTCTAACTTGTGTATCAGTCTGTGGTTTGTGTAGTGTCTTGAAGCCAAATAAAGTTGCTTTCAACAGCATGATTCTTTCAGCTATGAGGACTTGCTCTATCTCTGGGTTCCACACACTTTGTCCCAAGTCAAGCGGTGGTTCTGTTTCTTGGAAAAAGAGATTTTCTTCCACTGCTTCACCACTCATCACTCAAACCACTTCACCCTTTGTTCATCCCCGTTCGACAGTGATTGTGTCAAGCCTTCTCTCCCCATCTGATATCCCTCAGAAGTCAGAAGAATGGTTTGCTTTACGGAAAGACAAGTTAACCACAAGTACATTCAGTACAGCGCTAGGTTTTTGGAAAGGAACACGGCGTGCTGAGCTCTGGCGTGAAAAGGTATACGACTCAGATTCACGGGTCGTGGAGGAGTCTGCACGGTTTGCTATGAACTGGGGTGTACAAATGGAACCAGCTGCGATAGAGAGGTATAAACGAATAATGGGTTGTGACGTCGGTTCAATGGGATTTGCTATTCACTCCAACGAGCAGTTTCACTGGCTTGGCGCTTCCCCTGATGGGATTCTTGATTGCTTTGGTATTCTAGAAGTGAAATGCCCATATAACAAAGGAAAAACCGAAACTGTGTTGCCGTGGAAAAAAGTGCCTTACTATTACATGCCTCAGCTGCAGGGTCAAATGGAGATAATGGACCGGGAATGGGTCAACTTGTACTGCTGGACACGAAATGGAAGCACGGTCTTCCGTGTGATGAGAGACCGAAGCTATTGGGGAATCATACATGATGTACTAAGGGAGTTCTGGTGGGATAATGTCCTTCCTGCTAGGGAGGCTTTGTTGTTAGGCAAAGATGATGAGGAGGTGAAAAAGTATGAGCCAACATCTACCCATAAGAGAACAGGGCTTGCCATAGCTAAAAGCATAAATTTGGCTGCGGAATCAAAACTAGTATGCAGAGAAATTGCTGATCACGCTGAGTTCTTTTAGATGAATATGTGAATCTCCTCGTATCTTTTGAATTATTAACTGATGATTCATCTTATTAGACCACATTGTTTGTACTTATGAAACTGGTTAAATGATGTAACGCTCTTTTAATCAGATTTCTAGTCTATCTCGAGATCAGCGGTTTTTATGGCCTGTAAATTAATTGGATGTGAACTGTTTTTTTTATTGTAAAAATAGGTGAAGATATTTAGACCAAGGATGGCCGAATTTTTCAGACAGTTAGACCAAGGATGGCCAACCAAGCAGATGCAGATGACCAAAAAACAGAGAGAAAGTAATATAGGAGTTGGTTACCAAAACAGAGAGAGGAAAAACAGATAACTAAACTAGTTAATCCAAGAACAATAAACAAGAAGAATAAACCTGCACAATAAATAATGAAAGATGTGATTCCAAACTAATGGTTATTTGAATCTTTAACATCTGCAAGAAGAGAAGAATATGGATTCGGGGCCATCGTGGGCTGATCAATGGGATTATAACAACCCTGACCCTCTTCCGAGTACGATGCAAGAGGATGAGAGCAAAAAGAAGAACAAGAAGAAGAAGAAGAAGGAAGAGGGTGGAAGCAAAAGCAGTCTTGGGAAGACATTACTTGGGTTCAAATGGATGAAGGAGCTCCGCAAGAAACCTGAAAAGTGATTAGTAAAGAGATGTTTTATTACATTTGATACTTGTTATTCTTTTGTAATTACCATTCTTTCTCTTCTTCATCTCTCTTCAGCTTTAGTGCTTTACTACCAGTAACCGCTTCAACGATCATTAAAAAGCAAAAGAATTCAGGCAATGCAAATGAGAAATTAACCAAAATCTTAAAGGGTCAAGACGATTAAACTTAATCAATCCAAAGAAAAAACAAGGACAAAATGCTAAGTACTCTTGGTTTTTGTTTCCTCAGACAGATGAAACCATCTAAAAAGGTTGTTTCGTTCATCTTCTAGACTTCTTTTTTGAGGCCCTAGAAGAAGAAGATGCAGCTGCATTCGCTTTAGAACTGGCCGCTTGGTTTGACTTTGAAGTTGGAGGAGCTGCTTCTTGTTTATCCTTTGTCACCGCACCCTGCGAGCCACGGATTTGAGCTGCTCGCTTGTCCTTCCTTTTGGGTCTGTAACTTGACCTTTCCCTTCTGGGAAGCCATCTTTCAGGGTCCGGAGGAGGACCTGGGTTTGCCGGATCGAACCCTTTGGGATACTTTGGCTTTCTCTTCCTCTTCCTCTTTGCCTTCTCTTTCTTCACTTCTTCCTGACTCGATGAAGCAGCAGCACCTTCAATGGGTTTTGCACCAGAGGTCTTTTCAAGGTTATCCACATCAACAGCGTTCAAACGAGGCAGAGGCCTAAGCTGTTTCTCGTAAGTTTCTGCTTTTTCGACATTGACACGAGCAAGTGTAGTCACAAGACCAACCAGAGCATCTGTGCTACTATGGTTTTTCACAATCTCCTCGTATAGCCGTGAAGCCTCCTCTTCTTGACCATGCCTGAGCTTGAAGGCAGCAGCCTGCGGCATCAATACGCTAAGCTTATTGCTCTCGGTCATCGAATTCGACCACCATTTAATTGCTGAGTCAAGAACAGCAGCAGCACCATCACTGTCCCCAGCACGCTCTTTGAGGGAGACAATGGTGGCAACAGTTGCAGGCAAATGCTGAATATCAGGTATTTTGGACAGGGACTCTGCTGCTACATGAGGATGACTGGCAGAAGCAGCAATTTGTGCTCTGGCCAAGAGAACCAACTTGGACTTTTCCGGGAATTTTTCGGCACACTGTCCCAGAAGTTCTTCAGCTTTGGCAGCCTTGTTTTCTCTCACCAAAACAGCAGCTTGAAGCAATGTAGGAATGACACTCTCAGGAAACATACCGGGTAGTGCAGCACAAAGCTCTCGTGCCTGAGGTGAAAAGATTTTCGTAACTGGTTAAAAAGATTTTCTTAACTGGTTAAAAAGATTTTTTTAACTGGTTAAACAAAGTATACAAAGAAGAAACGAAAGAGGAATAAGCTAGAATTCAAGTTTAAAGGACCTGATCCATCTTATTTGCATGGAGGAGTAGAAGGACGCGATTGGCATATATAGCCTCCTTATTTTTCAGTGAAAGCTTTGCATCAAGTGCTTGAGAAAGCTGAAAATTTTGAGAGTCTTTTTCTTTCAGCCGATCAAACTTCCTTAAGCCATCAGAAATATCTTTGGAACCTTTCAAGGCAACAAGGTTGTTCACAGCAACAGCAAGTGTAGGTTCATCATCCAGATTACGTTTAATGATGTCTACATAAGAGCTGATCGATTCTTCGGTTTTTCCTAGGAACTGACAAAGAAAAAAAACCTATGTTACAAGGAACTGGAAGATATCTTGACAAGATGTTAAAGAAAAGATAAGCATTATAAAAAAGTACCTGTTGGACATATGCTAGTTGAACAGCAATTGGGGCCAGCTCAATCTCAATATCCTCCTCAGAAAGATCATCAGTGAGGGTCTCCTGACCAATTCTGTCTCAAAGCAACAGTGCATTTATCAGGTATGAGTACATTGTACACAGCATAAAATCAGTAGCCAGATAATCAATCTGCTTAGTGTTGGAAAAAGATACACAGTAAAAAAGGAAATCATGTGTACATCCCTACATACTAGATTGATGTGATTATCAAAAGCAGGGGATGTTCAAGGCAAAACATGATAAAATACTTGGAAGTTAGGTGCAGTGGCCACAACTATTTTACCGAATTAGTGATCCTATTTAGTATAGCTAAACAACAAATGTGCAATCCTAAGATGGGTTACCTTCGGGCAGTGAGCAAAAGTTGTTCTGCATCAGCATAGTTATTGCTTTCAATCAAAGAGCAAGCAGTATTATAAGCCAAGTCATAAGAACTAGTTGGTTTGGTCTTCAAACCCTCCAATGTTTTTTGCACTTGAGAAGCTTTTCCAGCTGAAATCAACCCAGCGACGATATTGACCTCTAAATTGTTGACGTCTAACTCCTCAAGCTGGACCTTGCTCACTTTCTGATACAAATCCAAACAAGCATCTGGTTTCCCCAAACGGTACAAAATTTGTGCCTCGAATAGCAAAGCCTCTGGATCTCCCTGTCGACCTTTTAAACACACTAAAGCCTCATCTAACTTGTTCTGACGGTATAAACAATAACCCTATAAAGAGAAAGAACGAAAATAAAGATAAACCATTAGCTTACAAATCTCAGGGCAATTTCCAGATCAAATGCAGTTAGACTGACGCAAAATTAGTCTAACCTTTTCAAACCCTAGATCGATTTGAAGCTTCTGGAACGAGTTAATAACGGAGAGAGCTACATCGATCTGATCGTCTTTGATTAGAGCCACAACTTTGCATCGGATCGCATCCTCATCGGTAGGTACAATCGACAAAACTGCAGACGAAATCAACGGATTAAAATTTCATCAAATCAAAATCAAACGAGAATTCTACGAGGGAAGAGAACTGTGAAAACCTTGATCAGCGACCTTGACGACTTGTTGAAATTCAGATTGATGGTCATTGGATCCAGTGATATGTTTCTGGATGGAAGAGAAGAGATCTTCGATTGCTGGAGGAGGTTGAGAAGTCGATGTTTTGGGTTTCTCTTTCGATTTCGGAGCCATGGCTGCGTGAAGTTTTCTCAGGGCACGAAACACCGGTGAAGATAACGGGATCCAAGCTTCCAGACTTTTTTTTGTTAAGGGTGCATTGTCGTGATTAACCTATGGGCTTTCTATATGGGCCTTTGAAATATCTCATGATCCAGTTATTCTTATATAGTACTTGAGACTGTTGGAAGGATAATAACTAGAGGTGTCAAACGGGCCGGCCCGCGTCCATCTGGGCCGTCCGCGGCGGGCAGTTTCAATTTTTTGGACCGCGACAGGCCGGCCCACTAAGCCCCGCGGACATAAAAGTTATGTCCAAGTCCGCTCCGCTAAGTCCAGCGGGTTAACGGGCCGGCCCGCGGGCCTAAATAATATATTAATAAAATAAAATAAAATTAATAAATTATAATTTTAAAAATAATTTTAAATAAAATGAATATTTATATTGATTTTTATAGATGTTCTAATTTTTTTATTTTAAATTTATTTGTATTGTCACATAATTTTAAAAAATATATGTTTAAAATAATATAAAAATAGTTATATATCTATATTAAATATTTATTTTTATTTAATATTTGAAGACCGCGGGCCGACCCGCCAACCCGCGGACATAACCCGTTATAACCCGCAATCTGCTTGGGCTAGACCCGCAAGGCCTGCTTTTTATTGGGCCTAATATTTAGTGTCCATGCCCGCCCCGCAGAGATACTATTTGGGCTAGGTCCGCAGGCATGGAGCCCGCTTGACACCTCTAATAATAACAATGATATATAATTTGGATTTGGTTTTTCTTCTGCATATGACAATGTTATGCTTCTAAACATGCTCATAAGTTACATATTTATAAAATGCCAAAATCATTTCGGAAAACTTTTTTTACATACTCATTAACAATAATATGCTTAATTAGTTAATTATCACTAAAGAGATTTTTCTTTACTAAAGATATGGCTCTGATTGGTTACACTAATTAACGTTGTTTGCAAACAAACCACTTCAATGTTCACCAATCAAGACGGCATTTGGAAAGAGCGGTTGAAGATCATGGTTGGTTGGAGAAAGAGTTTGGAAAAAGTGGTTAAAGTTTTATTTTGATGGTTACAAACACCAACTCCAATTACTTGGAAAAACCAATGTTTGGTTTTGTATAAAAGTTTAGACAGTTTTTATTATGTCATTTTACTTATTGTTTTTTTCCATTAAATTATCATATCTAACAAAAAAGAAAAGAATAGTGAATATAGTAGGTATGTGCTTTGTACAAAGCCATTTTCATAATACAAGTTTTCGTCGAGTACAAAAAAACAGTTTCCTTTTGCTCAAGAGTTAGTTTTTATGTCTCACAGTCAATTTTTGAAGTGCATTCATTGAAAGTATTGTTTAAAATCTCCTAAATTTTTTAGTATACATGAAATACTTATATATATATATATATATATATATATATATATATATATATAAATTTGAAGTTTTGTTTGTGATTAAGTCAAGATTGTGATTTCAAAAATAGCATGTACTTTTAAATGGATGATCATGTATGTGATATTTGAATAATTTGGTATGAAATAAACATTTAGAAGTTTGTTAATATCATATATGATATAATAAAGATTTAAAATCATTTAGCATGCTAAGTAGTTTGTAAATATGATGCTTCATTTAACTATATTCATATTATGAACTAGATAAAAAAATTATTACTCCATATTTTTCATTTTCTAACTAAACTATTTTTTAATATTATTTATTATAACTTAAACTATTCAATTGCTATAATGTTACCAATCAAACGCTCTCTTTAACCGTAAAATTTTTTTCATCCGCTATTTTTAACCATTTTCTCTATAACCGCTATAAATTTTTAACCGCCTCATTTAAACGTGGTCACCAATCAGACCCATAAAAGTTTTGTATTCCAAAAAATTAAATTAAACTTTATTTTATTATATAAAAGCTTACTTTTCAAAGTTAATAACTTATGTGAAAGTGATATGTGTAAATCTATTGATAAGATTTTGCTATATGTTAAAAAAAGAATTACATAAATAAATACAGTAAATTAAAAATCCTAAAAAAATCAATTAAAAGTACATATATCAATTAAAAGGAATCATACAGTAAACTACAAATCCTAAAAGTAAAAAGATTATAACCTTTTTTTTGAAAAGAAAGTGAAATAGTAATTTACTAATTTTAAACAGAAAGAATCACAATTACTATTTTCTGAAAAATATATTAAAAGAAAATTATACATTGAAAAAAAAATATTAGTTTAAGATGATAACGAAATTTATTAATCAATTAATGAGATTTTGACACTTGTAAAACAACTTTTCAATTAGATATTTAAAGTTTTCCATTAGATTTTGACATATGCTAACATAAAAGTGAAAATTACAAGTTTTTTAACACAAAATATATTAAAACATATAATTGAAAAGGATGTAATTTTATTAAAACAAAAAAGTTATAAAAAGGAAAAATATTAGTATATGAAGCTTGATGTTCTAAAATTATTAATTAACCTAATCACATGTCAGCCTCATGCATGTGTTAATCATGTTTAAAATATATTTTTTTAATAAATTGTAGTATTTTGGTTATTTATTTTGATTTCTACTTGCAATTCTTTCAATTTTCCTTTTTAATTTGAAATACGTGATGATTTAAAATAAATTTTCATATTATTTATTTGAATTTCTTTTCTTCAGTTAGAAATATGTAAAATCAATACATAAGCTTTTTTATTTTCAATTATTTTCAAAGATTTATTTGTACTCTTAGTAGATTGTGTATTTTAATTTATATTTTATATTTATTTGTACTATTAATCAATAATAGTTTTTTAAGAAAATGAAAATTAAGGAAATAGATTTTTTTTCAGTCTCTCGGTCTCACTTCTTCCTTGGGTCGGTCCATCAGCGAGCGAGAGGCTTTTCCCTCCCAGTCGCTCTTTTTATTTTGTTCCTTTATTCCCTTTCTCGAGAAAACAGCAGAGGTAAAATGACGGAAAACGAAGGAAACGACAAGAAAATGGAAGGATCTAATCCTAAGAAGAAGCTAAACCTTGTAACCTTCACCGGAGCCGCCGGTCTTCTAGGACTCGCCGTCAGTCTCGCCGTCTTCGCTTTCAATTCCCACAAGCAAAAAACGAAGAAGAAAGGCACTCTCTCTCACTCTCACTCTCTCACTCTCTCACTCTCGTTCTTCCTTTCCGATTCCGCGTTTCACGAATTCGAATTTCACAATGCTTACCTTTATCAATTGTTAGGTCTTCCTGGTTGTGATAATGTTTGCGTTAACCTATCCGCGAAGGAGATTCTCGAGTTAGCTGACGAAATTATTCACAAGTCCTCGCGAGTTCATGATTCTGTTGCTTTGGTTGCTTTAGATAAGGTTTTTTTGAACAATTACTGGATTAAGAAGTTTGGGGGAAACGCTTGATTGATTTGGATTTTTTTTTTATTTTTTCTGACTTGATTCAAATGCTTCTTGTAGCTCTCTTATGAGAATGTTGTATTGCCATTGGCGGAATTGGAAGCTAGACAACTCTCGCTTATACAATGTTGTGTGTTTCCTAAGATGTTATCGCCTCACGATAGTGTTCGTAAAGCTAGTGCTGAAGCTGAGCAGAGAATCGACGCTCATATTCTTTCCTGCAGGTGAAATTGGATTCTCATGAAGCATGACATGTTGTTTTTTTTTTTTTTTGAAATTTCTGATTCACTTTATGTGAAATTGAAGTTCATTTCTTTGTGCAGAAAACGTGAAGATGTTTACCGGATTATCAAAATTTATGCTGCAAAGGGAGAATCAATAGCGCCGGAAGCTAAATGCTACCTAGAGTGTCTGGTAAGGAAAATTGAATCATGTGCTCCTCTTATATATTGCTCTCAAGGTTTTCACTGTCTCAGACATTACTACTATATCACGTTTCTTCTGCTAATGCAATGTAATGCCTTAGCCAAACACATTCTAACAACTGAGATTATTTAGTTCATCTGTGTTCCTTATCATAGTCGTTATCATTTCTAATTTCTTGGTCCATGAATTTGTACTATTGATATTTAAGGTATTCTTATCCTCATGGACTATCATATAGCACTCTTTAAGAGTTGGACCAAAGAATTTTGCATTCATGAGCTTCATTCAGTTGGAATAATGAGCTTCCTTTTCATAGCACATTTTCAGGAGTTGCTTGCAGTCTTCTTTTCACTTTACTAAGCTGTTTGAATTGAACCAAAATATTGATTTCTGTTTTATCAGTGACAGGTTAGAGACTTTGAGGACAATGGTCTGAACCTTACTGCAGTAAAAAGACAGGAAGTTGAGCGACTAACAAATGAAATTGATGAGCTTAGCTTGCGATACATTCAGAATTTAAATGAAGATAGTTCTTGTCTCTTTTTTACTGAGGATGAGCTCGCTGGTTTGCCTCTAGAATTTCTTCAGGTGTTTATTTCAAATTTTATTTGCTTACTCTTGTCACATATGCAAATTTGTTGTATTGTCTTTTTCGGACATGGCTTTTTCTGAACAATTTCTCATTTCTGCACTTTCTCCTGCAGAGTTTGGAAAAAACTCAAAGTAAAGAATTTAAGCTCACCTTGGAAAGTTGTCACGTCGCAGCTATTCTAGAGTTGTGCAAGGTAAGAGTTTCCATGGTTCTTGTTGATTGACATGCGACAGAAAAGGTGGCAGTTACTTGCCAATTTTTAATACTGGCTTTTTTTTTTAATAACCAGGAATCATTTCAACATCACTCTCTATGTCTAGGCCAATGCATTAGAATCTGTCTTTGAAATAGTTTTGGCTCTTGTTTTAAACTTTGCAGATAGCCAAGACAAGGAAGACGGTGGCTATGGCATATGGAAAGAGATGTGGAGATGCCAATATTCCAGTGTTACAAAGATTGGTACTTGTGTCTATTCTAGAAACCCTTGACAGAATCCTGCAGCACATTTTAATCAGTTCACTTTTTACTATTCTCGTCTTTGTAGGTTCAGTCACGCCATAGATTAGCTCGCGTCCTTGGTTATGCACACTTCGCAGATTATGCTCTTGATCGCAGAATGTCAAAGACATCAATGACGGTTTGTGAAGAACCCTTAAGTGATTAGTTTAGCATTCTTCATTACTTGTTTGTACTGACGCCCTTATTGTTCCAGGTGATCAGGTTTCTGGAGGACATCTCGTCCAGTTTAACTGACTTGGCTATTAGAGAGTTTTCCATTTTGAAAGACTTGAAGGTAACATAATGTCGGTATTATATAATAATAGGTGATTCCTTTCTCACTACTTACTTACTGGGTTTTTTATATCAGAGTAAAGAAGAAGGGGAGATTCCATTTGGCGTAGAAGATCTATTATATTACATAAAGAGGGTAGAGGAATTGCAGTTTGATCTTGATTTTGGAGATATCCGGCAATATTTTCCTGTCAGTTTGGTCCTATCCGGGATCTTTAAAATATGTCAAGACCTTTTTGGTGAGTTTACGCCTGTACTCTAAAATCTTTTGGGGTCTTAATAAATTTCTGCTTTGCTTATGTGGCTTGAGAATACTTAATGTCCATTTATTTCATCCTCGTCATAGCTTGCTGACCACCTTTATGATTTCGCCATGCAGGGATAAAAATTGAGGAGGTTACAGAAGTTGATGTCTGGTATCATGATGTTCGAGCTTTTGCCGTCTTTGACTCCGGATCTGGAAAGCTTTTGGGATATTTCTATCTTGACATGTTTACAAGGTCCATTAGCGACCTTCATCATCCTCTTTACTTTTAGAACCTCCGTTTCATTTTGAGTTGAGAGAATAATTTTGTTCCACAGGGAAGGAAAATGTAATCACAGCTGTGTGGTGGCTCTTCAGAATAACGCATTGTTCTCCAACGGTGCATGTCAGGTGACAATCCTACATCTATGTCGGACCTTTATGTGGAAGTTTCATGCAACTCAAAATATAAATCGATACTGTGATCTCATGCGGATGTATTTTGATGTTTTAGTATTCGTATTTTGGTATTTATTTTGCTTCTGTCTCCAGATTCCTGTGGCGTTGCTTATTGCACAGTTTGCCAAGGATGGCAGTGGTGAAGCTGTGCCATTGGGATTCTCTGAGGTGGTTAATCTTTTTCATGAGTTTGGCCATGTGGTACGTGAATGAAACTGGTTAGCTGGAACAGCAGAATAAATTCTGTTGGTATCTTTTGTATATATCTGAGGATGTTATGACTTATGAGCTGATATTCCTTGCTAACCATTGGTAAATAGGTCCAACATATCTGCAATCGTGCTTCATTTGCTAGATTCTCGGGCCTACGTGTTGACCCTGACTTTCGGGAGATCCCTTCTCAGTTATTGGAAAACTGGCAAGTAAACTGATGTTTTTTTCTTAAAAGTCTTTCTGTATCAACACCAAATCCTTATTGGCGGAATATAACTCTGGTATCTCTAGGTGTTACGAGAGTTTCACGTTGAAGTTAATATCAGGTTATCGTCAGGTGAGTGCTTCTCACGACTAAATTATTGACAATTGTTCTTTTGGTAGACTAGTCGTAATAATTTGTATAAACCTCGGATTTATTTCCCTTCTAGACTGTGACTGGCAGTCTGCAAAACACTGACTGCTTTATTTAATCCGTTGGACCTGCAGGATATCACCAAGCCACTTGTGGATGAAGTCTGCAAAACACTCAAACGTTGGAGATATTCTTTCTCTGCACTAAAGTCGCTTCAGGAGATATTATACTGTGAGACATCTCTGCACATGTTTTAATTAACTTGTAATGATGTTTATATGTATACCTTTTCATTTTGACTTTATCGTAGTTTATTCACTGAAATATCAATTCCTCACAATCGTTAGGACATATGGTTTGTTAGTAAGACGAGTAGATTGTATGATTCTTATTATGCTTTAGAGGAAGCAGAATTTAACTGGTAAAATGTGGTATTGACTAATAAAAATATGGATGATCAGGTCAATTTGATCAAATAATATATTCGGACGACAATGCTGACTTACTGCAGCTAATCAGGAGTCTTCATCCAAAGGTAAAAGCAGAAACTGTCAAAGCAATCTTGTATTTCTAAGGCGAATAAATTGTCTTATACTACTAGTTTCTCTCTCTATATATGTATAGGTAATGATAGGGCTACCAGCGGTGGAAGGAACCAACCCTGCTTCATGCTTCCCACGTGCTGTAATTGGCTCTGAAGCAACATGCTACAGTCGTTTATGGAGTGAGGTATGATTGATTTTGCACCGTGGTGATTCGCGTATTGCATGATTTTTGTCTGAGAATCCGTTTTCTTTCCACAGGTGTATGCTGCTGATATATTTGCATCAAAATTTGGGGATGGGCATCCGAATCTGTATGCCGGCTTGCAGTTCCGAGACAAAGTGAGAAGCTTATTAGTTGTTTTTCCTTTCATTTAATAGTGTGAGTGTAAAGGACTAACAAGTAACAACTACTCTCGTATTAGGTGTTGGCCCCAGGAGGAGGCAAAGAACCAATGGAACTTCTCACCAGTTTTCTTGGAAGAGAACCATCAACGCAAGCTTTCATCGATAGCCGGACAAACTATAGTTTGTAGTATCTTGCACCTAACATTAGGATCTTCCAATGAATCTGTTGGCTGGTGAAAGTAAACATTTCTTTTTGTTTGTTAGAGACATCGTTTATTGATGTTTGTTAATGAGTTGAGAGGACCGATTTAGATGGAAATTGGAATCATTCATTCTTATCTGTGCATCTTCCCCATCCCAATCTCAAATTACCAAACAGAAAAGTAACTATATGCTACTATAGTGATAATGATTGAGACTTTTCTTCTCTTATTAAGACAAAAGTATAGGATTGTCTTTTTTTGGTTTAATTTCAAACATTCAGAAGAAAGAGTTTCAGATTATGTTTAGAAGACCGGTTCTGGTTCGGTTTAAAAACCGGGTAGGACACGTGGCAGGTCCAAGTAGATAAGGTACGAATCCACGAAATCATCATCCCCAAAAAGAACTCTCGTTTACGAACACGAAACACTTTAGTGAGTTGAATCTTCTGGTGCGTAATGGAAGTGAGTATGTCTCTTAACGCGTTAACTCGGCTTCCCCTGAAGAACACGGGAAGATTCGAAGAGGGTGGACTAGCAAGACACTCGCTGTTTAGCTCAAGAACGGCATGCCGAGAGACGGCTGTGCAGCAGCGGCGGATGGTTTTTGTGGTGGAGGCTAAGGGAAAGAAAGGTATGGCGGCTCGTCAGTATCAACGTACTCCTCCTCCTATGCCTAAGATTGAAGAGGATGGAAACCCAAGATTTGTTATCTTCATTCGTATGGCTAATGTTCGTCTTTTTTCCCCCACTCTTTCTTGATTAGCTTATCCTTAGGAGTTCTGTTTGCAAAGTTATTTACTTTTTTACAATTTGATACTCCTAGACCAATGATTAGATTGCAATTGTTTAGCTTGATTGGTTCTGTTTTCAAAGTTATGTACTTTCTTTCAGTTTGATTCCTTTAGACCAATTATCAGATTGCAGTTGTGTTTCTAGTTTCATTTATTCGAGTTTTATTTTTCAGCATTTTAGTTCTTGTTTGTAAAAAGTGTTTCTTGTGATGTGAACAGGTGTATCTTTGGTATCCTCTTAGTATAATCGCTGGTGGTACCACTGCCAAGATCATGGTTGCTGCAAAAGATAACCTCTTGGGGAAGTATATCTACAAAGACACCATTGCAAGAAACATTGCCGCTGTTATTTACAGAGTAAATGAACACAGCTTGCTTATTATTACAATATGTGCCTCTTTAGATGTGATTTCTGACTGTTTTCATCTTCAACACAGGATGAGAAAGAAATACAAAAGACAGCAATAAAGCAGCACCGTGTCTTGCGTTCAGCCACAGACTTTCGATATGGTTACAAACTTGTTGTAATGCTCTCAAAACCTTTTGTCTTCACTTATTTGGAAGCCTCTGCTTCTTTTTGTTTATGGAGGACAGATTCTGTGAGGTCATAAGGAAAGTTTTGTGGTTTCTTTTTCACTTATTATGGCCTTATCATGCATTCAGGAAAACGGAAACATGAGAGCTGCACTCAGTACCTCAGATGTTATCGAGGTGAGCTATATGCTTAACTATTTTGAGATCAGCTCTCAAACTCCCTACAGTGACACCAAAAGGGTGCTGTTATATATGTTTTCTCTGAAACATTTGTGTTTTCTCCTGAACAATAACAGCTCCCAACCCAGGACCAGCTTAAAACAGTGTTCGACAAAGTTAAAGACTATTTTGGGGATGCAAAAGAGTCATTCGGAAAATTATCATCGCTGAATCCTGGGACAGACGAAAAAACTGAAGAAACCCCCGATGAGAAAGCCAAGTAAGTGCCTGATGTTTCTTCTTTTCATTTTCAATAGATTTTTGGTGTTTTTTCACCAAAATGATATGAAATCATTTTACAGGGTCTGAGGCTGAACAATTGACACTTGGTTGGTTGATTTTGATGTCTCAACCGTCTTGGTAATTGGTATGAGCTGCAGAAGGTCATTAGATACGACGAGATAACCGCTATGTTGTGCACATTTTCTTTATACATCTCTCACAGAAACAGCTTCTGTTAAATCTCTTGTAACATATAACTTATTTGTGTATTGTAGATTTGTTGAAAGAAAGAGCCATTGGTTACAACTTCCCATATGAACTTTTCTTTAAAATTGATCAAATAATAGTAGTCATAAATCATAATACCTTAACCAGAACTGTGTATAAGGCATTCAAAAGCTTTGTGAAGGCAGCAATGAGGGAGAGCAGAGACCATTTGCAGAGATAAAGTACAACCTCCCTGATCGCTCCAGTAGGTAAAAAGGTTTAGTTCAGTGCAATATTGACGACATCCGGTTGTGTGAACATTGCAATATGATGTGTGTGTAGCTTCATATTAGTTTGTTATAAATGAATTAGAGCTCAGTCAGGTAACCAATCGATTCTCAAGATATGACAGGCCAAGTATTTTCCTTCCAGGTGAAAGGGAAACCAATGTGATAGTGAAGATCTAAATGACGGTATGAAACATGTGGTCTTATCATTGTCATCAACCTGTGTGATGTAATTAGCCTATGACATGGATTATTGTACAACGCATTCGAGTATTCGACCATGGAAAAGGTTCTTCGGAAAGCAAGATTATTTTCAGGTATACCCACAAAATCTTTCTGCATTACACCAACCAATATACGAAAAGAAGATATTGGAACAAGGTTAAGATATGAATAAACCTTGGTCTACCATGAAGGAATACTCGTCAGGGTCAGGCAGCCGCTCGTTTCCATACCAAAGGTGGGGTGGGAGCTCAGATAGGAATGATGGGCTACTACTGTAATCTTGAAACTGGAGTCCTGTGTTTGCAAGAAAACGCTCGCCTTGAAGCCAACTTAAGTCTAAGTCAGTGTCTAAAGAAGCAGAATGATTTGATTCTGGAAGTTCACAGTTCAAGCTTCTCAGAATCGCCTCTGTGTTGTTGGTTACATTTGAGCTAAACTCCTGCAGCTTCATGGAAGATAAGGCAGAGGGATCCAAATCTTGAATGGTTACAGTAGGGATCTTGTCTTGAGGCATGAGAAACTCATCTGCAGTCACACCACTGCCTCCTACCGGTGTCTCATAAGGAGGCTTCATCTCCTCTTCCATGAGAGCCGGTGCAGAATTTGTAACATAAGAACTCTGACTTGGCAATGGTTGTTGCTGGAGGAAGCTATTCTCATATAGAACCGGCTTCGATTCAAGTACCTCTGGAACATCATTCCAGGAAAGCAGAGAGTCAAAGGCAGAGGAGGATATGGGAGGATCAAATCCTATACGAGTCTTTTTTGTTTTTGGAGGCATGATCACATCAGTGTTGGGGTCAGACAGAGACGCTGAAGCAAGTGGCTTTGGATCAGTCTCTGTTGCTTTTTGAAAGATTCCCTCAGAGAACACAAAGCTGCTCTTCCCAGGGCTTTGGTGGCCTGAATTCAGTTCGGCATCTTTTGTAGATGAATCTATACTCTTCACGCCACCAGAATAACACTTGAGCTCCTTCTCTTTCTCCAATCTGCTGAGGTAAAGTCTGTATTTCTACAAAAACAGAACAAACAAAGTTGACGAAAAGCTTAATCTAACACTTGTATTTGAAGACAAGGTAAAGTTAATACCTGAAGGTGGCTTGCAACATTTTCCCTAGTGAGCCATGGAACATTCATGAGATCCAATATCTTCTTGGGACCAGCTTCTGCCAAACAAGAGAGACCGGAAAAAATTCACGGCTCTATGAAGACATGATAATAAAGAAAGAGAGAGAGAGAGAGAGAGAGAGAGAGAGAGAGAGAGAGAGAGGCAAAGGGGAAGAAGAAACTATAAAGTCGCCAACGTACTTACTGTGATCGCATCCGATTTGGTTAACAGCGTTAACAAACTTCTGGTGAAGCTCAAAAGACCAAACAACTCTAGCTTTCTTGGAAGAAGAAGATGAGGGGTCGCTCTCATCTTGAAGAAGAAGCTTCTTGTCAAAGTCAAAGTCTTTTCTCTTTTTACAAAAAGAAACATCTTCACCTCCTCCAAGAAAATGTGCTTCATCGTATCGAGTGATCCAATCAGCTCCTCCTTCATAACCACAGCCTTCGATGTCTCTCACTTCCTGAAGCTTCTTTCGCAAAACATGTTGCCATATGATCTTCAGTTCCTTCATTCTTATAGGCTTCAACAAGTAATCACACGCTCCATGCTGCACACCTTTCATAACTCTGCTCGTCTCTCCATCCACCGACATCACTATAACAACGCAAACAACACCAAATAAAAATATCAATAAACCTTTTTATTCATTTATTTAACACAAGAAGTCAAAGATCTTTCTTATTAAATCTCACTTATGACGGGGAGGTCCAATTCAAGACCAACGTGTTCAAGAAGCTTGAAACCATCCATGTCAGGCATGTTCACATCGCTGATCACGATATCATATCCGTCTTTACGCTCCCTTAGCAACCTCAGAGCCTCTCTAGCTAACCCACAAGTTGTGACTGCAACGTTACAAGGAGATAAAATCTCAGATAATTAAAATCCAACAGTTGTGGAATACATAAGAAAGAAAGGAAACCTTCGTAAGAGCACTTCTTGAGCATTTTCTCAAGAATCTTGAGCCAAGTTGGGTCATCGTCCACAACAAGAACCCTGAGACCGACGGGAGAGAAGCCGCCTTTCTCCATGTTCGCCGGCAAAAACAAGAAAGAGAGGGAGAGAGAGAGAAACAGAGAGAAGGAGAGAGGAGAAAGTTGTGAGTGTTCCTTTTTTGGAAAGGTGAGTGGGGGTTTTTGTTTTGCGATGAAACTACAAAGTCCGAATATTTCGGCGTTGTTTAGATAACGGTCACCGTGGCGTACGTTAGCTTATCTTCGTCACAGGGGTTTCCAATTTTTTCTCTGTTTTTATTTAATAAATTGTTTTCTTTTTAAATTTGAGTATTACACTAAAACCTCTATAAATTAATAATGTTGAGACTACATAAATTTATTAGTTTATAGAGATTTTATTTTATCGATAAATTAATAATTGTTAATTTATAGAGAGATTGTCCATATTTAATAATTTTTTAAAAAAATCAAAATTAAATTTAATTGTTATAAATAAGATATTTATATAATCAATTATAAGGAAAATAACAATTCTCATGTTTTGATGAGAAAACTAAAAGTTTTTGATATAGTAAAAATATTAGAAATGAAGTCTAACAAAAATTAATGTTCATATATATACATATATCTTGATAATTTTATATAATTATTAATTTATACTATTGTTGGGACCATATATTTATAAAGAATTTTCAAGAAATTTATTATTTTATTATATTATAAAATTATATCCAAAATTACACTGGTCCAATTTGAGAGCGGAAAAATTTATTAATTTACATAGAATATTAATTTACCGAGTATTAATTTATAGATGTTTAACTGTACATTATTTATTTATAACTAATTTGTGCATAAACTTTTGAATAAAGAAATTTAGTTCGGTCTAACTTCACTGGAAAAAATAAAAAGTTGTTGAAGTTGTTTCTCTCTCTCTAGAATAAGTTGACGTCTTTTGCTCTATATTCTTCCAATAATTTAGCTCTTTAGATTGCTCTTAATTAAGATATTGCCATGATAATGTTATGGATTATATCCTCTTTTATAGTTATTATATAAAAATTTAGATAATTATGTTTCTACCCATTTTTTGTATTATATATATGTACATTTTTTGTATATCCGAACTTCTTTAAGTATATAATCGTATTTTGAGTGAATATTGATTTTAAAGACAATTATGTGATCAAGAAAACTCCATAATGCAAAGTGTATTGTAGGTTTAACTATAATACATGATACACACATACAACTTTATTTTGAAGCACGTTAGAATCTCAAAATAACCTTGCATTATATTGAAGACCCTTTGACAAAAAAAAAAAAACCTTGCATTATATAGTTTCCAAGAAAACAAATCCTTCAGAAATGGAACCTCACACCTAATATAAATCACTACATCTTGGTTAACCATTAAACCAAGAAAGTTCAACGTACAATAATTATCGTTTTAAGATATACGCCACATAACATGTACTTGGTTTAGCTCTTAAAAATAAACAATACTACAAAACTTGTATAGTTGTATTACATACATGTTCGGACTTCGTACACACCACGTTCATAGTGTATCGCATAATATACTCTTTAACTCGTTATAATGTTTCTACTTTATATGCATAATTTACGTTCCGGTTGTTAAATCATCAAGTCCGTAACAAGTTGACGTTAAACCCTTATTTAAGAGTTTAAACGTTTGATCTTTGACTCTGCAAAGACTTCAAATGATTTGACATTTATATTTTATTGTAAGAAAATTAGTAGAAACTAGAAAGACAAAAGAATAAAAAAAAAGGAAAATGGTACACAGCTTGTCATGCACAAAGCTTTTTTATGGATGAGGACGTGGCCCGTGGAGACTAGACAAAACCACAACAGATACTTCCTCACTAATGTTTGTTTCTTCTTCTTTTTTTTTTTTATAATTATATTTACAAGACAGCTAACTAATTGCACAAACTTTTTTGGCCATGATAAAAAAGAAAAACGCATTATACATATATAAACAGTGTTATTATTTGGGAGTTTGTGGATTTGCATAGTACACTTGGCCATGTATCTGTTTATGGGATCAGGGACGAGGTTTTCACGTGACCCGCATTAGCAGGAGCAATAGCTTGTTTCACTTTCATGATGACTATTTCAGTACTGTCCAACTTTTGTTTGTTAGTACGTATAGTATTTCGTATAATATATTATTGTGATGTACGTACGAAATGTATAACATATTAAAATGTCTCTCTAATCATGTAGAACATCACATATAGTATACTTATTACGTAGACTATTGTGAGAATCATAGTTTCTATCTAACACATGTTGAACATATAAAAATGTCTCAACCAAATTATGGAAGGTCAATGATGAAAAATTGGGAAAATTGTGCCGAATGTTACGTATGTTTTTTTCCCGGATTATAATCTTCCAATTATCATTAAAATTATCTTCAGCTACGGCTTTGGTTTTGAGCGAGTTCATCGTGAAAGTTGTAGTCGCAATATATATGTTTGGGTTGGTAAACACTAATACATCTATTGTAAAAAAAAAAAGATGCTTTCACTAGTTTATTTCCTTTCATCAAAATGTACCCCAAGTTACTTTTTCTGTCTACATAGTTTTCATCTATAGTTGTTCTTTTCGCATAAGATTTATCTGAAGGAAGCTTATCAGTTGATAGTCTTGATACAAGAAGAGAAGCAACCCAAAATAGTGATAAAAAGGGAGGAAAAATAGTGGAGTACTTTATTTGACCAATGGTTAATTTGACTATAGAATGGAGCCTACAAACGAGTAATTAATTTGTTCATTTATATATTCCTCTGTAGTTGTAGTAAAATGTGATACCAGATATTGTATTCTTGATTTTTTTATTTCTTTTGCCGTTGAACAATAATATTAGATATATGTTGAAGCAACATAACGTACCAATACGCGAACATAATTTTTTCACTCAGCTTTGTAACATAAGCCATCTTTCACTTGCGGTCGACGTTTTGGCAAAGTTTGTCCGTGTATAGATGGGGTAATGTCACTTCATTACAAAACTCATAAAACTAGGGGATTTATGTGTGTTCTACATTTCTTTAAGGCTGATCAATGCATCGAGGTTTCGAATACAAGTTCTTTAAATTCATTTCTTGTGTCTTTCTACATCAAGATTGAGCTAATTATTAAACTCCTACGACACATGCATCTTTAAATTAAAAAGTGTGTTAAAGAGATATGATCGATCCAAAACTATTTCTTACAACTATGTCCTAATTAATAATAATGTTAATTGATTTTGTGGGCCAATAACAATATCTACGGATTTCACAAAACGTAGAAGACGACGTATTCGCTCAGGGAGAGAATAATTAAGGGGGCTCTCTACTTAACTAAAAGATAAAATACGACTTTGAATTTATGTTTCTTCTCGTGTTTGCGTTTGTGCATATATTCGTCCATAGGTTAATGGAATATATGTTTATAGAGACATAGAGGTTTATAATAATAATGCGCCACAAAAGATGCACTAAGGTTTGATTAGACCCACACAATTAAAAAAAAAAATAATAGAGTCATTTTTCCCCAATCACCTGCCGACATGTGACACTTGTTATGGTCAAATTGTAAAATCCATAATTCGCAGAATGTCGTCATTTCATTGGCTCATGAGCGCTGCTTTGGAACATTAATCTTTAATTATGTCTATGTGCATGTAAATATAAATGCTAATGCTCTAATTATTGGGTGGTATATAAGTATAAAACCACTACCAATGAACACTAATCGTCCCTTTAAGTGAAGTTTCTCAGTACTTTAATTCACGATTTTTTATTGTTTGATACTACTATACTCTAATTGAGTAATTAGAAAAGTATAATAATTGCAAACCTATGAGTGTGTGTTTGTGTTTCCTACTTTCCTATAACGGTGTGACACTTATGCACCTCCATGCTCATGGCATATATAAGAACTTAAGTTATCACTAAAATTAAACTACCAAAAAATTAGATTAAGCATCAGTTAATACGATACATAAAGATACATAATATATAAGTCAAGACAAACTTAAATAAGAAAAATATGATATCTCTGCATGCTTAGATTTATACAAGACTAACAATAGTAAATAAAATTTTTCCAACGAATAAATTTAAGATATACTATAGTAAATAAATTTGCAACGAAGAGAAGCATCACAATTTTTGTAAGGTGCCTTTGCACTTATAATAGAACTAATCTAAGATAATTTATACGACATTTAAACCTAATGTACCTACCTCAATATATTTTCGATGCTATATATAACAAGGACGGGTAAACAGTAACTATGTTTTGAAAAGAAAGAATGTCTAATCATGTATATAACCGTAGATTTCAAATGGCTAAGGCTTATTTTGGAACGAGAGGACTTGGTTCATTTATGGAACGACTTTCATGGATCCAATGATAAGCACATTATAATTATTTTTGCCATCAAAAGTCTCCATAATCATTTGGTTGACACACCAACATACAAAAAAAAATATTTAAAATGCAGCTGCACATAATACCTGTTGTTATTGGCTATATATATATGTATATATAAAATAGTCGTTTAATTTGATAAAATTTACGATAATGGAATAATGTTAAACTCAAACGTATAATTCTAAAATTTAATATATATGATCTTCTCATAAAATTTAGCTATGAATTGTAAATTAAATAAAAACATTCACCATATATTATTTATCGAGGTTAAAAAGAGAATACTAACTACACAAAACATACAAATGGTAAGCTATATACCCCAAATATTTGAGATCAACTCATTACCGGTTTGAAGAAGACTCTATTTATGCTTTCTCTCGTAAAGAGAACATAAAGAGAGAACCAAGAAGACTATATAAAATTTGGAAGTCGTTTTCTCCATAAAAAAATGGATTGGCTAAAAGGTGAAACTTTTTGAGAAGTAGGGGGAGAGAATGAACTATATACATTCAAACAAGCATACAAATTTCAAAACGATTCTAAAACAATTATTATAATAATAAGTATTAAGAAAAGTAATTGAAATGGAAAATGCCCACTAAGAAAGTACTTTATCCGCACAAGGTGAAATTAACAAATATTTACGAAAAGAAAAAGGTGTGTGTGTATGATTGGTGTCCAATAAATTAGAAGGATCAAGATGAACTTCGTTCTTCTTATCTTTTTGTTCTTCTCTTATTCGTATTTTTAATCAAATTATTGTTCTTTAAATATTTGGTTTTTACAAACACCTTTTAAATATACAAATATAACTAAAAAAGAATGTGTATATAAAATTCCCTCCTACGATACTTCAGGTTATTTGATTTTTCACCATTTTATTCTCCTTCAACTTTTTTTTTTTTTCATTCTTTTATTGATTGGTATAGATACCTGATAGTGATGTATAACTCATTTTACTATATAATACTACTAGACAAAATATCTAGAAAGATCAAATGGTGCAAAAAAATTATGAGAAGGTCTTTGTATAAATGGGGGAGGTGCATGTTCTGTTTCTTTTTATCTCTATGCAAAAGTTGTTTCTTAATTCTTACAAGAAGTAATATATGAAGTTTTGATCGATATCATTTAATCGAGGTTGCTAATCAAACCTTAATCATAAAATTATAAATAAAAAAATTTCTATTTCCATCTTAAGCCCATAACATCGATTGTCGATAATCATGTGAAAACATGTTGGTTAGTTCAATGTATAATTTTGAACAAATACGTAAATTTAAGTTTCTATCTATATTTACAAAGGTTAAAAATTTATCTCTTATGACATTTTTCATCTTAATATAGGGATATTTTTTTTCAGAAAAAAATATTTAAATATTCGCATTTTGTCTTTTATTATCTAAAACTATCAAGATTCAAAACATTCCCGAGATCGCCTAAACTTTATATAAAACAAATTTTCATAAAAGTTAATATAATGAGTACTAAATGATTCTAAGAGTTACTTGAGTAGGTTGCATCCATACCAATCATATTAGGACGATGTCAAGTCCAAGATATCGAGATCTCTCAAAGATTGTTCTTTAATACTAATTTCATAAGGAAGTTCCCAAAATTAGTAAAAGCATGAGTGGCTAGTACATCAGCCATCTAGCATGAGGTTGGGGAACGATGAGACTTCTTATGTACATATCTTGGAGTTGCGAAAGACATCATTGTCTTGATTCATCAAGCATATTTGTGTTGATAGTTGATAGTGTATTTTGGGAATGCTAATCGTGCCTATCCACTTCGTATATGTTGAATGTATGACTCAATAAACATTCTACATTTCGTAGGAGAATAATACTCCATATACTCGTAGAACTGATGACCTAAATATATAACCAACTACTGCATCACATATAAATGTTATTCGATTGTTTTCATTTTTTTTTGTTACAACTAACTTCTTTCTTATTTGAATGTGCGATTACAATTTATCGAAAAAATGAGTGTTTTTGTGGTATATTTAGTACGTATATGTACACGATGAATGTATGACTTAATAAACATACTACATTTCGTAGAAGAATAATACTCCATATACTCGTAGAACTGATCACCTAAATATATAACCAACTACTGAACCACATATAAATTTTATTCGATTGTTTTCACTTTTTGCTAAAACTAACTTCTTTCTTGTTTGAATGTGCCATTACAATATATCAAAAAACAAATGAGTGTTTTTGTGGTACATTTAATACGTAAAAACAAATGATATCGTCAAAAAAAAAAAAAAAAAAAAAAAAAAAAAAAAAAAAAAAAAAAAAAAAAAAAAAAAAAAAAAAAAAAAAAAAAAAAAAAAAAAAAAAAAAAAAAAAAAAAAAAAAAAAAAAAAAAAAAAAAAAAAAAAAAAAAAAAAAAAAAAAAAAAAAAAAAAAAAAAAAAAAAAAAAAAAAAAAAAAAAAAAAAAAAAAAAAAAAAAAAAAAAAAAAAAAAAAAAAAAAAAAAAAAAAAAAAAAAAAAAAAAAAAAAAAAAAAAAAAAAAAAAAAAAAAAAAAAAAAAAAAAAAAAAAAAAAAAAAAAAAAAAAAAAAAAAAAAAAAAAAAAAAAAAAAAAAAAAAAAAAAAAAAAAAAAAAAAAAAAAAAAAAAAAAAAAAAAAAAAAAAAAAAAAAAAAAAAAAAAAAAAAAAAAAAAAAAAAAAAAAAAAAAAAAAAAAAAAACAAATGCATAATGCAGATGACTAAAAAATACTTGGCACCAAGAAATTTTTTTAATTAATCTTGTAGGAGCTTTTCCCAAACCTAATGTTTGTTGTACTTTGAATATATATGTTAAAAATATATTCTATCATTTTGTGTTCAACATCTTAATAATATTTAGAATAGTAATTGTGCGCGCATATTTATTTATACAATGACAAGTGACACCATATTTTAATTCTTACACATATAAACCTCATTTGATCCCTACCTTTTCTGTAGCTTTTCAATTAACAACAATATACATATTTTGGATCAAAACCTTCACTTTACTCTCTTTGTTAACTTTAAGGAAGATGCTAAATGTTGCAATTGTGCATTTTGTTAATAGCATATGCTAACTTTCATTATAATTTTTTCACATAAAAATTAACCAAAATTCTGAAATTTTATGTATTAAAGAGGAGCATAAAATAATTTTATAAAACATTCTTTCTCATATCTATCTTTTAACCGTATATTATTTCTCCTACAAACTCATATATCATCATATCATTAATAACATGTATGACTCAATATGGTAGGCGAAATATATATATTTTTTCTCTACATTAAATATTAATATTATTAATTAATTTTATAAAAAATTAAATTTATCTACATTGGAAAAATAACAGTATTTTTGAAAACTCTACAACTTGTAGAATATATTTATATTTTCTCAAGTTCATTGTCATACTGATACATTTCATCAAAAAAAAAAAAGTTCATTTTCATACTTTTTTTTTACTTTTTTGTTCACAAATTTGTTGTCATACTTATTTAAAGTTTCCAAGGGAAAAATAGAAAATGATCCGAGCCTAGAAAATTGAATATGGGCCTATTAATCATTATAATTGGGCCGTATTACACTTCCGTTGTTATAGATCACTTTCACAAACGCAGCCCAATGGATTTTGAAGAGGGAAAAAAACAACACACGCACACACATGGATGTAGTGTTGTACAATACAGTAGAGCTTGAATTAAAGTTTCCTTAAATTGTGTGTGACACCAACTTTGTACAAAAGCAAAGTGTAGCCAAAGCAGAAAAGGTGAAAAATCTGATAGCTTTTCTTTCCAGAATGAAGAAAAAGAAAAAGCTAATTCGAATATTATCAAAATAAAGCAGACAAAATTCTCTATGACCATTGTAGATGAACTCGACTTTTTATACCAAAATAAACAAAGTGGAAGTCTTTGTTCACTCTTATCACACGCTTTTACTTCTTTATCTCGTGACCCTCAAAGCCATTTTCTTTGGATTTATAAAGATTTAAGAGCCATCGATGTGTGTGTGATCTTCAAATGGGTCTATGCTCTGCTCACTTGGCTGTAACATGCTTGTTCATTGTACCTTGTGTTCTATCCCAAGTTACAGGTACAATCTGCTCTTAATCTGTTTGTTTAAATGCACAAAAGAGTGTCTTTTGTGCGTGTGTGTGTGTGGAAAGTCTTGTTTTTGATGTGTTCTTGAAGATGTTTTTGATTTGCAATCATAAAGCTTTTATCTTTAGATTTGAAAAACAAGGTTTGCCTCAAATTCTCCAATTCTTACTGTTTTCTGGTTCAAAAATGTCCTAAGCAAAGAATTGTGTAATGGAATTTTAGCGTAGGAGACTCTTGTCAAGCTTTTTACTGTTACTGTAGTTTTGATGAATGGCTATATTTGCAGAGTTTGTGAGTATAGATTGCGGTGGCTCAAGCAACTACACTGACCCCAAAACTGGACTAGGATGGGTTTCAGATTCAGAGATTATCAAACAGGGAAAGCCAGTAACTTTAGGCAGTACCAATTGGAACTCGATGCAATACCGTAGGAGAAGAGACTTTCCAACAGATAACAAAAAGTATTGTTACAGACTCAGCACCAAAGAGAGAAGGCGATACATTGTGAGAGCAACATTTCTCTATGGTAGCTTGGGTAGTGAAGAAGCCTACCCAAAGTTTCAACTCTACTTAGATGCAACCAAATGGGCTACAGTGACTATTCAGGAAGTCTCTAGAGTTTATGTTGAGGAATTGGTCGTAAGAGCAACTTCAAGTTATGTGGATGTATGTGTATGCTGTGCTATCACTGGCTCTCCTTTCATGTCCACTCTTGAGCTTCGCCCGTTGAATCTTTCGATGTATGCCACTGATTACGAGGATAGTTTCTTCTTAAAGGTTGCTGCCAGGGTGAACTTTGGTGCTCCAAGCATGAATGCCTTGAGGTAAAACTCTATTGACACTCTTCTTTCCATTAAATCATTCACAAGCAATTGAAAATGCTGAAAGACATTCTCTTTTAGGTACCCGGATGATCCATATGACAGAATATGGGAGTCAGATATTAATAAGCGGCCAAATTATCTTGTTGGTGTGGCTCCTGGAACGACAAGAATCAGTACATCTAAGAGTATAAACACATTGACAAGAGAGTATCCGCCTATGAAAGTCATGCAAACAGCAGTAGTTGGAACACAAGGACTGATCAGCTATAGATTAAACCTGGAAGACTTCCCTGCCAATGCTCGTGCATATGCTTACTTTGCTGAAATTGAAGACCTTGGTGCCAATGAAACCCGGAAATTTAAGTTGGTGCAACCATACTTCCCTGACTATAGTAATGCAGTGGTGAATATTGCTGAGAATGCCAATGGGAGCTATACTCTCTATGAACCTAGCTACATGAATGTGACTTTGGATTTTGTTTTGACTTTCTCGTTTGGGAAGACAAAGGATTCTACTCGAGGGCCACTCCTAAGTGCAATTGAAATTAGCAAGTACCTGCAAATATCCTTGAAAACTGATAGGAATGATGGTGAGTACTAGAGGCTACTGCCTTGTAAATTTCTTCTTTATATCTTTTTCCTCATATATGATGCTGCTGAAAATATGCAAGTAAAAATTTGTTGAATAAGAGCTTACAGAAGGTGCCTAATTATGCAGTGTCTGTTCTTGATGCAATTCGTTTGATGTCCCCTGATAGCGATTGGGCCAATGAAGGAGGAGACCCTTGTATCCCAGTTCTTTGGTCGTGGGTAAACTGTAGCTCAACCTCACCACCTAGAGTCACCAAAATGTAAGATCTATAAAAATAGTTTTACACAAGTAGAACAAAGTTTGTGAATATTCTTGAGATGACCGTTGTGTGCACCATATTACAGTGCTCTATCAAGAAAAAATCTGATGGGTGAGATTCTGCCTGGGATCAATAGTATGGAGGCATTGACAGAGTTGTGAGTGGTTCGATGCTGCATTAGAGATATTGTCTTGTATTAGTTTCTCTTTGTCTCTCTATCATTCTGAGTTGAGTAAACATGTTCTTTTATAGGTGGCTTGACGGTAATGGTTTGACTGGAAATCTTCCAGACATGAGCAAACTTGTCAACCTGAAAATCATGTAAGCTTGCTATCTTGACTAATATTTTTTTTATAGTTGAAGACACTCGAATATCAGAAAGCTTCACTTTGCCTCATCTTCTCTGCAGGCATCTAGAAAACAACCAACTTAGTGGTTTACTCCCACCATACCTTGCCCATCTGCCTAACCTACAAGAACTGTATGTAATCACAACTGATACCTCGGTTGCCATTATCCACTAGACATGACAGTTTTAACGAATATTACTGTCTGGCAGGTTCATAGAAAATAATTCTTTCAGAGGACCAATTCCTTCAGCATTGTTAAAGGGGAAAGTTTTGTTCAAGTGAGTATGCTACAAGTTGATTTGTCGAACACAAAAGTGCTTTCTAGCATTTGCTCGGAAGAGAAATTTACCCTTTTATCAACAGATTGAGTTCAACATGACTGTTGAAACATTTTAGTGTAGACATGTCAGAAGTATACCATCGTTTAGAATTTTCACTTTTTTATGGAGTTTCCTCTTGTTGTGCTAATAGCCTAATACACAGCTATAACATGTTTTCCCCAGATATAGTAATAACCCTGAGCTTCAGAACGAGGCACAGCGAAAACATTTTAGGCTGATACTGGGACTATCAATAGCCGCTGTCACATTTCTATTGCTGCTAGTTGGCGGAAGTCTTGTTTTACTATTTGCCCTTCGTAAAACCAAAAGAGCTGATAAAGGTACGTTGACATTGGCTTGTGATAAATTAGCTGTTATCCGGTTTTTCTCAAGTGTATCACTGTCTTACTTATGTTTCTTCAGGTGATCCCACAGGAGCTAAGAAAAAAGATTTAGCAGCTTATTCAGCTGTGCGGGGTGGACACTTATTAGATGAAGGTGTAGCATATTTCATATCGCTTCCTGTACTAGAAGAGGCCACCGAGAATTTTTCCAAGAGAGTTGGAAGAGGAAGTTTTGGGTCTGTCTACTATGGTAGGATGAAAGATGGGAAAGAAGTTGCAGTTAAGATAACTGCAGATCCTTCTAGCCACTTGAACAGACAATTTGTGACTGAGGTATTAACTGATTTCCAGCTATTGACTTACTGCAAATGCTGATATTGGCTTTCTGTAATCAAATGATTGAATTGGAACAAATGTGCAGGTTGCTCTTTTATCTAGAATTCACCACCGGAACTTGGTTCCTTTGATTGGATATTGTGAAGAAGCAGATCGGCGTCTTTTGGTGTACGAATATATGCACAATGGATCCTTAGGAGATCACTTACACGGTTACTACCAACTTCCCAGATTTTCCTCCTGCCTATTTTGGTCTATTCATTCTGTGAATGACTCAGGAATCAATTCTTGACAGGTTCAAGCGACTTCAAGCCATTAGACTGGCCAACTCGGCTACAAATTGCACAAGATGCTGCTAAAGGTTTGTAATACAATTTCAAGATTAAATCTTTAGTGTGGTTATAATATAAATCCCTTGGACAGACGAAACTTCAGATTATTACAGGTCTTGAGTACTTGCATACTGGCTGCAATCCTAGTATCATTCACAGGGATGTGAAATCAAGCAATATTCTCCTGGACATTAACATGAGAGCCAAAGTGTCTGACTTTGGTCTCTCGAGACAGACAGAGGAAGACTTGACTCACGTGTCCAGTGTCGCAAAAGGGACCGTTGGATACCTTGATCCAGAGTAAGGCCAACAACACAAACTCACAAAGTCTTCCCTTTAATGATCTTTGAGTGATACTGCATTGTTTTGACAGGTACTATGCTAGTCAGCAGCTGACTGAGAAGAGCGACGTCTACAGTTTTGGCGTTGTTCTCTTTGAATTGCTCTCTGGAAAGAAACCAGTCTCCGTGGAAGATTTTGGTCCTGAAATGAATATTGTCCACTGGGTAAGCACCTCTACATCTTCTCTCCATTCAAAACTTTTCACCCTTCACAGTTTAAAGTACTGATCCCCCTCTCTTTTCTTTTCTTGTTCACCAACAGGCAAGATCACTGATCCGTAAAGGAGACGTATGTGGGATCATAGATCCATGTATAGCAGGCAATGTGAAAATCGAGTCAATATGGAGAGTTGCTGAGGTAGCAAACCAATGCGTTGAGCAGCGTGGTCATAGCAGGCCAAGGATGCAGGAAGTGATAGTGGCGATACAAGACGCTGTCAGGATCGAGAGAGGAAACGACAATGGGTTAAAGTCATCGAGTTCAAGCAGCTCAAAGGCGCAATCATCTCGTAAAACCTTGCTGACTAGCTTCCTCGAGATAGAGAGCCCTGACATCTCAAGAAACAGCCTAGCTCCAGCTGCTAGGTGAATCCTCTTGAAGCTCCATCGTCACATAAATGAATACATTTTATACGTATTGAAATGAGTGTATGTAAAGCAGTGTATTTCCACACACTTCTGACATTTACACTGTAGATGATGTTAGTTGACCAAAAAAAGAAGAAGATGGGTGATTAAGTAGATAGCACAAAACCAAATTTAAAAATGCTTTCCGTAACAACAGCTACATTACATAACATGTAATATGAACGTATAACGTAGAACAGAGTTAAGTAATATCATAAGGTAAAAGATGCTTTGCGATCTGTCTCCTATGCTGACGAAGATTGACAAATTTCCAAAAGTTCTTGCATGGTTTGTCTGGAATAGCCCATTGTCAAAAGATTCAAAACACATGATACTACATGCATCATTCATCATCAAACATTTGTCACAAAAAATTGCATTTTACTTCATTTAACTGCAGCTAATCATCATGTGAGCTTAGATTTATCAGTTATGGTATGTAAATGTAAATCTATCAACATCAAAGGTGCCAACTTCCATACTCAAACATCACATGAAACCAAAAATTTTCAAGGAAAACAACAAAATTAAATTAAAAAATAATGGTGAGAGAGAGACAAAGAAGAAACAGAGAGAGTAGTTAATTCCGGTGGTTTTCAGCTCATCTACTTCTACCCACCTTCGTCCCTTCCGCCCAAATTCAATTCCCATCTTCCTCTCTCTCCATAAAAACCCTAGCTTTACTCATCTCCTTCCCAAAATTCTCAACCTTTCTTTCTCATGGAGATCTGTACTTACTTCAAATCCCAACCCACTTGCTCCTCGTTCTCTTCGTTCTCGGGTCAATCTCCATTTTCAAATTCATCTTCACCCTCCTCAGATCTTTCTACATCTACTTCCTCAGACCCGGCAAGAATCTACGCCGTTACGGTTCATGGGTACTCATCACCGGACCAACCGACGGAATCGGTAAAGCTTTCGCCTTTCAGTTAGCCCAGAAAGGTTTTAACCTCATACTCGTCGCTCGTAACCCCGAGAAGCTCAAAGATGTCTCTGAATCGATCAGATCCAAGTATGGTAAGACTCAGATCTTGACCGTTGTGATGGATTTCTCTGGAGATATTGATGAAGGTGTGAAACGGATCAAGGAGACCATTGAGGGTTTAGATGTTGGGATTTTGATTAACAACGCTGGGATGTCGTATCCTTATGCTAAGTACTTTCATGAGGTTGATGATGAGTTGGTTAATAACTTGATCAAGATCAATGTTGAAGGAACTACTAAAGTTACTCAGGCTGTGTTGCCTAATATGCTAGCCAGGAAGAAAGGTGCTATTATCAATATGGGTTCTGGTGCTGCTGCTCTGATTCCTTCGTATCCTTTCTACTCTGTTTATGCTGGCGCTAAAACGTAAGGAGTCTTGTTGTGTTGTGTGCTGTGTTGTTTGTTTTGAGCTGATGCTTTGAGTGGTTTATAGTAGTGATATTGTTTGTTTTGGTCTTTCTCAGGTATGTGGATCAATTCACAAAGTGTCTACATGTTGAGTACAAGAAGAGTGGGATTGATGTTCAATGCCAGGTGAACTTTTCTGAATCATTTTTCCTTTGGAACATGATTTTGCTTGAGATTTTTGTTGGAAATTGTTAATTACTTTTTAAGTGTGATCTTTGTAAGAACAGAAGTAGGATTAAGGTATGAGTAAAACCAATCTTATCTTTGTAGGATACTAGTTCTTGGCTTATCAAAGTCAGTCGTTTGCCTCATTTAAAGTAGTGGCACAAGTTTTGTCTGATGATCTAGATAGGAGAATATGTAAACGTTAATTCTTGAATCCTTAGAAGATGTGATTCTGTCATGGTTTCCTGACTCTGTTTCTGTTTATTTAGAGCCTTAGTGTGTCATTAGTGAACTTAGAAGGTTGATGATTGTTGTTAGTTTTACTAGTTTTTTTTGCAAAGGAGGAACTATTGCATTACATGTCTCTTTGATGAGATACTTCTATGATGTGAGGTCTCGTTTCTGATTGTTTATATTAGGCCTGGGCAAAATACCCGGATCCGAATATCTGATCCGAACCCGATCAAAAAACCCGATCCGAATCCGTATCTGAAATTGTAAAATACCCGAACGGGTTCTAAATCTCTAAATTCGAAAACCCGAATCCGAATCCGATCCGAACTGAAATCCGAACGGGTATCCGAATATACCAACATTATTAATATATAGTACTAATATATTAGTAATATTTATAACTTTAATAATATAAATGTTCAAAATATTCATATTTTTAAAAATTTTCGACAATTTGAAATATTTAAACTGTTTATTAGTATTTTTGGGTAAAAAATATTCTAAATTTTTAGATATATTGCGTATTATTGAATAATTTNCGATCAGATCCAAGTATGGTAAGACTCAGATCTTGACCGTTGTGATGGATTTCTCTGGAGATATTGATGAAGGTGTGAAACGGATCAAGGAGACCATTGAGGGTTTAGATGTTGGGATTTTGATTAACAACGCTGGGATGTCGTATCCTTATGCTAAGTACTTTCATGAGGTTGATGATGAGTTGGTTAATAACTTGATCAAGATCAATGTTGAAGGAACTACTAAAGTTACTCAGGCTGTGTTGCCTAATATGCTAGCCAGGAAGAAAGGTGCTATTATCAATATGGGTTCTGGTGCTGCTGCTCTGATTCCTTCGTATCCTTTCTACTCTGTTTATGCTGGCGCTAAAACGTAAGGAGTCTTGTTGTGTTGTGTGCTGTGTTGTTTGTTTTGAGCTGATGCTTTGAGTGGTTTATAGTAGTGATATTGTTTGTTTTGGTCTTTCTCAGGTATGTGGATCAATTCACAAAGTGTCTACATGTTGAGTACAAGAAGAGTGGGATTGATGTTCAATGCCAGGTGAACTTTTCTGAATCATTTTTCCTTTGGAACATGATTTTGCTTGAGATTTTTGTTGGAAATTGTTAATTACTTTTTAAGTGTGATCTTTGTAAGAACAGAAGTAGGATTAAGGTATGAGTAAAACCAATCTTATCTTTGTAGGATACTAGTTCTTGGCTTATCAAAGTCAGTCGTTTGCCTCATTTAAAGTAGTGGCACAAGTTTTGTCTGATGATCTAGATAGGAGAATATGTAAACGTTAATTCTTGAATCCTTAGAAGATGTGATTCTGTCATGGTTTCCTGACTCTGTTTCTGTTTATTTAGAGCCTTAGTGTGTCATTAGTGAACTTAGAAGGTTGATGATTGTTGTTAGTTTTACTAGTTTTTTTTGCAAAGGAGGAACTATTGCATTACATGTCTCTTTGATGAGATACTTCTATGATGTGAGGTCTCGTTTCTGATTGTTTATATTAGGCCTGGGCAAAATACCCGGATCCGAATATCTGATCCGAACCCGATCAAAAAACCCGATCCGAATCCGTATCTGAAATTGTAAAATACCCGAACGGGTTCTAAATCTCTAAATTCGAAAACCCGAATCCGAATCCGATCCGAACTGAAATCCGAACGGGTATCCGAATATACCAACATTATTAATATATAGTACTAATATATTAGTAATATTTATAACTTTAATAATATAAATGTTCAAAATATTCATATTTTTAAAAATTTTCGACAATTTGAAATATTTAAACTGTTTATTAGTATTTTTGGGTAAAAAATATTCTAAATTTTTAGATATATTGCGTATTATTGAATAATTTAGACTAAATTAGATATTACAATTTTGAGTTTTGTGAAGTTCGGGTAATCCGAATCCAAACCCGAAATACCCGAACCGAACCCGATCCGAACCCGAAGTCTAGAAATACCCGAACGGGTCTTATACCTCTAAACCCAAAAACCCGAAAACCCGAAAACCCGAAATACCCGAACCGAACCCGAACGGGTACCCGAATGTCCAGGCCTAGTTTATATAGGCCGTTTATGTCAAAGAATGTCAAAAGTGTTGTGACCTTAGATAATTAAACGAAACCATTTTTCAGATGTACTTTATAATCCCTGTGTCAAAGATTATATTCGCTCACTGTGTCACTTTCCATGTATGTTAAAACTGAGTGTGGAGTTGTACATCACCAAAACAACTTAATGGGTCCACTGCTCAATAACTTTTGTTACCTTTGATTTATATGGCTAATTGGGTGAGTGTTTTCATAGGTTCCCTTGTATGTTGCGACAAAGATGACAAAAATAAGAAGAGCATCCTCTTAGTTGCATCACCAGAGGGTTACGCAAAGGCAGCACTGCGTTTTGTAGGCTATGAAGCACAATGCACGCCATACTGGCCTCACGCTCTCATGGGTGCAGTTGTCTCTGCATTGCCCGAAAGCGTTTTTGAATCGTTTAACATTAAGAGGTGCCTCCAGATCCGGAAGAAGGGGCTCCAAAAAGACTCCATGAAAAAAGAATGAAACTTTGAGGTTGAAGGTACTGCAAAAATATCTTCCTCTGAAGTTGTTAGTTTCTTGCGAGCTTATGTTTCCGAATCTTTGTAAGACTTGTACGCTTTAGTTTCCTTATTTTAAGATTAAAAACCCTACCGTGCACAAAAAAAAAAAAGATCAGTTTTTGATCCGCAAGTTTTAATTTTTTTTTGTGTTTTTTTTTTTTCACATCAAATAAAACTAACCTGACGCTCTCTCTGCGATCGAATTATACCCTTATCAAGCTCATCGTTCTGTTATCCAATACGCTCGCTTATCCAAAAAAAAAAAAAAAACCGGAGCTTTCAAACTCCGCTCATACTCATTCTGACTTTATCCAATGTTTTCTTCCTCTTATCAACAGCGAGAGTTCGAGAGATACTGATATGCGTCCTTCTTCAACTTTACGCTTCCTCCCAAGGATTTCGAACTTCTGGCAAGACGTATCTGGTCCCGTTCAAACGGATTCGAAAGAGAATTTTGATAGAAAAAGTTACGTATTATAAGGAAGGAGAAGAGTATTTATACGAAAACAACTAGGACAACACACAGAAATAAAAATGGGACTAAATGGATCACAATGGGCTCTACAATAAGTATGTGGTCTTGTCTCATTAAATAGGTCTTTTGGAAAACCCATTGAAGCAAAACCAAAAGAGGGAAAAAGAGTACAAGTCCACACACCTCCACTGCATCCTTTTTAAGAGGCTTGAATCACAAGTTCACAACCATAGTGGTTGGACAAGCACACTAAAGACTATCCTGAACTTGATGTAGGAGTGTAGTGATGGTTTGACTTAGCAGTTTTGTCTTTGACCTCGTCAAGAGACCGTTGGGAACGTGCAGGGCTTCCTGCAGAACATCTTCTTCTTCCTGCAGAACGTCTTCTTCTTCATCCTGAAGCTGTTCCTTAGCTCTAAACTCTTCAGATTCAAGCTGTTCCTCACCTCCAAGCTTCTCGGGTTCAAGCTACTCTGTAACTCCTTGTTCCAAACTTTCCATGCTCACATCATGTGCCGATGATAGAAGTCCAAAGTCCAGATACTAGTATCATTGATTGAATGACACGAGATTATTTTATATAAGCGGCCGTCGGTATGAAAGACAGAAAGAGTACCAAACTCTGGTATTCAAAGACCTCTTTCTCCAGATCAATGAGTCACGATATTCATGGTTTAAAACTTCCACAAGTTTCCGAAAATTTTAAAATGTTTTCCGTAACAAACTGCTACAGAACATGTACGTATAACGTAGGACAGAGTTAAGTAATAGTATCATAAGGTAAAGATGCTTCGCAAATCGCAATCTGTCTCCTATGCAAAGTGCAGATGAATTGATCATTGACAAATTTCCAAAAAAGTTTCTTGCATGTCAAAAGATTCAAAACAAATGAATTGACACAACATGCCTCATTAACTCTTCATCAACCATTTGTCCCCAAAAAATTTCATATAACTCATTGCATTCTACTATTTTTTTACTATTTGAAACCTTGTTCTGTACTGCAGCCCATCATCATCTGAGCTTAAATTTATCATTCATTTATGGTATGTAAATGTAATTCTATCAACATCGAAGTTGCCGACTTCCAAATTTATTAGAAAGATAACAAAAAAAATAAAAATAAATAGTTAATTCCGGTAGTTTTCAGCGCAACTTCTACCCGCCCAAATTCAATTCTCCTCTTCTTCTTCCTCTCCATAAAAACCCTAACTCTCCTCATCTCCTTCCCAAAATCCTCAACCTTTCTTCCTCATGGAGATCTACACTTACTTCAAGTCCCAACCCACTTGGTTCCTCGTCCTCCTCGTTCTCGGGTCAGTCTCCATTTTCAAATCCATCTTCACCCTCCTCAGAACTTTCTACATTTACTTCCTCAGACCAGGCAAGAATCTACGCCGGTACGGTTCATGGGTACTCATCACCGGACCAACCGACGGAATCGGTAAAGCTTTCGCCTTTCAGTTAGCCAAGAAAGGTCTTAACCTCATACTCGTCGCTCGTAATCCCGAGAAGCTCAAAGACGTCTCTGAGTCAATCAGAGCCAAGTATGGTAAGACTCAGATCTTGACCGTGGTGATGGATTTCTCTGGAGATATTGATGAAGGTGTGAAACGGATTAAAGAGACGATTGAGGGTTTAGAAGTTGGGATTTTGATTAATAACGCTGGGATGTCGTATCCTTATGCTAAGTACTTTCATGAGGTTGATGGAGAGTTGCTTAATAACTTGATCAAGATCAATGTTGAAGGAACTACTAAAGTTACTCAGGCTGTGTTGCCTAGTATGCTAGCGAGGAAGCGTGGTGCTATTATTAATATAGGTTCTGGTGGTGCTGCTCTTATTCCTTCGTATCCCTTTTACTCTGTTTATGCTGGCGCTAAAACGTAAGGAATCTTTTCTTGTGTTGTGCTGATGCTTTGAGTGGTTTAAAAGTAATGATATTGTTTTGTTCTTTCTTAGGTACGTGGATCAATTCACAAAGAGTCTACATGTTGAGTACAAGAAGAGTGGGATTGATGTTCAATGTCAGGTGAAATTTTTTGAATCAATTTTGTCTTCTTGGAACATATGATACCTTTGATTAATAATATATATGGGTGATTGTTTTCATAGATTCCCATGTATGTTGCGACAAAGATGGCAAAAATAAGAAGAGCATCCTTCTTAGTTGCATCACCAGAGGGTTACGCAAAGGCAGCAATGCGTTTTGTAGGCTATGAAGCACAATGCACGTCGTACTGGCCTCATGCTCTTATGGGTGCAGTTATCTCTGCATTGCCCGAAACCGTTTTTGAATTTTTTAACATTAAGAGGTGCCTCCAGATCCGGAAGAAGGGGCTCCAAAAAGACTCCATGAAAAAAGAATGAAACTCTGATTACTTACAAAAGTTTCTTAATTCCTCTCTCAAGTTGTTGGTTTCTTGAAAGCTTCTGTTCCAGAATCTTTGTATACCCTCTGTTTATTTATTGATTTAAGCAATAAATTGAATAAGTTTTGAGATCATTTGAATAAGTTTTGCTTTTGGTTTGCGTCTCTTCAGGGTCAACGTACGGTAAGATTTGTAATCTTTAACCCAAAACAAAACAGACGTTATGTCACGTTGACAGGTATCAGTAACGTATTACAGTGATACTTAGGCAACCAACCCATGTGGCCATTGGTATTGCACAAATTAGTTTGTTACATACTCCATCAATGCATTAATATTAGTGCTGGTCCTGCTTCCATGACCCGTCTTGATTTAGTCTCATGCCCGCATTAGTTTCCATGTATCAAAACGTTTACCGGTAGATAAAGGTCAGGTTATCGGATTCTGATTTTATACTAGTCCCATGCCCGCATTACATACCATGTTACTGCAAACAAAAATATTGTCCAGTGAATTGTGGAAAGAAGTATTAGGTTGAGCTAAGGGAAATATGTGACCTATGTGGGATTTATGAGAATCTAAGGAAGAAGAAAATATTGATTTTAAGAGGCGAGTGAAATGCTTCGGAGACATCAAGGAAATGAGCTTGAACGAAGTCTCTCTAAGGTTTAGATTAAAGCGTGATAGAAATTCTCAAAAGATGGCACATCCCTCATGTTATTAAAAATTAATAAGTTAAACTAAACAATGGAAGGAAGTGTGGGACTGCGAAATGAGTTCCAACAGGAAGCATACATGACATGAGTAATGAGATGCAATACAAGAAATTTGACAAGAGACGCAACCCTCAAAACTACGGTCAACTCTTTATTGATGCCTCTTTGGATCAAAAAGCTGGAATAGAATGGTCATAGCACAATAGAAATGAACAGAAAAAATATGTATCATCATTTCATACCAATTCCAAGTCTCCTATAGCACTAGAAGAATCGCCGTTTCAAGAAATTATCAAGCAATATTCAAGCTTAACTATATATGGAGCAGTCACATTTGTGTGGTGACTCCATTGCTGAGAGTTTAGCAAAACAAACACTCTCCTCTCTCTATATTGTATCTTGGAACTTGTATTCAGATTCTAATATAGATAATTATATAAAGTTTATGTTAGGATAAATGCAACCTAGTTACAGTTAAAAATTGAGTATGATACTTAGACGATCGATAAAAGAAAGGAAAACGAGATTAGTCCAAAATTTAAACATAAAACTGTCCATGAAACCCAACAAAGGATTAATTTTACATTTGAATTCCAAAGATGATTAATAATAATATTTATATATATATATATATATAAGATTTAGTCCCCAGACCTCATCTTGTTGAGTTGGTTCAAAGCTGGCTGCAATATGTTGTAAAGAACCCAAAGCAGTGCTGGTGTCACCACAATCAACAACAACTGTCCTCTGCTGTCTGAACCAGCCGTAGCAGCTTCAGCCGCCGCGTATGCCTCTGGAGGTGGAGTCAAAAGCCCTGACGCTGCAAGACCACCACCAATACCTAGACCAACGGCGATACCTCTGCTCTCACGCATCTTGTTGATCTGGTTAAGAGCTGGCTGGAGGATGTTGTAGAGGACCCATGCAATGGCTGGGACGATGGGGAGGAGAAGAGCTATGCCACGGTTGTCGCTAGCAGCGTCAGCCGCAGCGAGCTGGGCGATCTGCTGGATGGCTAAGGCTGGCTCAGAGTAGCTGAGGGATGAGAAGACGGCTCCGGCTAGGGCGGTGCTTGTGACGGCTAGAGATACGTTGGGTTTTGTTGTGTTTGGGATGGAGATGAATGGTTTGGGTTTGGCTTGGTTTTGGAGTTTAGGAGGAGATGGGTTTAGAGACATGCACGTTGCTGATGTCGCCATAGTTGCTGCCATTGTGTCTTGGCTCTGCTCTGATGATCGGAGAGGCTTGGAGGTAGGTGAGGTAAGATGAGATGAGATGAGAGGTTTGAGGAGTTTGTAAGATGGTTTTTGGGATTATAGGAGAGAGGATGACCAGTGGAAATGTTAGCTTCTCGATACTTCTCTTATCCAATGAGACGAGGGTTGGAGATTTTGGTGAGATATGAGCCACAGAATCTATACCTTACTCTCTTTTTCTTATCACTTCGTTTCTTAATTTTTAATTATGTCATCATTAACAAATGACTTATATTGCAATATTCAATTACTTCTTCACAAACTTAAGAGGTTAATAATATAAAAAAGGAAAAAAAAAGAAAAAAAAAACTTAAGAGGTTAACTAAAACATGTTTATTGTAATTTCTTGTAAAAAAAAAATTCATTGTTACCAAAAAAAACCTACCAATTTATCTTTTTCTTTTGTCAAACCTACAATTTTGTTTGAGATTCACTGTTATACAATATATTTGGATAAATTGCAATGTTTAGAGATTTAATGAAAAACAAATGATGAAGTCGTTTTGGAGCCTAATGTGTGACTTCTAAACATTATAAATTATAATTCAGTAAAAAATAATATAATGTATGTGATTGAGTTGTATGATTAGAAAGTATAATATTTGAATATATTGCAATTATGATTTAAAACGATGTCGTTTTGTCTCAAACAAAATCGTTTTATGTCAACTAAAAAAACCTAGTTTGTTGAAGTTGGTTTAGGATTTTTCCATTCAGGCAGCATGGATAAAATGATAAACAAGATCAGTATATGCATGATACCAAAGAAGCTTAAAGCAGAGAGACTGTCTGAGTTTAGATCGATTAGCATCAGTAATGTAATGTATAAAATCATTGCAAAGGTAATGGCTAATAGGCTCAAGAAGGTGTTGCGATGAATGGTGTCAGAAACTCAAACTGCTTTTATCAAAGAGTGATTGATTACAGACAATATCCTAGTAGCACACGAGCTTTTCCATGCTCTGGATTCGCTAAACAAATGCTCAGAGGATTTCGTTTCAATAAAAACTGATATATCCAAAGCGTTTAACAGAGTAGAATGGTCGTTTCTGCGGGATGCTCTAAAGCTGCTGGGCTTCTCTGAGAAATGGATTGGTCTGATTATGGGTTGTGTGGGCACAATCAACTAACAAGTGCTAATCAATGGTACACCACATGGAGAATCATTCCGACCAGAGGTTTACGACAAGGTGACCCATTGTCCCCATATCTATTTGTTCAGTGCTCAGAAATTTTGGTAAGAATGTTGCAAGAGGCAAAGTGTGAAGGAAAGATTACAGGGCTTAAAGTAGCTAGAAGTGCACCCCCAGTCTCTCATCTTTTGTTCGCTAACTTCTACTCAGTATTTTGTCTTCACCATATGCTCAGTATTTTGGATGAATACAGTGTAGCATCTGCCAAGTATGGAAAACAAAAGCAAGCCCTAAGATCCAACATTTCTATGGAGGTGTCTGAGCAACTGTATCTCAGTGCAAAAAAAATCTGTCTCATCGCCATCTATCTAGAGATGACTTTTGTTTGAGGTGTCCCCATGAAGAAGAAACGATAAATCATCTCTTGTTCAATGCTCTAGGCAGGTATGGGCATTATCTCCTTTTCTGGCACCCCCAAGAGGAAAATGGTCTGATTCTTTATGTGAAAACATGTTCTTTGTCCTGAATGCTGCATCGCTCTATCCACAATGAGATGACTTGGAAACTATTGTTCCATGGATGTTATGGAGACTCTGGAAATCTCGAAATGAGTATATATTTAAAGGAAGAACTTTAATGCTCATGATACAGTGGAGAAGGCTTTGGAGGATGCCGAGAAATGGAATCAAAGGAATGGGAATGAGGAATTAAATAGTGGACTATGTACCGAGAATGACTGAAGTCGCAAAGTGGAAGCCTCCCCCAACAGAGTGGGTTAAATGTAATACTGATGGAGTTCGGAGTAGAGAGGATACTCGAAGTGGTACGGGTAGGTCATTCGGAATGATACTGGTGACGTTCTATGGATGGGAGCACAGGCCATTCGACATGTAAGGTCAGTGATCAGGGACGTATGGTAAGGGAGGCAAATTCCTTTACTGTTTTATTTTTAATATTCTTTAATAGTTATATAAAATTCTTAGTCCATTTAAAGAAAAAGCAAAAAGTGTCTTAGGCTCCTTACCAAAAAAAAAAGTGCCTTAGTCTAACTTTTTATTTATCCAACGGCCCTTTTGACAAAAAAAAAAAAAAAAATTATCCAACAGTCCATGTAAATTTAATCTAAAATTTTATACAGCCCACTAAAAAACAAGAAAAAATTAAGCAATTTATGGCCTACCATCGTTGACCTAGTTATTATAAAAACAAAAATTCTTTTTCACTAAATCATCTTCATTCATCGTTCTCTTATCAAGCCGCAGTAACACACACATAATAAATCATGAGCAATGTAAGTAAATTATTTATAACTATTTCATATTAATGCTAAATGCTAAGCACAATTTGTAGGTATATGTATATATTTATTGATTAGCGAAAATCAATTCTAATTAACTATATAAATTTACTCGTTTGGTTTATGAATCATGCTCTTATTTGTTTCTGTTTTTATTCAATCTTTGAAATTCTGATTATGCATTGTTGATTTCTAATATGTTGATATAATAATTATTTTTGATAGGTGCCAATTGATAAAAATTTTAAACAGAAGCATACATCGATATGTTCTGAAATAATTTGGAGAATTTTCCTTGGGATCCTGTGGATAGGAAGAGAATTCTTGATTACCATCCTAACGAAAGAGATGATGTCAGACGCAAATATATGAATAAATGTCCTTGTCAACCTCGCGGTCATGGTTTTCCTAAAACAGCATCAGAAAATAAATTGAGACGATTCAATCCAACTTGGTTTGATCTTTATGGCAGTTGGTTGGAATATAGTATGAAAAAGACAAAGTGTTTTGCTTGTTTTGCTACTTGTTTAGAGATTACACTGAAAATAAAGGTGGAAGTGATACATTTGTGACAAAAGGTTTTGATACTTGGAAAAGTTCCAAAAAATTTGGTGAGCATGTGGGATCGGTGAATAGTTTTCACAATAATGCATTGAAAAGGGCTGATTCTTTGATGAGACAAGATCAATCCATCGTTCATGCTTTCTATAAGCAAGATGAAGCGGCAAAATTTGAATACAAGATCAGATTAAATGCTTCAATTGATGTGTCTAGATATTTACTATGACAAGGAATACCTTTTGGAGGTCATGATGAGTTTGTGGGATCAGCTAATAGGGGTAATTTCTTAGAGCTTGTGAAATATGCCGCAATGCAAAATGAACTTGTAAGTAAAGTTGTGTTAGAGAATGCTCTGAAATGTAATCAAATGGTCAGTCCCAAAATTCAGAAAGATATAGTTCATTGCTTTGTAGAGGAAGTTATTGAATCTATTATTCAAGATGTTGATCATGATGTGTTCAGCTTGTTGGTAGATGAATCTGCAGATGCTTCTAATAAAGAGCAAATGGCTATGGTTTTGCGCTTTGTTGAGAAAAAAAGGATAGTTAAATAAAGATTTATGGGTCTTATTCATCTTCCAGAAACATCTTCTTTATCTTTGAAATGTGTTGTTGATTCATTGTTTGCTAAACATGGATTAAGTATCAAGAAGTTAAGAAAACAGGACTACGACGGAGCAAGTAACATGAAGGGTGAATTCAATGGCTTTACAGCTCTAATTTTGAGAGAAAATTGTTCTGCCTATTATGACACTGTTTTGCACATCAGCTTCAGTTGGTTGTCGTGGCAATTGCTAAAAAACATTTTGAAGTTGGAGATTTCTCTAATACGATTTATGTCTTACTTAATATAGTTACAGCTTCGTGTAAGAGGAAAGACATGTGATAATAGGATTTTTGTCTATCTATCCTAGCAGGTTCAATTAACCTTATGTAGTGCAACTACATAAGGTTAATCCAAATGGGATGATGCTATCACTCAAGATGCAATCAAGCAATCACAAGTCAAGCTAATTCAAAGAGTGGTTTTATATCTAACAATCCTAGAATGATTAGAATGTAAAACGGAAATGAACTACAGAACTAGAAACGAACATGCATGAAAAGAAGTAAACATGAGTAAAAACAGAAACGAGTCTAAGCATGAACTAAACAGCAAGAACAGAAACAGTCTCAGGAATGCAATAACAATCAGAAAGATAGAAGTCCTAAGGATGGGAGTAATTGATGTCGGCGGAGTCTCCTAGTCTACAAAGTGTTTAACATGCCACAAGCAAACTATCCCTAGACAATGAACATCACAACTTAGCTAATCCAATCTCTTGACATAAGCTACTAAGACTCAAATACTTCCAAACCTAGCTCTCGCTAGAGAAACATGATCAAACAGGCATGACAAACAAGTTCATTCACGTCAACAAACATCCTAGACAACTGATCTCTTAGGCTAGGAATGTAAGTCTCTAGCACTAGTTGGTCAGACATTTCATCGAACACCTTTTGGGTGTGGAAATATCTAAGACCTAGTTCCAATTGATCAGAGAGAAACTAGTATTTCTAACTCTAGTCCAGAAGGGAGTCATACGAATCTAAACTTAAAACACTCTACATACTAAGATTCTCCACCTAATCTATCTCATCCTCAAGAACTCTAACACTACTCGGATCTAGAAATCATCATCAAGGATACAAACTCATAAAACATTGAATCAAACATCATCAGATAGATAAAAATGAGATGGACAACTTTGTAGAAGAAATCAAATGCAAAAACTAAATAAGTTCAAAAATATCTGAATTACAAATCAAAAAACGTTTTAGGTGGCTAGATAAACCTTAAGGTAAAAAACGAGATGTCTCGAGTAAAGACTTAACAAAAAGTATTTATAGTAAAACATGGAAAGCCCTAAAATATTAAACGACAAGATAGAGAGACGGTTCGAGAATCGGGTTGGCTGAGTCAGAGCGTCTTTCTTCCTGACGTGTGCGGTCGAGTCGGTGTGTGCTGTGCGCGTCGAGTGGAGTGGCGTCGACTCGAGCTGGGTCGAGTGGATTGGCGTCGACTCAAGATGGGTGTATATGCATCCACTAAAACGGTGATAACTCTTCAACCACGCCTCCGATTGGCTTGAAATAAACGGCATTGGAAAGATGACTCAATTCTCCACAACTTTGATGAAGACGTAGAAAGATGAATCCCAAAGTGAAATCTTCACTCGACTCGATTAAAAACGTGGAAGGTTGGGTCGCTGGGTAGTGTAGGTCGAGTTGCTGGACTGCTTTCCAGCTCCCGGTTTGCTTTTGATGGTTTAAACATCTCCTAAAACACCTGAAACAACTCCAATATGCAAGATGCATGAAAGACCAATGCAAAGACTACATATTATGCAAAAGAGACTAAAAACAATGCAAAACAGTGCAAAATAATGAGTTAAGATAACAAAATGAATAACAAATGCATGATAAAAGAGTGTAAAATATATACTGATATGCTCAAATTTACCCTAGAGCTACTCTCTCAAATTAAATTAAGAGATCAATTGTAGTACTTAAGGATCGAATCCACAAGAACTCTAGATTCACACAATAGATTTAATAATCTTTTAATTATGTTAAACCAAAATTGTAATTAAAATAGCAATGCAAAAACAGAAAATAAAAGAGTTGTAAATTAATAGGAATAAACGCTAGACCTAGGGAAATTCTCAGGAAATCATGGAAAATCAGATCAATTAATTAAGCAAGCAGGATTCAATAATTAATCACCGTTCTTGAACTCTAAACACAATTATAAAATAAATCAGTTCTCACTGCAAATATTATCTAAGTTTTAAAACCAGAAAATCCAAATCTCTTTGTAAAATCCAAGTTAAAAACTATCAATAAAATCAAGTTTAGATAAGTTCACAAAATCACTAATTCAAATCTCTTTGCAAAAAGTAATTTTGCTCACCAAAGGTTTTTGTCAGAAAATCAATTATATTCTTATATCAATCAATAATCCTAAGATCTAAATCTAGATGACTAATCAAAGATCTAGCATTAAAAACAATCTATGGTGAAGAACAACAAAGATCATGAATCCAAAATAAACAGATCTAATAATCCATGAAATCCTTAATGAGAAACCCTAAACCTAACAAACAGATCTACTCAGACATAATCAATAAAAAGCAAAACATCTTCTGAATAAATTGCATTAATAAAGAGAATAAAGAAGAAGTAAAGGAGTTCTGAATCTTCTCTGAAGGAGTCTTGATTCTTCTCTCCAAAAGCTCTCTAAAAATCTCTCAGGGTTCTCTCTCAAAAGTTGCAGGGAAAAATAAAGCTTAAGTCTAAACAATGACCTTAAAAATCCTATTTATATTCCTAAAACACGTCCAGGGACTAATGATGCAAATATGGAAAACTTTGGGGCAGCTTTGTAAATCTTCAAAACTTGTGAGAAAAACATCTGATTTCGTCTCTGGCTCTGTGTCGATCGATGCTATCAGTGTGTCGATCGATGCTGACTTCTAAATTCGTCTCTCAACTTCGTAGCTCAGCCTCAATGCTTAATTAAGCTCCAAATCTTCCTATTTAGCTTCATTATGCTCCCGTCCATGCTAAATCCTATAAAGACTCAAAAGACTCTAAAAATACCAAAACTACTCTATAAATAAGACTTATATCATGGCTAAAAACACCTAAAAACCATGATATATCATATACATATCAATATGATTCGAGAAGATCATCGGAGGAGAACCGAGGAAGTGATCAATCAAGGTGAAATTAAGACAGGAAAAGGATTGAATCAAGAGCTCTAACTTCAAATACCGGTGATACTCGATGGGGTTCTCACTACACAACAGTGCACCGGTTTATTGTTTTATTTCCTTTCTATTATTAAAGTGCTTGAGTATATTGAAAGCGAAGGAACTGATGGTACCAAAAGACGCTAACCTAATGGACTTCTCAAGTACTTTCACGCCTTTAACTTTGTGTTCTACTTTCAGTTGATGCTTCTTCTTCTTGAGCTCACGAATAATTTATCAGTGGCTTTGCAAAGAAAATACCAGGACATTTTGCAATGTCACTAGTGAAATCTACCAAGCATCAATTATGCACGCTCAGAGCTAATGGATGGGATTCTTTGATTGATAAAGTTTCGCTCTTTTGTGAGAATCACAACACTGAGTTGTTCATCATGAAAAAAGTATTTGTTGATTCAAGGAAACCAAAAAAAAAAAAAGCAGCATTGCCAACTTACAGCACTATCAAGTGGAATGCTTTTACAATGTATTGGATATGCAGATTCAAGAGTTTAATGACCGTTTTGATGAGGTAAACACTGAATTACTTGGTTGTGTTGTTTCTTTGACCTATTGATTCATTTCATGAGTTTGATCAGTTGAAAATTATGAGATTATCTGTGTTTTATCCTGAAGATTTTAGCTCGATCGAGCGGATATCTCTTGAGCATCAACTTAGTTTCTATATCGATAATATTCAAGAAGATGAAATATTTGCTAATTTGAAGAGTCTTGGAGATCTTGCATGTGTGATGATGGAGACAAAGAAACATCTTTCACATCTCCAGGTTTATCGACTTTTAAAGTTAGTTTTAACTTTACCTATAGCTAATGCTACTGTTGAAAGATGCTTTTCTGCAATGAAGATTGTGAAGACTACTTTACGCAACCGAATAGGTGATCAATTTCTAAACGATTGTTTAGTTTGTCTTATTGAAAAAGAATTGTTCGCTAAAGTGAAGAATAAAAGAGTCATAGAAAGGTTCCAAAATATGGAAGAACGTAGGATGCATTTTTAGAAATTTTTTATATTATAAGACTTATTTTTATGTTCGTATTTTATTTTATTAATAAAATAATTATATAATTGTGTTTCGGGTTAAAAAATGTTTTGGATCCGTCACTGTCAATGATGTAAGTAGAATTGGAAGCAATGCGGAGGACAATAAGTTCAATGCTTCGTCTGAACTACAAGAGAATTATATTTAAATCATATTATTTGGGGCTAGTTAATTTGCTAAACAGTAGTGAGATTTGGCCAGCATTTGCTCTACTGCTCGAGGACATAAAAGGTTTGCTCCCTTATTTTCAAGAATTCCAAACTGTGTATGCTCCACGAATATGTAATGGTGTGGCAGACCGGGTAGCAAGGAAATCTCTTTCCCTCGGGAATTATGATCCTAAGTTATACTCGATAATGCTTTCATGGATTAAGCATTTTGTATTGGTGGATAAACAGAGTGTAACATAACATGACTGGTGAATGTAAGTTGTTATTGAGAGAAAAAAAAAACTCCCAATTTGTTGCTTTATATATTTCACCATAACCGTCTCACCTATTTATTTGGTACTTAGTCATCATGATCATCTCCATTAATAAGTATTTCTAGTTATTCAATTATATATCCTTGGTTTATTGCTAATAGACATCTTCATCACATTTTAATCATAGATATATTACAATGAATCATTTTAAACAAAATTGGTCTATTTCAATGAAAAAAAAATCCAAATTTTTACTATATATTTCACTTGTTTCTTATATCAAAAGTCACATTATTCAGATAAGATAAACATAGATATGTATTGTTTATAACATATATATAGGAGAATCAAGTTTTATATCATAGATTCATAAACAACGTTTAAAAAAAAAAATTTAGCTCAAATTAATTCTCATATTGTCGAAATATATGAATCAATATATAAGTTTTGTTTTGTTAAAAAAAATAAAGTGACGTAACTATTTTGGAAAACTGAGTCGATCCGGAACTCTTATATGTCCAAGATTCAATATTGAAATATAAATAATTGAAAATTTTGATAAATATGTTGTTTTCTTTTATTTATTTAATTTTTTTTTGTTAAAGCTTTTATTCTTTATTACAAAATATGTTGTCTTTTAAAAAAAATCAATATATGAGTTTTGTTTTGTTAAAAATAATAAAATGACGTAAGGAAATAATTGAAAAATTTTGATAAATATATTGTTTTCGTTTATTTATTTAATTTTTTTTTGTTAAAGCTTTTATTCTTTTATTACAAGATATGTTGTCTTTAAAATAAAATAAAAAACATATGTGTAATGATTTGGTTTATTTCAAGTAATAAATGAAGTAGTATGGTCTTGTTGGGCTTGTTTACAAGTGGACTTGTAACTATCTTATTTCCATGTTTGTATTACGCAGAAGACACCTATTAGCTTTTTGTGTAAAACGTATAGATTGAAAGCTTTAACTCATCAAATCATTTCTTCATTTTCCCAAATGAAAAAACTTCCTTTATAGAAATTCACGGAGAGGAGGAAGAAGAAGAAGAATAATAATAATTAAAGTCCGTTCCTTTTTTTCCCTGTGAATTCCACCGCAAACCCAAAAAAAACAAAGCAAAAACTTCTTTTTGTTGTTCTCTCTCTTTTGGTCCAACTTGTGAGTCTCAAAGTCTGGTAATTTATCATTTTTGGTGAAAAATTATGTGTCTTTTTTATCCTTGTTCTGCTTTAAAACTTTTGTATTTGTTGATGATCCACGATCGATGATCACGATCTCCTTGGAAGAGACAGTTTTTGATATTCTTGTGAACGCTTTATATTGTTGTTGATGGTTCTGTTCTGATCTGGGTTTGTGTTGTGTGTTAATCTAATGATCTCGTTGTTTTATTTTACTGGACTTACAAAAAGTTTTGATCTTGATGATCTGTTTTTTGTGATCTTATTGGTTAAACATGAACAGCATTTTGTCTCTGGCAAAATTTAAACGTCTTCTTCAATCATCATCACCACTTTGCATTTCAAAGGTAGCTCTTCTATTACTACAACATGTGTATGTATGTATGTATATATGCCTGAAGATTTTGGCTTTTAGGATCGTAGGAGTGAACAATGTATTAGTTTAATGATGGTTTTGGTGATTTTAGTAAGTTTCTTTTTTTTTTTGTGTTATGGTTTTTGGTGATTTTTAGTGAGTTATAGAAACATTTTGGGCTCTGAAATGGATACTACAACATCAAGTGGTAGTAGCCCTGCTACGTTACAACTCCATAGCATCATTCCAGAGAATCCCATCACTGCAATGGAATTGCCATTTCCTTCATTTCTGCGTCTAAAACGCCACTGCCTTGGGAGTTCTGTTCCTGGAGAATTCTTCTTGGCTTCTGTTCCTTCCATTGTCCTTCATGTTCTGACAACATGTGATTTGGGTCCTCGGGACCTTGCGAAACTCGAGGCAAGTGATATATGCTCCTCTTTCTTACATGGATTTGATTCTGTTTTCCCTGTGTGTTGATGCTATCTGATTGATGTTATCCTCAGGCAACATGCTCCTTCTTCAGGAAGCCGGCAAACTTTTCCCCTGACTTTGACCTTTCTATCTCAGAGCTTGCAGCTCTCGACATTTGCCAAAAGAGGGCGATATTTAAATGTATGGGAGAGGAAGAACGCCAAGAAATGAAAAGGAAATGCGGAGGCTCGTGGAAGTTGGTTTTAAACTTCTTGCTAGCTGGTGAGTTTGGTTGCAGGCGGGAGAAGTCACAAGCACTTGCAGGTCCTGGTCATAGTATTGCCGTGACATCAAAGGGTGTTGTCTACTCCTTTGGATTTAATGGTTCAGGACAACTTGGTCTTGGAACCACTCAAGACTCTTGGCAGCCTCGACCAATCAGGTTACTCTTTTCTCTGATGATTCAGTTTGGTCTAAATAGTCAAAAAAATTGAGTTCATTGGAGGTACATTGTGTGTTGCAGATCACTTAACGGGATCCGTATCATTCAAGCAGCTGTTGGCACTGATAGAACAATATTAATCAGTGATGCTGGTGAAGTTTATGCCTTTGGAAAAGATTGTTTTAGCAAAACTAAGTCAGAAGTCCAAGAAACTAAGCTAATCACAACTCCCCAGCGGGTCAAGTCCTTGACGGACATCTTTGTGGTACAAGCTGCGATAGGAAATTACTTCACGGCGGTTCTGTCGAGAGAAGGCAGAGTCTATACATTATCATGGGGAAGTGATGAAAGACTCGGTCACGATACTGACCATAGCTGTTCGTTGCCTCAACCTCTGTTGGGGGCCTTGGAGAACATCCCGGTAGTGCAAATTGCTGCTGGCTTTTGCTATCTGCTTGCTTTAGCATTTCAACCCACCGGCATGTGAGTCTTTGAAACGTTTCCATTGTTCTTAACCGAGTTTAATTATATGTGCTTACCATTGCCATTTTCTTGCTTCTATTTAGGTCGGTGTACTCAGTTGGATGCGGTTTGGGTGGCAAGCTTGGACATGGTTGTGACGACTGTGAAACACAGCCTCGTCTGATTGAGCAGTTTGGTCTTTTAAACATTGAACCGGTTATGGTCTCAGCAGGTGCATGGCATGCAGCTGTAGTTGGGAGAGATGGGCGAGTCTGCACGTGGGGTTGGGGTCGGCATGGCTGCTTGGGTCATGGAACCGAAGAGTTACAAATGGCTCCTAAGGTGGTAGATGGATTGAAAGATGTTAAAGTTGTTCATGTCGCTACTGGAACATACGCAACCTTTGTTACATCTGATGATGGTCAAGTTTACTCATTTGGGAGTGGAGTAGCAGCCAATCTTGGACAGGTAATATAGTCTGTGGATTCTTGTTTCCTTGGTTTCCGAGGAAATGGTCTTTGATAATATGGATTTAGCAGGACGATGTGGATGAGGATACTCTTACCCCGAAGCTGGTTTTGTCGTTGAAGGAGACTAAAGAGCGTATGGTTCATGTGAGTTTGACAAACGCGGGGAATTGGAATGGTCATACATTGGTAATGACCGAGTCCGGGACACTCTATGCGTTCGGGACTGGGGACAGAGGACAGCTTGGGGTGGAGCTCGGTGATAATTCAAAGGAAAGAGAGGAACCAGCCAAAGTTGCTGGTATTGATCTTTCTTAGAGATTTGGGAGAAAGAAACAAAAAAAAAGCATCTTCTTAATTTAGGTTTTTTCATGTTGATCTTGACTAATGTTTAAAGAAGTGGTTGTACATAGCAACAGTTAAGATGGTTATGGCTTCTTTTGTTAGATTGAATCGTACAAGGAACAACAGTTTAATGTTTCTTTTGAAATTTCTGCTTCACAATTTTAGCGTTTTTCTAATTTGTAGCTGATGAGCAAACTCTAGGGGTTGTATCACAGGCCCACTAGAACTGGTACGTGATGCTCAAAAGTCAAAACAACACAAGCTATTGTGAAATTTGGCCAGAGGTCCTGTGTGCATGGGAAGTGATACTAGTATTTTTGTGTGTCTATTCTAGCAGGTCTCAATTAACCTTATGCAGCTGTAGTATTTAAGGTGTCAATCATAATGGGAAACTTTACTAACAATTAAGATATAATCAAGAAATCACAAGCCAAGCCAATTCAAAGAGAGTGTTTGTCTAACAGTCCTAGAATGATGACGATACAAAACGAAAATAAGTCACAGAATTAGAAACGAGAATGCATGACAAGAAGCGAAAATGAATAAAAACATAAACAAGTCTAAGCATGAACTAAAAGGCAAGAAACGAAACAGTCTCAGGAATGTAATAAAAATCAGAAAAAGAGGGAAAATTCCCAAAAAAACACCAACTAACAGAAAAAAACATGAACTTTTTTCGTTGCCAGAAAAATACACAAACTATTTTTAGTTGATAAAAAATACACGAACTATTATTTTTTTCCAGTTTCTCCTCGTCTCGTTACGACCGTTAACGGTATTGTAACGGCATTACTATTTTTGAAAAAAATTCCACTAAAAAACACAAACTATTTATTTGTTGCCAGAAAAATACATGAACTTTTTTTTTTGCCTGAAAAATACATAATTTATCATTTCTTATTTTTCCATTAACAATGTTAGAGATCATATCTCATAACTTTCTCTGCTCTCTTGAACTTCATACTAGTTTTCACTACTATTTATGATAACTAAATTCAAGAACAGAAATACACAATTAGATTAATTGATTTCTAAATTTCTCAATAGTATTGTTTTTGCATAAATAAATGGTGAATCTGGTTAGGTTACAAGAGTTGATATCCCACAAAATGGCTATAATCTACGATCTCAATCAAGTTTGCGTACACTAGCCCATTTGATGATTTACACTGGCTATAAGCATCATAAAAGGTACTAAAATAAAGAGATGCATATTTTTTGAAATGTATACAAAGGTCTACAAAGGTGGAGATCTCATAAAATTGTAGAGAAATGTTGATGAAGTTTCAAAATTTGTAAAGTCAGTATAAATCCAAAAACAACACTAATTGAGAAATTTGGAAATCGATTAATCTAATTGTGTATTTTTGTTCTTATTTTAGTTATCCTAAATAGTAGTGAAAACTTGAATGAAGTTCAAGAGAGCAGAGAAAATTATAAGTTATGATCTCTAACATTGTCAATGGAAAAATAAGAAATGAAAAATTATATATTTTTTAGGCAAAAAAAAAAAGTTTATGTATTTTTCTGGCAACAAATAAATAGTTTGTGTTTTTTCTGGATTTTTTTTCAAAAATAATAACGCCGTTACAATACCGTTAACGGTCGTAACGGAGACGAGGAGAAACTGGAAAAAAATAATAGTTCGTGTATTTTTTATCAACTAAAAAATAGTTTGCGTATTTTTCTGGCAACGAAAAAAGTTCATGTTTTTTTCTGGCAAATATTAAATAGTTGGTGTTTTTTTTGAGAATTTTCCCGAAAAAACGAGGTCCTAAGGATGGGAGTAATTGATGTCGGTTGAGTATCCTAGTCTATAGAGTATTTAACATGCCACAAGCAAACCATCTCTAAACAATGAACATCACTTCTTAGCTAATCCAATCTCTTGATAGAAGCTACTCAAACTCGACCACTTCCAAACCTAGCTCTCGCTAGAGAAACATGATCAAGCATGGCATGAAAAACAAGTTCATTCACGTCAACAAACATCCTAGACAACTAATCTCTTAGGCTAGGAACGTAAGTCTCTGGCACTAGTTGGTCAGACATTTCATCGAACACCTTTTGGATGCGGAAATGTCTAAAACCTAGTTCCAATTGATCAGAGAGAAACTAGTATTTCTAACTCTAGTCCAGAAGGGAATCATACAATCAAAGCTTAAACACTCTACATCCTAAAATCCTCCACCTAATCTATCCCATCCTCAAGAACTACCACACTACTCAGATCCAAAAATCATCGTCAAGGATACAAACTCAGAAAACATTGAATCAAGCATCCTAAGATAGATAAAAATGATATGAACAAGTTTGTAGAAGAAATCGAATCCAAATACTGAATAAATTCAAAGGTATCGGGATACAAAGTGTCAAGCGTTTTAGGTGGCTAGGGTAAACCTTGAGGGAAAGAACAAAAACGAGATAAAAGCTAAGATACTCGAGTGATAACTTAACAAAACGTATTTATAGGAAAAACATGGAAATCTCTAAAACATAAAACGACAATATAGAACGTCGGTTCGGGAATCCTTCTCGGATGCGTCTTCGGGATAAAACCAGGACGTCGGTTTGAGAGTATCGATCGAGTCACATCGTGAGAGTGCCGATCGAGTCGCGACGTGAGAGTGTCGATCGAGTCGCGACGTGAGAGTGTCGATCGAGTCGCTGCTTGAGGGTGCTCAGGAGCCATCCTGGGACGTCTTGGTCGAGTCGAGTCTTGAGGGTGCTCAGGAGCCATCCTGGGACGTCTTGGTCGAGTCGGACTTCTGAACGTACGTGTATCCAATAAAACGGAGATGACTCATGAACCACGACTCCGATTGGTTTCGAAATAAACTGCATAGGAAAGATGACTCAATTCCCTACAACTTTTATGAAGACGTCGAAAGCTGAATCCCAAAGCAAAGTCTTCACTCGACTCGATCAAAGACGTGGAAGCTTGCGTCGCTGGGTAGTGTAGATCGAGTCGCTTAACTGCTTTCCTGATCCTTGTTTGCATTTGATGGTTTGGACACCTCTTAAAACACCTGAAACAACTCCAATATGCAAGATGCGTACAAGACCAATGCAAAGACTACCTAGATATGCATGTTATGCAAAAGAGACTAAAAATAATACAAAGCAATGAGTTAAGAGAACAAAATGAATGTCAAATGCATGATGAAAAGGTGTAAAATATATACATATCAACTCCCCCAAACTTATTCTTTGCTTGCCCTCAAGCAAGCAACCAAGAACAAAGTATGGAAGAGAGGTTTGAAGATGGGGTCTCAGAACCTAAAACATGCTGAATAGAGTAGTTAGAATCAGGGTCCTTGTTATTAGTTCTATGATGCATGGTGAAGAAACTCTGTTTAAAAACTTTAGACAAGCTCATCACAACCTGAAACGATTTTGAACCTCAGTCTACACATGCCATCATTTCTATCATTCCCTTTAACATTCATTAACAAAGAACCATGAATCAAGCTATGCAATGTCATCAAACTCATTTGGCTGGGGTGAAAGGGTAGAGACAAAAATGGTCTCCTTTGCAAGTGGTTTTAACAATATAGAACAGGGATCTCTCACGAAAATGAGTTGAGCTTAAGAGAAGGCTAAAGGTTGAAACCAACTGATACATACAAGAGCAGTACCCCATCTACCCAAAGGTCTCAAGGAAACTTAGCTCTAACTTTCTAACCCAGAAGTTGGTCCTATCTCTATCCCTCGTCGATATCTCTTCTAAAACTAAATCTCTCATTCTTTTAACTTAGCCTTAGGAGGAGGTTACTTCATTTCAATCTAGCGGATAAGAAACTTTTTTATCACTATGGTTCTCTTTCTTTTCTTCTTAGAATTCTAGACTTCTTAAGCGTTCTGCTTTCTCTTCCTTGTCTAAACTTTTCTTTCTATGCCCAGAACCAATAACTCTTTTACATTGCACAACCAACATCCTTTACTAGACTTGTAAACCTTGAAAACACATTCCCCCTCCTAAAGACTCTTTACTCATTTTTTCTTTCTCTTTTCAGAACAAATCCAATCCCAAAACCCAAAATTGAGTTCTCACCTAGTCCTACTAGTCCGGATAGCGCGAACTAGAACTACACATGATCCTACTCTTGTCGGCTAGAACCTAACACTTTCTAACAAGCTCAACTCGGAAAAGACCTCACACTCAAGAATACAATTGGCTTGAAAGAACGGTTGGTTAAGGGTGCGGGAAAATGTTCCAAAGATGGGAATCAGCTACTTGGATTATTAAGGGTGGTAAAACAGAGAAAGATAATCCAAGTATGTATGTGGTATCCATGAGTTCAACTTCAATGCATAACATGATAATTGCAAGTCAGGATTAGGTTCAGGTAGATAGGGAATGATGTCAATTCAAAACAAGCTTCAATCAAGACTAGAATGCAATTTTGAGAATTCAAAACCTGGTTCAGTCTTACATTTCAAGTTCAATCAACATGCATCAAGAACTAATAACAAGGGCTTTGATCCTATCCTATTGAATTCAGCATGTTAACAAGGTTACAATCATCATCAACCCCTATGCTAAATGCAACATTCCTAAATGAACAACACTAGACTCAATCCTAATATGCAAATGCAAACTACATGAACACTATGTTTTTGTGGAAATTTTTCAAATTTTTATGGTTTTTCTATGCAAATAGATGAATGCAGACTCAAACATGATATGATGCAAAAATTTGAAATAAGAATCACAGAAAACATCATCAAATACATCATCTCAAACCCTCCCCCAAACTTAAATTACATAGTCTCGTGTGTAAGAGAAATTTGAAGTAGGATTTGAGAATCATAATAGAAACAATGCAAGGATGAGATGGTATATACAAAGGAAATGTAGGAGTACCTCAGTTGTAAAAGAAGGAGTCGGTGCTCGCGACGGCGGATCGAGTGAGATGATGGTTGGTTCCGGGAGCAGCTACGGTTCATCGTCGATCGAGTAGGAGTGATGGTTGGTTCCGGGAGCAGCTACGGTTCGTCGTCGATCGAGTGGGAGTGATGGTTGGTTCCGAGAGCAGCTCCGGTTCGTCGTCGATTGAGTGGGAGTGAAGGTTGGTTCCGGGAGCAGCTCATGTTCGTGTCATAACGTCGTCGAGTCGTGGCTAGGTCGAGTTGTCGGCAAGAGCTTAACGAGAGCTCCTCTTCTATTGCTTCATTCCATGTCTGCAAAACCCAACACTTTGCTATTTGTATTTTTTTTTCTTTCGCCACTTTAGTCGGCCATACTCCCTTTTGTGGATTCCTGAACAGCAGAAAACGAAAAACAAAAATTAAAAACATAAGATCCTAAATTGTATTTACAGAGATACCTTTGGGACTTCATCCTGGGACTTCCTCCCAAGTGAGTTTAAAGTCCCTAGCTTGACTTTGCATACTTCTTATGCTTTGGGAGGTTCATAGAGAGGCTTCAGAGACCCCTCTAGAATGTCTTGTCTAGCCAGATACTCTTTAACATTCTGCCCAGGTTCAACAACAAATGAACTGCTCTTCTTCATTATCCCAAACCTCTTCCTTAATTTCCTTGGAGGAGAACTTCTCATTGTACCTTGGAGCTTCTTGATTTGCCCACTCATCTCCTTCACCATAGCTGTTAACTCTTTCACTGAATCCCTTAGAGTCTGAGTATTTTGGAGTTCATACAAACTGTCAAGCGCGGGAGGACTTGACTCTTGCGGTTGGTGAGGTTTAGGAAGCAGGTTTTGACGCTTAGGGAAAGTAACGACTGCACTCGAGTTGGAGAATGGTCGAGTGACACTTTGAGTTTTCTCTTTGGTTACCAAAACCTCAGTTTCTGCCTCGTTCACACTCTCAAAGATGTCAAACCCAACTTTTTGATATTTCTCTTCAATCAAGAAGGTCTGCCCATCAATAGTTGGTTTCTTCTTAGAATCCTTGATGTCAAACTTCATCTTGAAGTTTTTACCCAGATTGAGATCAATCATCCCTTTCTTGACATCAATGACTGCTCCAGCTGTAGCTAAGAAAGGTCTTCCTAGGATTAGTGGATCTTTAGGCTCTTCATCCATTCCCAGCACCACAAAGTCAGTAGGAATCTCAGCTTGTCCAATTTTGATGGGCAAGTTCTCTAGTAGACCATGAGGCAATCTAGTAGTCCTATCAGCCAATATTAAGTGGAGGTTGCATGACTTGTATTCGTTGAATCCTAGCCTCTGAGCTACAGAGAGTGGCATGAGGCTTACTGAAGCACCAAGGTCGCATAGGCACTTTTTGAAGGCCAATGGACCTAGAGAACAAGGCAAGGTGAAAGAACCAGGGTCCTCTAGCTTCTTTGGGATAATCATCTTCTGAATAACAGCCTTGCATTCATGAATAACCCCACCTATGTCATGCACTACCCTCTCATCTTCCAGAACCTTAGCTTGAGCTCCTTTAGCTATCTCCTCCTTCTCTTTGGTCTTTTCGGTTACCAAGTCAGTTAAAAACTTTTGATATTGAGGCACAAGTGCAAATGCATCAAGCAAAGGCATCCTAAGTTCAATCTCCTTGACTTGGTTTTCAAACAGAGTTTTATACTTCTTAGTAAGCTGCTTCTTAAACCTCACTGGAAATGGTAGATGTGGCTTGTATGGTGGAGGAATGAATCTCACAGGTTTATCCTTGGGAGTAGTGGGTTCTTTAGTAGCTTCAAGATCAGATTGCTTGGCTGATTTTGAACTGCTTTTCTAGGTAGTTGGCCAGGTGTTGGGGTCGAAGTAGAAACAGTCTAGCCTTCCATATACTTCATCTTGGAGTTAAGAACTTCAAACTTGACTTTAAGATCATTGTATGAACATTCCATTCGCTGACTAAGTTCAGCAAACTTCTTAGCAGTATCCAGAGATCCGCTAGCTTGACCCTGAAGAAGTTGTTGCATCATTTGCTTCATTTCTTGATCTGGGGCTGGAGTAGGCTGTAATGGTTGAGGGCAGAATCCTGGTGGTGGTCCTGATGGAGCTTGCTAACCTTGCTGGAACTGTTGTTTAGGGACGAATCCCTGATTGTAAGGCACAAAAGGTTTTTATTGACCTTGTTGTTGCTGCTGAGGAGGGTACATCTGATCCTGTGGATTTGCATTGGTGCTCCGGTAAGACAAATTGGGGTTCATCTGATAGGGGTTGTAACCCTTGTTGTTTCCATCTTGATAATGGATGTAGCTGATCTCCTCAGACTGCTCACCCGCCCCATCTTGGACGTAAAAATGTTCACCCTCAGATACGAAGTGGACGCTCTTCTGTTGATTGAGCAACAGGTGGTCAAGCTTCTCATTGACGTTTTTGAGGTCCCTCTTGTACTTCTCCTCAGAAGCAGCGTCGCCTCTAACTGTGCGGTCGTAGTCTTCATTGTAGTTGCCATCAGAATGGGCGAGATTTTCAACGAGTTGCCATCCTTTATCGACGTCTTTGTTCAGGAAATTACCGTTAGAAGCAGTGTCAAGCAGCATGCGGATTTTTGGAAGTAAACCACGGTATAGAGTGCTCAGCAGTGACTCGTTGCTGAAACCATGGTGTGGACACTGGCTATGGTAACCCTTGAAACGCTCCCATGCTTCACAGAATGATTCTGAGCTTTTTTGAGTGAAGCTGGAAATCTCATTCCTCAGACTGCTGTTCTGGAGTTGGAGAAAAACTTGGCCAATAATGCTTTCTTGCAACCATCCCAGGTTGTGAATGATCCCTTGGAAAGGTTTTTCTCCCATTGATGAGCCTTGTCTCCCAGGGAGAATGGGAAGAGGCGCACTTGTAACCATCCTCACTCACGCCGTTGATCTTGGTGAGACTGCATAGACGGTCGAACTCGTCCAAGTGGTCAAGTGGATCCTCCATAGGCAACCCGTGGAACTTGTTTCCTTAGATCATGGAGATCAGACCACTTTTGATTTCGAAATTGTTGTTCTGCACGACGGGAGGGATGATTCCAGCACGCTGAGTATGAGTCTTTGGTGCATCCCCAACACCAATGTTTCGCGGTCCCGGATGTGGTTCATTCTGTTGTTCCATAGTGACTGGTACGGGATGATCGGTGGGAGTACGAGTTTTTCGTGGGCGTTGCAACCGATTGATTTCGTCGATAACAGGAAGGAGATTCTAATGCCCTCTTGATCTGGTGTGCATGCAAGGTTGAAATCAGCAGCTACCTGGGATGCAAAATAAACAATCGGACAACCAAAGCAAGTCAGTACCCAGAATAATAAGTGTAACAGAACTTAATCTTGCAAAACTTGAAATCTGAAATGTAGCAAAATGAATCCCAAATGGCAATGGCGCCAAAATGATACTAGGATTTTTGTGTGTCTATCCTAGCAGGTCTCAATTAACCTTATGCAGTTATAGTACTTAATGTATCAATCCAAATGGGAAACTTTACTAACAATTAAGATGCAATCAAGAAATCACAAGTCAAGCCAATTCAAAGAGACTGTTTGTCTAACAGTCCTAGAATGATGACGATACAAAACGAAAATAAGTCACAGAATTAGAAACGAGAATGCATGACAAGAAGCGAAAATGAATAAAAACATAAACAAGTCTAAGCATGAACTAAAAGGCAAGAAACGAAACAGTCTCAGGAATGTAATAAAATCAGAAAGAAAGAGGTCCTAAGGATGGGAGTAACTGATGTTGGTGGAGTATCCTAGTCTATAGAGTATTTAACATGCCACAAGCAAACCATCCCTAAACAATGAACATCACTTCTTAGCTAATCCAATCTCTTGATAGAAGCTACTCAAACTCGACCACTTCCAAACCTAGCTCTCGCTAGAGAAACATGATCAAGCATGGCATGAAAAACAAGTTCATTCACATCAACAAACATCCTAGACAACTAATCTCTTAGGCTAGGAACGTAAGTCTCTGGCACTAGTTGGTCAGACATTTCATCGAACACCTTTTGGATGCGGAAATGTCTAAAACCCAGTTCCAATTGATCAGAGAGAAACTAGTATTTGTAACTCTAGTCCAGAAGGGAATCATACAATCATAGTTTAAACACTCTACATCCTAAGATCCTCCTCCTAATCTATCCCATCCTCAAGAACTACCACACTACTCAGATCCGAAAATCATCGTCAAGGATACAAACTCGGAAAACATTGAATCAAGCATCCTAAGATAGATAAAAATGAGATGAACAAGTTTGTAGAAGAAATTGAATCCAAATACTGAATAAATTCAAAGGTATCGGGATACAAAGTGTCAAGCATTTTAGGTGGCTAGGGTAAACCTTGAGGGAAAGAACAAAAACAAGATAAAAGCTAAGATACTCGAGTGAAAACTTAACAAAACGTATTTATAGGAAAAACATGGAAATCTCTAAAACATAAAACGACAATATAGAACGTCGGTTCGGGAATCCTTCTCGGATGCGTCTTCGGGACAAAACCAAGACGTCGGTTTAAGAGCATCGATCGAATCGCATCATGAGAGTGCCGATCAAGTCGCGACGTGAGAGTGTCGATCGAATCGCAACGTAAGAGTGTCGATCGAGTCGCTGCTTGAGGGTGCTCAGGAGCCATCTTGGGACGTCTTGGTCGAGTCGCGTCTTGAGGGTGCTTAGGAGCCATCCTGGGACATCTTGGTCGAGTCGGACTTCTGAACGTACGTGCATCCACTAAAACAGAAATAACTCATGAACCACGACTCCGATTGGTTTGAAATAAACTGCATTAGAAATATGACTCAATTCCCTACAACTTTGATGCAGACGTCAAAAGCTGAATTCCAAAGCAAAATCTTCACTTGACTCGATCAAAGACGTGGAAGCTTGCGTTGCTGGGTAGTGTAGATCGAGTCGCTTAACTGCTTTCTTGATCCTTGTTTGCATTTGATGGTTTGGACACCTCCTAAAACACCTGAAACAACTCCAATATGGAAGATGCGTGCAAGACCAATGCAAAGACTACCTAGATATGCATGTTATGCAAAAGAGACTAAAAACAATACAAAGCAATAAGTTAAAAGAACAAAATGAATGACAAATGCATAATGAAAATGTGTAAAATATATACATATCAGGAAGGTTTCTAAAACCAATCCATAATATCCAACATATAGATTGTTTTGGAAAGTGTGACTATACGCAACTATAATTACAAAGATATAGATTTTACAAATATATTCTTTAGATAAGAAACAATATCAACCATTATTATATGCTTCCCGTTACATGTAGATTGTTTTCAATATGTATAATCATATCACACTTATATCTATACAATTATGAAAACTCATTGTAAAAGTTAAATGATTATCTGATGAATTTAGATATCATTACTTAATTTACCATTACAAAGATTAATCATTGAGTGGGTGATTATAATTTTCTATTGATGTCATACTTTATCACATGATCCAATCATTGGAGGGTTTGACATTTCCTTGTATATACTTATATGCAAATCAAAAAATTTCCTTGCTGCTTTTAAATTAGTTGTCGAGATTTCTATTGATCAAATATGATGAAATCAACTTTTAGCATTAGACCTGAAATGGCATTCTGAAAACCTAGAGAATATGAATCTTTCTTCCTTTCATGTCATGATTTTCGTTATAAACTCTCACGGGAACTTAAGTGTCATTTCAATCAACCAGTCCCGTGATGTGTGTAGAATAAGCATGGGACACATTAATTACATACATAATCATTATCAAGTAGATAGATAATCAAATATAGTGATAAGAAGAACTAATTAAAATGTTGACTTTTGATAACCGAACAAAGTGGGCAACAGCAACAGTTTAACGAGTCACTCGTCATTACTCAATAGACACTCACAAGAACACAAATAGCTGCTTTTATAAATGCTGTTACAAGTTTTATTTTTTTATATCATTTGTCAACACTAATATTATAGTTCGAGTGGGGGGGGGAAAGAATGCATGGTAAGAAATGTCAAATAGCGATAGGAGATAAAATGATTATATAAAAGCTATCATGATCAGCACATGGCTTCAGAAAACGCCATGTGACTCCCTTTTTTTTAATGTCACCATATTTTCAGGGCTCCTATCTATACCTAAATAATGTCCATACAATATAATTAATGTTTTTGTGTGTTTTATATATATATATATATATATATATATAGTTTCGTTATACTACGACTAATGTATGAACAGAGTTAACATTCTATTATTCAGTATCAGAATATTGGTCTAATCATTTGTATTTCTCAATAATTAGAATGCGTTTTCATGTAGTTAAATAGTTGTTTTGCCCTCTTGTGTCCAAGCTGATATGCTCAAATTTACCTTAGAACTACTCTCTCAAATTAAGAGGTCAATGTAGTATATTTAGAGATCGAATCCACAAAAACTCTAGATTCACACAATAGATTTAATAATTTTTTTATTATGTTAAACTAAAATTGTAATTTAAATAGCTACAAAAACAGAAAATAAAGGAGTTGTAAATCAATAGGAATAAACGTTAGGCTTAGGAAAATTCTCAGAAAATCATAGAAAATCAGATCAATTAATTAAGTAAGCAGGATTCAACAATTAAGCACCTGTCTTGAACTCTAAACACAATTGTAAAATAAATCAGTTCTCACTGCAAATATTATCTAAATTTAAAACCAGAAAATCCAAATCTCTTTGTAAAATTCAAGTTAAAAACCAGCAATAAAATCAAGTTTAGATAAGTTCACAAAATCACTAATTCAAATCTCTTTGCAAAAAGTAATTTTGCTCACCAAAGGTTTTTTATGAGGAAAATCAATTATATTCTCATATCAATTAATAATCCTAAGATCTAAATCCAGATGACTAATCAAAGATCTAGCATTAAAAACAACCTACGGTGAAGAACAAGAAAGATAATGAATCCTAAATAAACAGATCTAATAATCCATGAAATCCCTAATAAGAAACCCTAAACCTAACAAGCAGATCTACTCAGACATAATTGTAAGAACACAAATCATGAATAAAATAGATAGCATTAAGAGATTAAAAGAAGAAGAAAAGAAATTTTGAATCTTCTCTGAAGGAGTCTAGATTCTTCTCTCCAAAAGCTCTCTAAAAATCTCTCAGGGTTTTGCTCTCAAAAGTTGCAGGGAAAAATAAAGCTTAGGTCTAAACAATGATCCAAAAATCCTATTTATATTCCTAAACACGTCCAGGGACTAATGATGCAAATATGAAAAACTTTGGGGCAGATTTGTAAATTTTCAAAACTGTTTGGAAAACTCCCGATTTCTTCTTTGGCTATGCATCGACCGATGCTATTAGTGTGTCGATCGATACTGACTCTTGATCTGGTCTCCCAACTTCGAATCTCAGCCTCAATGCTTGATTATACTCCAAATCCTCCTATTTAGCTTCATTATGCTTCCATCCATGTTAAATCCTATAAAGACTCTAAAGACTCTAAAAATACCAAAAATACTCTATAAATAAGACTTATATCATGGCTAAAAACACCTAAAAACCATGATATATCAACCCCCCCAAACTTAGCCTTTGCTTGCCCTCAAGCAAAACATAAACTTAGCCCTGTGAAAGAGGTTTGAAAACGCAGGAACTCATTTTCTTTTTGAAGTAATGCCATGATCATCAAAACCATAATCCATATGCTTAGCAGACAAATCCAAATTGAACCACCATGTACTTCTCCGTTGACTTTCATAGCTCCCAAATTCAAACCAAATTTCACTACTTCCTCCATTAAGCCTTCATTGGTGGGACTCATCAATTTGATCAATATCAAGAACTTTCTAGACTCATTCTTGTACAATACCATAACAAGCAAGACATATCTTTTACCACATGTGGTACTCTTTCTCTCCCCCATACTTATTTTATCTTCCTTAGAGCTTTGCTTTGTTTTCTTTCTTTTTTTTTCTCAAAGTTGTAGGCGAATAATAGGGTCATCGGTAATTTACCTACCCTTCGCTTCCAAGCTTTGTATAATCATTTGACTCAAGAATAGAATAATGAGGTCACAGGTAATTTACCTACCTCTCTAAACTGATCAAAATCATCTCATCTTTTATTTTTTTTTTTTTTTAACAAAGCTCTCAGGATTTTTTTTTTAACTTGAATAAGGGAGATGAGTATGTAGCCTTACTTGTCATGTATGAACAAGGAGTCAAGCTCTATGAACATCAATCTCCTTGATGAGATAAAAAGAAAAGTACAGAAATTACCTCAAGCTTTTATAGATTCTGTTGGAAATTCGGATGTCTCTGGTTCACTGGTCAGCCATTGGATTTTTCATTAGTCGGATTTGTGGATTCAATCTGCAGCATTAATCAACCAATGCAGTACACTAAAAAGAAAAGTCATAGTTTCCAACAAAATTTTGACTCAATAAAACCTTTTTTTTTTTACTCTCAAAAACAAAAACGTAGTTAGTAACTGCCTCCTCCAGACTTAAACAACACTGTCCCCAGTGTTATCAAGTAAGAGATTGGCGAATAAAATAAAATAAAATAAAAATAATTCAAAAGAAAAAGGAAAAAGAAAAAAAAAACCTAACAGTGGGTTGCCTCCCACTAAGCGCTTGTTTTCAGTCATTAGCTTGACAGTGTCGGATTTGAGGCATCCGATGGATCGGAACTTGGCAGTGAATGCTTTCGAGAGAATGTCCTCTTCATCCAAGGGGGTGTGTAGGCAGTATGTGCATGAGATCTGCCAAGGATGTGAGGAACAGGACCAGGGCGAAACTTAGGTATGGGTGGCTTTCTTTTATGTCCTGCAAAATCATCAACAGAAGAAACAAGCGCTCTACAATAATCTCGCGGCTTGGTTAACTGCACAACAGTTTTTGTACCTTTCAAATACTTATTGATGAATGGAGAAGGTTTCGGTGAAGAAGATGCATACCTTTGCCTTACCTCTGGGTTCTGGACTGTGGAATGATGAGACTTCAGCTTTATAACTGGTCTAGGACTTGCAGCTAAGGAACCAACTCGAGAATCTCTGGTTTTAGACAAGTCCGAACTGGCTCTGGAAGGTGTGTCGATCGATGCAACAACTGCATCGATCGATGCTTGGCCTGCAACTCGTGTTTCTTCAACGATTCTGCAGCTTTCCTCAGCAATCCGTGTTTCCATTACAAAAACATAATCTACCAGCGACTTGTCATGCATCAGAACCTCATCATGGTCTCTAGTATTGATTAGATGATCTCCACTCCAATCTTGAAGCTTAACAACTTGCTTTCTCACTTTCTCAACAGTCTCCAACTCTTTGACATACCCAGCATTAATGTCTTCATGAAGCTCTATGATCAGATCATCATCATAGCAATCTCCACAGAAAATGTCTGACCATCATAGTGGGAGCTCTCCTCAGCTTGTCCATCTCAAAGTTCATGACCAAATCATCCATATTCAGAAATATTTGTCCCTTCTTAACATCAATGATGGCACCAGATGTAGCCAAGAATGATCGTCCTAAGATGAGAGGATCACTAGACTCTTTGTCATATTCCAGCACCACAAAGTTAGTGGGAATCATGCATTCTCCAATCTTAATCGGAACATCTTCTAAGACACCTTCAGGAATCCTTCTGGATCGATCAGCTAAGATAAGAGAGATCCTAGTTGGCTTGAAATCTGTCATCCCAAGTCTCACAGCAACAGAATGTGGCATTAAATTGATATTAGAACCAAGATCGCAAAGAGAGTGACAAAACCTTCCTGTGGAGATAGAGCAATCCAACACAAAACTTCTTGGATCTAGTAACTTCTCTGCAATCCTACTCTGAATCACTGCACTTACTTCCTTAGAGACAACCACCTCCTGCTTCTTATCCTTCTTCCTCTGTGGAGGCTGCTTCAACAGAATTGAGCTGACATCCTTGGTAAGCAAAGCTCCTTCCTCAGAACTCAAACCATTGGTGACCATCCTCTTCACATATCGCTTAATCCCAGGAGAAAACTAAACAGCATCAATCAAAGGCATCTCAATCATTACCTTGTCCATCATAGCCTTTCATCTAGCTTCCTCAAGCTCCTGTTTAGACCTCATAGGCTTAGGAAAAGGAACCTTAGGCTTGTAGGCTTGTTGTGAATCGGATGGTTGAATTGGAACAGAAACCGTAGCTGTCTGTGGGGGGTGTCGATCAATGCTGACATTGTGTCGATCGACGCTTGATTGAGATTGCATCGATCGATGCTCATGTGTATCGGTCGATGCAGTCTCAGCTACCAGATGGTTGTCTTCTTCCTTCACCAAAATTGCATTACAAGCATGCTTAGGGTTCGACTCTGATCTTCCAGAAAGAAATTCCTCTTATCTTTTAACAGACCCAGCAATCTGAATCACTTGATTCTCCAGCTTCTTGACATGAGTGTTTAATGAATCAAACTTCCCAGTCAGCTCAGTGTATACAGAATCAATCTTCCCATTAAATTTCACTGTTAACTTCTGTTGACCTTCCAAAATCTGTCCAATCATTGATTCCATCTTGCTCTCTGAATTGGGTGGAGGGAGGGGTTGGTAAGAAGAAGAATCATAGTTCCTAGTGAAGTTGTTGTTTGGATTTCCTGTGAAGGAATTCTTCTGACCAAATATCTAATTCTGATACCCAGCTCCATACACATAGTTGACATCTTCTTCTCTAGTCTCTGGCTTTCGCTCAAAAATCTCAACATCTTCAGCAAAATGGACAGACTTCTTTCCAACAAGAAGGTTATGCACTGTATCCAACTTAGCATTCACTGCATCAAACTGATTTGAATCATGGCCTTCATGTGCTCTTTTCCGCTCTAAGTCTGCATTCTTAGTACTGTTGCTGGATGATAGCCTTTCTATCAACTTTTCAGCATCATCTGGGTACCTTGTCTTGAAGTTTCCATCACTAGCAGCATCCATAGCCATCTGGTACCTCCAATCAATCCCGCTAAAGAAGATACTGATCAATTGCACCTCTGAGAACCCATGACGCGGACAGTCTCTCTGGTATGCTTTGAACCTTACCCAAGCAGTTTTGTAAGATTCAGCAGATCCTTGTCTAAAGGTGGAGAGCTTAATCCTCAGCAGATCCTTGTCTAAAGGTGGAGAGCTTAATCTGGAATGGCCTTTGTCCAACAAGAGCGAAGTAGGCAGGCTTCAGCTCAAAATCATTCCTTGAGAATGGAGGAGGGACAATTGCAGAGCGGTTCTCATAGAACAAGTATGGCCTGTTGAAATCCGCGAGAGTCTTGACAAGCTCTCCATTGTTGTCCCGTCTAGGCTGAAGGTCCAAATTGACTCCATTCACACAAGCTCCGACATTGCGTTGATCGATGCCAGCATTGCGTCGATCGATACCGTCCTGGTTGTGTCGATCGATGCCAACATTGCATCGATCGACGCCATCTGCATTCTCATCAACGATGACGAGTTCTTCCTGAATAACCGTCCATCAGCATCAAGTTTTTGGCCTTGTTCGTTGCGCACATGACCCTCTTGATCCCTCAAAACTCCAGCCGCATCTGGTCTCAGTATGATTGGGTTGACCATCTTTGTAGATTTGGCTGCTTTTGTGTTCTCACGCTCTAGTTGTCCTAACTCTTGGTTTGTAAGCTTAACAACTAGACCAGTAGGATTTTTCCTGGTGCTAGGCTTAGGCATGTACCTGAAATACACAAGAGAAAAGAAACAAAAGCGTGTAAGTAAAACAGAAAAAGAAAAATTTAGACAAAATCAAAGATTTTAATCTAATGGTGAATCAAAAGAGTTCCCGGCAACGGCGCCAAAATTTGATATGCTCAAATTTACCCTAGAGCTACTCTCTCAAATTAAGAGGTTAATGTAGTATTTAGGGATCGAATCCACAAGAACTCTAGATTCACACAGTAGATTTAATAATCTTTTAATTATGCTGAACCAAAATTGTAATTTAAATAGCAATACAAAAACAAAAAATAAAGGAGTTGTAAATCAATAGGAATAAACGCTAGGCTTAGGGAAATTCTCAGGAAATCATGGAAAATCAGATCAATTAATTAAGTAAGCAGGATTCAACAATTAAGCACCGTTCTTGAACTCTAAACACAATTGTAAAATAAATCAGTTCTCAGTGCAAATATTATCTAAATTTAAAACCAGAAAATCCAAATCTCTTTGCAAAATTCAAGTTAAAAACCAGTAATAAAATCAAGTTTAGATGAGTTCACAAAATCACTAATTCAAAATCTCTTTGCAAAAAGTAATTTTGCTCACCAAAGGTTTTTGTGAGGAAAATCAATTATATTATCGTATCAATTAATAATCCTAAGATCTAAATCCAGATGACTAATCAAAGATCTAGCATTAAAAACAACCTATGGTGAAGAACAAGAAAGATAATAAATCATAAATAAACAGATCTAATAATCCATGAAATTCCTAATGAGAAACCCTAAACCTAACAAGCAGATCTACTCAGACATAATTGTAAGAACACAAATCATGAATAAAATAGATAGCATTAAGAGATTAAAAGAAGAAGAAAAGAAGTTCTGAATCTTCTCTGAAGGAGTCTTGATTCTTCTCTCCAAAAACTCTCTAAAAATCTCGCAGGGTTTTGTTCTCAAAATTTGCAGGGAAAAATAAAGTTTAGGTCTAAACAATGACCCAAAATTCATATTTATATTCGTAAATACGTCCAGGGACTAATGATGCAAATATATAAAACTTTGGGGCCGATTTGTAAATCTTCAAAACTATTGGGAAAACTCCCGATTTCTTCTTTGGCTATGCATCGACTGATGCTATCAGTGTGTCGATCGATACTGACTCTTGATCTAGTCTCCTAACTTCGAATCTCAGCCTCAATGCTTGATTATACTCCAAATCTTCCTATTTAGCTTTATTATGCTCTCATCCATGTTAAATTCTATAAAGATTCAAAAGACTCTAAAATTACCAAAAATACTCTATAAATAAAACTTATATCATGGCTAAAAACACCTAAAAACCATGATATATCACAAGTTTTGCGTACGTACAAGCACGTATACTAATCGTCCGCTATTGGAATTTCATGTGCTTAATTAAAATTTGATTAAAGAATTAACCGAATTCGATTCTTAGACTACTTAAAATGGCTAATCTATTGCAGTATTTTATAGAAACATTAAACGTCTATCTTAAGCTAGGGTACTTACAAAATCGGTAGATCCATTTATTTAGGCAATTGTATTCTTTTAGACTTTTTGGTCTTTGTGTATCTTGGTAATAAATTATGGAACAACGGTATAGAAATTTATTTTATGGTCTAACTTAATTACAACCAAAATGAATGATGATATACATCAGAAATGTGGATGCATAAACTATAGAATATAACAAAATTTTATTAATATGACATTTTCTAAAAATCGTAAGTTTTTAATTAAAACATGTGAAAAATATCTACAATGGATTATAAGTAGGTTCATGACTGTCTCTAAATCGTAAATTTATTAATATGATGGATTATAAAAATATCTACATGTGAAAGCTTATCTATTAAGGGTGGCGAAGGCTTTACGAGTAATGAGAGATGTGGCAAGTGTTGCACTATTTCGTGTGTCTCAAGGTCGTCGTCGAGTGTGAGCTTTAGGAATTGAAGTGAGAACTATAAATAATGGTAGCAAGCTAATTGTGTGTGTTTAGTGTTGCAGAAAATCGTTGGTTAGAACATGTAAGGCTTACTTATTAATTTAGTAAAGAAGTATGTTTGGATTTGGTGAGCATTTTCTAATTATGTGATTATGCTTGTGTTTACAAATTAGAGCAAAAATATAGAAACGGTTTCTAGAAACTGGTGGCGCGACCGCGCGAGATGTGATGAGAGCTATGAATGCAGGGGTGTGGCCAGACCAGGCTCACATGGACGAACGTGTCCCTTTTTTATGTGTTTTTGACCAAAACCATAATCGGTTTCCGATTATTGGATCTGAAACCGGTTCCGACTGTGTCCTACGATGTACTACTTTTGTCAGAAACTAATCAATTTATGAATAGTGTTAATTTCGTGAGTCAACAATAATTGGTGGGGGAAATGGGTGGGGCCAATTAATCCAGTGTCCTAATTAACTCCTAATCATTCAATGTATTGCCGATTTAGAAAGGGAAACTTCAAAGAAAAAAACATAATTAAAGATTTTAATAGACCGACAAATGTAAACCATTGTGATTTTATTTTTAAATTTTCTGAAAGCTATATATGTCATAAATTTAACACAAAGATGGTTCGAATATAGAGAGACTCGAAAGATGGTAGACACGTGATCAGTAGCTAAGAGTACATGTATTAAATACAATAGACACGTACCAAGGTAGTTTCTTTGTTTCATCATGTAGCAAAAAGTAGTCATCCTAAAAGTTATAGATACGTACATATGCATGCATACGTCGCAATGTCTGTGGAGTTTGCTTGTAAAACGTTGAATATAATCACATTTAGAGGCGGTTAATCAGGAACGTAGTCGAACGCAATCACTTTCTTGACACCAATCAGAAGTGCGAATATGTAGAAACAAACGGTTGATAGACTCAATGGTTGAAAGTTGAAACATACAGTTAAAATAGTAAGTAAATGATCATATTTAACCGCATGTTTTAACCAAAACGTTTTCTGTATATATATACCGCGACTTTTTACTGTCTCCAGCCGCAGTTTTTATTTTTTCTCTCTCTTACCCAAGAAAAAAAAAAATCTCATAACCACTTTGACAATGCGTTTGGCTACCAATTGGACTCAAAATTTTGTAAACGTTTTATAGTTGTTGCTAAAAAGGAAAGTGGTATATAGTATGTTACTTTGCACAGTTAACATACGTACATTTAACCCATATATAAGTATATTGTATTTTCGTTCTTTTTTTTTTTAACAACGATTGTATTTTCGTCCTATATAGTGGTAGTTTTATCATTTGAATGTTTATCAGTATGTATCATGAAGTTACCCATTATCATTAAAATTCATAAATCCTATAAGAAGAAACAAAAATTGAGATAATTAATGATGACGCATATGCGGACTTCCTCATTTATTTGGTAACTTTCAGGGGAAGAACCCATGCCAATGTAAAAGTTAACTGATTTTATTTATGATATGTCAGATTTTGCAAAGAATCCAATTTATTAGGGATGGTTAGGATGACGAACCTTAAAATAGATGAATATATCTTAAAGAATTGCATAGATTCACTGGTGCAAACCAAGAAAATAATACTTATGATATGATATCATTCTGTTAACTAGTTCATCAGGTACCACAACTAAAAAAATTCAAATCCCTGTCTTAATAATCTTGTCAAAGAGTATCTCCCTAGTTAGTTGTATGATTTTTTCTTAGAGATTACAAAAGGGTAAATTTTTAAAGAAAAGCACCGGTACGTAGTTACTAGTTAGAGAATATCAAACATCAATATACGTACACATGTTCTTGTAACTTGTGTATTATTATTTATGTATATATTATCTTAATTAAACTAAATAATGACCCGAACACAAAATGAACCTTTGTTTGTGTCACCAATTTCAACAGTTTTATTTATATTTTGAATATAAATTCTCTATCACGTCCCTTAATTTTAGCCAAAACATTGCAACAAATTCAGCATTATTATCTTAGTAATACACTAGGCTCCTCATATTAAAGAATACTCCCTTTTTTTATCAAAACATTATTCTTCAAGTTTTCATATTATATTATCCACTTGACATGTGTATAAATATGTGCTTAAAATATCACGAAAAAAAAATCGAAGTTGAAAGTTCGATTTTTTTTCAAGTCGATGTTATTTATATAACGCTGATACATCAGTTTTTGTTATATACATAGGTGAAATAATGCACGCCGGTGAATTAAAATAATATTGGTTAACTAAAGATTTTTGATAGACTCACTAAATTTTTAAAAGCTCACAAAAACTTTTACATATCTTATATAATAAGAGAAGGTTTTTTCTAACTTTGCCTAACAATGTAACATTTGGTACTCTATATTTGTGACACATGTCATCCTCATTAATTTTAATTTTATATATTTTTTTTTACTTCATTTTATTCCTACATTATATGGTCTATAGTTTGTTAAAAAAAAAAATTGTTGTATAGTTTGCTTTTTGAATTTCAACATTGTTACGAAAATATCTTCCTACCATTTTTTAGTTTTAGCATCTAATATATTTCATACATTTTATTTAACAAAAGTAAACTATAGAGATTTTTGTATTTATACAATAATACTAATTGGTAGTGCAGATCACAGTATCAACATATTAGAATCAACATTGTATTTCATACATTTTATTTATTTTTATCAAAAGAATAAAAATTGTATTGCAATGAA
>NC_025689.1:29004106-29004925 GCF_000633955.1 Camelina sativa
CAAATTTTTTAGGTTGTAACATTTTTAAAAGCACAGTTAGTGTGTGGGATGAGATTGTTGATTCCTAGTAGATTGAGGGAGAGAGATTATAATAATAAAAAAGTAATCAGAAACTGAATTCTATTAGATTATAATTTTATGGAAAACAGATTACTAATATTTAATTAGAAATAAATAAGAAAGCAATTATCAAATGACTTAATTTACTTTGATGGCAAGACGTTATGTTTTCAAAAGCAGAATGCAAAACTAAAACTAAATTCGAGCTTCAATTTAAATACCATATGGGAGGAAGAGAAACATAGGGGCTACATGTTCAGATCCCATTTGTTTGTTTTTTAAGGCAAATTTTTAATTACCAAGGGATTAAATTGACAATTGTGGCCTTATTTAATTAGCAATGGACAAATGTCAACTATATAAAACGCCAGATGTCATCGCCTCAAACAAAGTTTAGAAGAAACATTCTCTTATTATATAAATACAAAAATCAACATTGATCTACAACTACCAAAGAGAAGTATAATACCTTACTTTGATAGATAAATTAGGTTGTCCTATATATTAATTTTGTTTTCATATCTAAAAGTAATAGTTAACAACAAATAATTTTATAATATAATAGTTGACAACAAATAATTTTATAATATGATAAGTCAATTTTAAAATAATTAATTAAAACGATATCACAAAACATATATCTTATATATACTCTAAGTCTAACTAATTTTTCACAAAAATACAAAAACTTTCACAAAAACTTATCTTATTTTCACAAAAACTTTTACATATCTTATATAATAAGAGAAGGTTTTTTCT
>NC_025689.1:29004985-29006418 GCF_000633955.1 Camelina sativa
AGAAAACAATAGTTTCAAAATTAATTTATTGTTAATTATACTCTTTAATTTAAAATGATTATAAATAGAGACAATTTATAGAAGAAAAAAATTTGTATATTAAATTTCACACACTTTAATTTTCATGAATTATTATAAAAAAATAGTTAGACTTAGAGTATAAGATATATGTTTTGTGATATCATTTTAATAAATTATTTTAAAATTGACTTATCATATTATAAAATTATTTTGTTGTTAACTATTACTTTTAGATATGAAAATAAAATTAATATATAGGACAACATAATTTATCTATCAAAGTAAGGTATTACACTTTTTTCTTAGAATACTTATCAGTTTTTTTAATCCAAAAAACTATAAATAAATTAATTTATCATAATTATTTGACAAACATAAAAAAATTATTTAACTTTGCTGTAACTAATTGTCCTATTACCATAAAATGGTTTCATACATTTCAAAGTAAAAACTGAAACCAAATTAATTTATGATAGACTAATTTAATATAAAAGATTTTTTAATATATAAAAATCTCACATTATATTTAATAATCATATATCTATACTATTAATTGGGGAGCACAGTTAGGAATATAAAAAAAATAAAAAAACATGACATATATCCATATTGCCAAACAGGTTCAATTACTTATATAATTAAAAATAAAAAGATAAACAATATATGGTAAACAAAAAAACTGTTAGTCAAAAATCTAATATTTATGGAAACAATAATTATGAAATTAATTATAAAACAAAAATTACCCTATATTTTGGAAATGGTTTAAAGTTTAAAGTTTGCTTCCATAATAATCAAAGAATTTAAATCGAAAATTATATATATATATATATATATATATATATATATATTAATTGGAAGCACACTTAGGGATACAAAAAACATGACATATATCCATGTTGCCAAACATACTTATATAATTAAAAATTGAAAAATAAACAATATATGATAACAAAAACTGTTAGTCAAAAATCTAATCTTTATGGAAACAATAATTACGAAATTAACAATGTGACATTTAAAACTCTATATTTGTGACACATGTCATCCTCATTAATTTTAATTTTATATTCTATTTTTTTTTTTTACTTCATTTTATTCCTAAATTATATGGTCTATAGTTTGTTAAAAAAAATAAAATTGTTGTATAGTTTGCTTTTTGAATTTCAACATTGTTACAAAAATATCTTCCTTCCATTTTTTAGTTTTAGCATCTAATATATTTCATAATGAAAGCATACATCATAGAACCTAAAAAGAAAATATTGATCAACCCAACTAAAAAATATAAACAAATTGAAACCAAATAAAAATAGAAAATGGTTTTATACTTTTAAAGTAAAAACTGAAACCAAATTAACTTATGATAGACTAATTTAAAAATATATAAGATTTTCAAATATATATATATA
>NC_025689.1:29008133-29009360 GCF_000633955.1 Camelina sativa
ATATATATATATATATATATATATATATATATTAATTGGGAGCACACTTAGGGATACAAAAAACATGACATATATCCATGTTGCCAAACAGGTTCAATTACTTATATAATTAAAAATTGAAAAATAAACAATATATGATAACAAAAACTGTTAGTCAAAAAATCTAATCTTTATGGAAACAATAATTACGAAATTAATTATAAAATAAAAATTACCCTATATTTTTGGAAATGGTTTAAATGTTAAAGTTTGCTTCCATAATAATCAAAGAATTTAAATCGAAAATTATATATATATATAAACATATTTGATTTTGTTTCAAATTGTGAGATATTTACGGAAAAAACAAATCAATTTGATACAATTAGATAGAAACAAATAATCATATATCTATAATATTAATTAGGGAGCACACTTAGGGATACAAAAAAAAACAAAAAAACATGACATATATCCATTTAAACAAACAATCAGAAAGTTTCATTTAAAATAATTAATTACAAAGTTATATTTTGAATCTGTAATTTTTATGACTGCAACCTTTACAACTTTGAAAAAGTTTTTTATTACTTCTACATGATCAAATTGAATTGCATATACTGTTTTGACAAAAAAAATTTTATTTTTCTTTAATTTTTACCAAACTAATAATAATATTAGTTTTTAAATATTTTGAACTTCATTTTTTATTTTATCAATACTTATTAGAATGGACTTCTATAATTATGACTCCTACAGACTTGGGTTGAACTAAATTAGACAAATTTATGTTTTCTGTCAAAATTTATATATTATAGGTCTTCTCACTATTTTTAATAAATTGTCTAATGTAAACAATTTAAACAAATTTAAAAAAATTAAAAACCCTGTACAAAAGTGCGGGTTGGTCCATAGGTTTAGTTCACAGAAATAACCCCAAATAATTTTATTTTTACTAATACATAATTAATTAAAAAATCTAATGTACAGGGAAGATCAGATACTAGACGGAACGGGTAATTTTTAAAAAACTAAAAACATTATCTAAAATATTTTTCATAGAAAAAAGAACAAGAAATAAATATATTAAGATGAGATTATAAAATTACGATAGTTAAATTAAATTTTCTGTGAATCCAAAATTTATGGTGGAGCGGTTATTATTTCAAACGTTTAGAAATTTGATGAAGGTAAACCAATATAAGTTTATGTTATAAATGTTATACCAAATAATTATATTTACAAATA
>NC_025689.1:29009926-29058416 GCF_000633955.1 Camelina sativa
ACCGTATATGGGATGGGACGGATTCCAGAAACACATAAACAAATATACTACCTTTTTCTTACTATTTTTTAATGTACTTAAATCTAATCATCTTCTTTCCAAACCAAACTGAAAATAAATTGGTACAAAGTTAGATTATGAATGTTAATAACATTTTTTACATTCATAATTACAAATGTAACTCCGCATAATCCAAACCTAATTACAAATTTAGTTCTTATACAATTAACCCGCACGTATGTGCGGGTCCAATCCCTAGTGTACTTATATAATAAACCAACTAAAATATGATTTTTAATATTCCTATCCAAATATACGTAGGTATTTAAGAAAAAAAAAACATTTTCGTCTTTGTAGTAAAGAATCTAAAAAGAGTGGGTCCTCCATAATTTTAAAAAAAATCGAGAAATCAAGAGGATGATGAGATTTTCCTATAAGAAGCCAAAGCCATTCACACCATTTCCTCCATCACCAAACAAACAAACACATTCAAAAATCTCATTAATAAGTAAAAAATCCTCTCGAGAGACAAAGAATGAGAATGACACTTGTTCACTTGTCTCTCTCCCTCTTCTCATGTCTCCTCCTTGTCCTTTCTCCGACCTTCATTGCCTCCACTCCGGTCTCCGACCCTGACTTCGTTGTTCAGGAAGTTAACGAGTGAGTAAAAATCTTTAATCCCCTATAGTAGTTTGTACCACATTTTAACATTATTGTTGTGTAATAATATATGTTTTGTAGGAAGATTAATGCGTCTAGGAGGAATCTAGGCGTGCTCTCATGTGGGACCGGAAATCCAATAGACGACTGTTGGAGATGCGACCCGAAATGGGAGAAAAACAGACAACGGCTAGCCGATTGCGCTATTGGTTTTGGCAAACACGCAATCGGCGGCCGTGACGGCAAAATCTACGTGGTGACGGATTCGAGCGACAAAGACGCGGTCAACCCTAAACCCGGAACTCTAAGACACGCCGTGATCCAGGACGAGCCGCTTTGGATCATCTTTGCTCGTGACATGGTCATAAAGCTAAAAGAAGAGCTGATAATGAACTCTTTCAAGACCATAGACGGACGTGGAGTGAACGTCCATATCGCTGGTGGCGCGTGCATCACGGTTCAGTACGTGACCAACATCATCATCCACGGTATCAACATCCACGACTGTAAAAGAAAGGGTAATGCTTACGTTAGAGACTCTCCGTCGCATTATGGGTGGAGGACGGCCTCCGACGGTGACGCCGTCTCGATTTTTGGTGGCTCACACGTGTGGGTAGACCACTGCTCGTTGTCGAACTGCGCTGACGGTTTGATCGACGCCATTCATGGATCAACGGCCATTACGATCTCTAACAACTACTTGACTCACCACAATAAAGTTATGCTTTTGGGACACAGTGATTCGTACACGAGAGACAAGAACATGCAAGTCACCATTGCCTTTAATCACTTTGGTGAAGGTCTTGTTCAGAGGATGCCAAGGTAAATTAACTTAAATAATATAGTTTTTAATTTGCTAAACAAGTTTCTTTAATTTTTTTGAAATTGTTTTAAAACTAAGCCGGTGTGATTTTGGCAGATGTAGACATGGATATTTTCATGTGGTGAATAATGATTATACACATTGGCAAATGTATGCAATTGGTGGGAGTGCAGCCCCAACGATTAATAGTCAAGGCAATAGGTTTCTTGCTCCTAACGATCATGTCTTTAAAGAGGTAATTAAGAAAGCTTTTTTTTTTTATTTAGTCAAATGGGAATATTCAGTTTAATCTGACCAAAAAAAAGGTAAAAATAATAGGTGACTAAGTACGAAGATGCCCCACAAAGCAAATGGAAGAAATGGAATTGGAGGTCAGAAGGTGATTTGTTCCTAAACGGTGCCTTTTTCACGGCTTCGGGTGGAAGAGCCTCTTCAAGCTATGCTAAGGCTTCGAGTTTGTCGGCTAGACCGTCCTCAGTAGTAGCTTCAGTCACGAGCAGTGCTGGTGCACTCTTTTGTAAAAAAGGATCTCGATGTTAATCGGATGCATCTTTTTCAAAATTATATATATAATCCATCTAATTAATTAAAAAAAAAAAAACATAAAGAAGAGGATGCATGTGTCCCTGGTATGTCAATTTTTCATTACCCTTTGGTTTTTTTTTTTTATTATGGGGAGGGTTAAAGTTATAAGATGATGGATATGATGTGTATACTAAAGTTATGTGTGGATTCCCTTTGGACCAATGGGTTTCTTTTAAACTTTTTTGGAGTAGGGACCAATGTTTTATGTTGTGGTGGGGGGATATGTATGTACAATTGGTAAGCGATTATTGTTGATTTTCTTATATTGTAACAAATTGAATCAACATCTTAAATTATCAAAAATCTTTGTGTTAAAACTAATTTCGATGTATAAATAGTAATATGTTGTGGCATAGTAGGGAATATATTATCATGGGCAACATTGGTTGCAGTGTAACATGGGGATATCTAATTTTTGGGATGACATTTAATTTGTCTGCAAGATCTGTAATAAGTGTTGGCTTCGTGAGGCTGACAAAACTAAACCAGAATCTCCCACTAATTGGACCAGATCTGGATCTTGCTCTTCTTGCTCTCTTGCGTTCCCAAGACGTGGCCGTTGGACAATTATTGCAATAAATGATGAGAAACCAAAAAAATCCAAACGAGGAGCTGCAGTTTTTTTCAAAGTGACTCAGAATGTTCAATAAATGTGGCTTTCTCTTACAATTAAAATCATGTGACGAATGCACTAAGTACTTCATTTTGAGTGCAATCCTATAACTGTCTCTCATTCTAAGGGTACTAATATTGCTAAATAAACTAATGAGTTATCTTCTCAGCAACTTTGTCGGTGGAGGACTATTTACCCATTTCTGTGTGTGTGTGTGTGTTTTTTTTTTGTTAATTTGTTGTTGGTTTTGGGATAATTTTGAAAGTTCCGGTACCATGTGGATAGTATCAGTTTTTTTGGAACTAGGAATGGGACACAACCTTCACGTTCATCGTTACGTGTTCCAAGAAGAGTCATGTTTCACTTCAGAAGTATATCTCAATTTCAATTAATCAATATCACCGTGCTAGTTTTGGATCCCCGTCCGATACTGATCTCCATATCACCAAAAAGTTGTATTAAAGGAAAACAATGATTTCATTTGCAAGCAACAATGTCAAGATCTAAACATGATCAAAATTGGTTTTAACCAAACAAACAAAGAAAGCTTAATGAAGCATTCATGACAATTGTCGGCACTAGACAAAAGGTACAGAACGTTATTTGACTTTCATGCATGTAAAAAATTTTACCCGACCCACCAAAATCTTTACTATCAATCAAAACATTACAAACCAAAATGATTCTCAGCCATTAATGTTCAACTTCAACCTCCAACAGTCCTATTCTCTTACTCATTAATGTTGCTCATCTCTTTGAACATGAGGGACCGATCGAAACTCATTCCCTAAATCAATACATTTCAAGTCTTTGAATGTCTGAAATAAAACCGCAATCTCAACAAAATTCAAAACTAGCACACCTAAACCACAGTGAAAATTATATGTGAAAATGTTCTTACAAAAATACATTTGCAAAAAAAGGGAAACAAGCCAAACCATCGAATATGATGGGTGTGTGTTTGGAGAAAGACATCATCAGTATTCAGATGGGGCGGATCGGAAGCATTTTGCTCGTACATCCTTGAAGCATTTTGTGATTTTGTCTATTCCTTTGGGACCAAGAGAGGATCGGAGGAGCCGCAGCTTCACCAGCGGCAATGTTGCCCTTTTGAGCATCGATGCCCGGCCAAACTCATCGAAAGCCAAATCGCTGACAGATTCGTAGTCTAATTAGACTAAACAGAGCTTATATGGAACCTGGGCATTTGTGTCTACGGCCCAATTTTATATTCACTATATATTAGCCCGCCAAACTTTAAATTCTCACTATAAATCTCTTTTTCTTTTAATATTTGAGAAAATTCTTATTATTGTCACAATACAAAATATTTAAACTGAGCCAATGTTTAATTTTGTTGTTAAATTCAAGCCAAGTTTCTTTTAATACTCTCTAGTCTCTACTAATAATATCCAAACCTATCCTGAAACTAAAATGTATTAGACTGATATGGAATTATTTTTTTCATATATAATTTATCTCTAATTTTTTGAACTTTTTTTTATATAAGCTAAAGTAGAGAATTTTGGTCATGTAATAAATGAAGGATATGGCATATACATGACGAAAACAAATGAGTATGACAGCCAAAAACAAGGAAGTAGGTAAAAGTGAAACAATAACATTCCTCTTTTTTGTCAAACAACAATAACATTCCTTAAAACAAGAATTTGCTCTTATTCGTTCTCTTGGTTCTACCAACTACACCCTCTAAGTCTAACTCAATATATACTACATATATCACCTACACTCGTATGTATACACATATATACATTATATGCGGATGTTATGTACATAGATATATATTATCATGCCAAATTATCAATGTATCACCCCAAATCCAACGAGGCAACGAGTGTTGCAGGAGACTATTTTATGAGTGCAATGAGTTAAAGTATAATAAAGTAATTTTCTTGTGCTATTTAATATTTTTATGCAAAATCTAAACAATTGTTTGATGAGATAATACAACGTACTTACTATCAAAGTCTTTTAATTAAGATCAATAGATTTGGCATATTGAACAGATTTAGTATGAGCCAATGATATGTTTCTTTCTTCTATTTCTTAGGTAAAGTACTATTCAAATTGAAACATAAGTTCTCCTACAAGTGAAACAAGTGGTGACTGTCGGCGTTGACATTGTAAATATTTATTTGAATTTTTGTTTGAAAAATATTTTTGGTTATATGTCACGGTAAAACATTTATATATCTATAATTATTTGATATTTTATTTTTATTATATATAATAATAAAAAACTCTTAAACTAGTTCCCGATTAATCCTTGATTTAAATCTGATTTTCTGATTAATTGTTAGACCCTCCTTCACCGCCCGACTAACGCCTAATGATTTTTAAAACAGGGGTTATATCTAGATGATGAAAAAACTAGAAAGTAGATCCAAATGAAAAACGAGTATTAGAAAACGAGACAAAATGAAAAAACTAGAAAATAGATCGAGATGAAAAACGAGTATTAGAAAACGAGACAAACAATGATGATGATGAAAAAACTAGAAAAATTACCTTTAGTATTGCAGATCCGTGGGTTCAAAATGAAGGCACGACGGCAATGATGAACTACAACGTGAGGGAATCTATGTGCGTGAAACACATAATTAACAGAATATGTATTTGTAGCTTGACTATCACATTGGAGATCAATCGGGTGTGAGTGATTGTGTGTTTTTATCCATTAAGGTAAAGCAGTATTTATACTAAGCTAGTTACATATACTTGATAGGATTAAATCTAGATAAAGCAGTATTGACATATATCTTTATTTTAATATATATTCTCACACTAAACCAGTTCAATTGTGCTACATATTATTTTTTTGAATCTCAAATAATCTCACACTTAATCAATTTAGTTGTACTAAATTAACTTTCTTCCACTTTTTTGATTTTTATATGAAAAATCTAATAAAATTGTTTGATGAAATAATGTAAATTTAGGATAAGTAGATCTAGCATATTGTACATATTTAGTGTGAGGCGCTGAGCTTTTTTTCTTTGTCTTATTCGCAAATGCATATACATGCTAAAATGGATGTTAACTATATGATATGTAGCTATAAATGTGAATTAGATAATGAACGAAGAGATCTTCATTTCTATATATCAAAGAATATGTAGAAGAGATGGGTGAATTATATAGTAAATAAATTAATGGTATTTGTATTTATCGGATAGGTGGCAAATAATGTTAAGTACTAGACACTATATGAATGATATATATATAATTAAGTAAAATACATAGAATTTATTTAAAATTATACTTCCTTAAGCCTCTTTCTGAAGACTTCAGGTTTATAATCTCGTTGACTTGAGAAGAGAATTAATAATAATAGTTTTTTCATCATATATCTCAAAATAATAGGAGATTGATGAAATCTTATAAAAATCTATAAAACAAAATTCAAGAGTAGGCTAATAGGGCTAAAACGTAAATGTAATTGTTTAAGGGAGTGAGCTTTTACTGTTTTTATTCGGCTAACTAGACCAATATCACTCCAGATGTCTACGATGTTTTTACGTGAGAAGGGGTGTAGTTTTTACAAGAGCACTATACTTCTATTGGAACATAAACAATACGAAATCTTATATAATATGAGAAGGTTTTCTCCTAACATTGCATAACATGATGACATTTGGCAGCATATATTTTTAACACATGTCTTCATTTCTCAATTATTAAATTTTTTTAATTCATTTTTTCTCAAATTACATACTTTATTTTCTATATTCACTAAATTTAAATGATATTTCTGTACAAAAAAATATATTGACATTTATATATGCAATGTCCTTTTAGTAATTATATATAGTCATATAGATATCATTTATCAACATAAAAATATAATTTCGCATAGGTATCATATATCAATATTTTATATAATTACCATAACATTATTACTTTACAAATAAGAAAGAATTAAATATTAATATCATAATTTTGGACAAAATAAATTTCTAATAATTAAAGATTTAAATATTAATATCATAATTTTGGAACAATATAATGTGATGGTTATTAAACTCTTTACTAATTTCAAGCTATAAAAATATTATAATATTATATTAATTATTTAAAAAAATCAAATCAATTTATTTTAAAATAATTTAAAGCTATAAAAATAAAAATATGATATTTTATTTTTCTTTAATAGTAATCATTAACACAATTTATTGCATATTAATTCTTTAAAATGTAACTCCCATGATGTTTGAAAAAAAAAAAAAAACAAATCTTTCATCATATGAATATACTTTAATGTATTAACTGCAATACAATTTGTCTTTTACAAAAAAAAAAAAAAGAAACAAAAAAACACAAACAAAACCTATGGTATTTTTATTCTTTGAAATGTAACCATAACTCCCATAATGTTTGACCAAAAATAAAAACTGAATAACCTCTGATACTACTACAAATTTATACGTAAATAGCTAGACAAAGTCTTCATCAAACATCATATCTACCTCTCTCATAATTTTCTACATTTTGTAATATCTAACTTTTTCTTGATGTGACATTTGTAGATTTTGAAATAAATAAGTTTAGCCAAAATTTTGGAGCATATATAGAAGTGAACATGTGAAATGTGGTTAATCATTAGAAAGATTTAGGTGAAGAAGATCTTAGGCACATAACACATTCTCACTTGTAAATGTTGGTAAATGTTGTTTTAAATGCCTACTTTTGTATATCAATATTGTAATTTGTTTCTCTTTTGATCCATTTGATAAATTTTTAATATAAGATTTTTAGTTTTAGATCATAATTCATAAACCCTAATAGATTTTATATCTTAGTCACAATATTTATGCTACTTATTACCCATGCTATATTTTATACAAGTGTGTGTATGTATTACCCATGAAAATGAGTTTAAACAAATATTAACTGTTTCGAATACTGTTACTTTAAATTTGTTCCTTAACGTCACGATTGTATTTATATGTATTGATTAACTTTCTTTCTGATAACCATTTCCATGGTCCTTTATTTTATTTATAGGTTATGATTTCTGATGAGAAAGCTTTTGCTATGGTTTATGGCTTAGGGTCGAGGAAGATTTGGACGTCTAAGTGATATATATCTCATGATATGGGTTTCCAAAGCCATATGATTCTTCCAAATTCAGTTTTTATTTTTATTTTCTTACACAATTTAGTCTTATTTATTTTCTTAAAATATAATTAACATCTGCTTTCTTTTCACAACATTATTGTTTGGGTTATACTATTTATGCACTTATTTTCTCTTCTCATATGTTCCGCTATTTTTTCTAGCCATGATCGATTGTTCATGATGTGATGATAGTTCTTACCCGCAAGCAGAGCAAGACAATGGGATTTGACCATGTGTGCAAGTCGAAAGATCCAAAGATTACCCTAAGCTAATCCCAATTGCATTCTAGAAAGAGACAATATCTTGGAGAAGTAGGAAAATTTTATTTATCTTTTCTTACATCCATCACATGATTTTAGAAATAAAAACATAGAAGGAAAAAAAATTATCTGGTAAACAATTATTTTATGTTCTCTTAGGTTATGCAGTTTAACACTTAAAAAAGTAACTCGATAATATGATGGTATGTTTTTATTCTTTTTCGTTGGTCATTTTGAGTATAATACAGCATATATACAAATACATTATTTTTAAACAGAAAAGTAACACAAAAAGCGATTTTTATTTCATATAATAATATATCAATATATATTAATAATAATAACAATTTTTTACTCAATTCTATACTAAAATTCAGTTGCATTTAGTATATTCAATAGATATAAAGTACGTTATAAAAATATAGAAATATCTAACAGAGAACTTTCTTTTTCAAATGCAATTAATCAAGAAACACAAAGAAGTCTACTTCTAGAACACAAATGCATTTGAAGTCATTTGTATAATTCATTAAGATTAAAATATTTTATTGCTAAAACATTCAAATTGTAACAATAAAACTTTTAAGCATGTGTGAAGCATGCTGGTAATATATAAATATCACAATTATTTATGTTATCTTTAGTTATCTAATTAATGAAATTAATTACACAGAGAATGAAAGACGAGCATGAGTTTCGGCTCAAGAAGAGGTTATTCAAGAAATTCAAGCTACTGTCTTGCTCTTCTTGGAGGTGTCTGATTTTAGAAAATATTAATGTTTTATAGATTATGTTAAAAGCGGACAAACTAACAACATAGAAAATGTTTGTATGTCTTGATTGTGTATCAAAAAATAAAGAGCTCTATATTATGGGATACAGACTAATCTTATATTTTAAAGTAACCTTTCATATCAACAAAAAAATTCAGTTTAATGCTTAACTAACTAATAGTTATAAAGTTATCTAGCGCGAGTCTACTTCTAGTTATCTATATATAACACATTACTTAGAAAACCAATAGGCACATTATTAGATAGTTTGCATTTGAGATGGAGAGACACGACAAATCGGCCCATGAACTTTTGCGGTGACAATGGGGAACACAACAATCTGAGCTATCGAACCCAAATACTCCCTCTGTCTCACAAAGATTGAAGTTTTAGAGAAATTTCTTTGTCTCCCAAAGATTGATGTTTTGAATATTTTTAATAATTTTTGTTTTAATGATTACTGATGTTGTAGAGTGTATGGAGTGTAAAAATGGGAAAGTGGAAAAGTGAAAATAATAAATTATAAATTAATCATATATTCCTTCTGTCTTAATATGTGTGTAAAATACTAAACTTCAATCTTTGTGAGACAGAGGAAGTACAAGTTACCCAATTAATCTGAAATTGTGTTCTATTTATAAATTCTAATTTTTATTTCTATAGTAATGTTAACTTTACCATTTTTTAATTCATTTTTCTCTTATACTATTTTCTTCTTAACCGGCAAATAAAATCCTTAACCGCTTTATCTACTGGTCATCAAATCAGTCCACTGCAATGAAATCCTCCACAAGGGCCAAACTGTAAAATTTCTCGGACTAGTGAGCATCACCCTCAGATTAAAGAACCTAGACTTGTTGCGTTGGTAAGAAAAAAACTCAAAATTGGGAAATAATAATTACAAAACTCTGCAGAATAAAAACAAAACCCAAAAATTCCACTTTTTGCTCTCTCCCTCCCCCTCTGCACCAAATAAAGAGCTAGGAGAGAGAGACAGAGACGAAATAGTACGATCACTGAAGCAGAAGAAGATCAAACGTCCCATAGTCACCGGCAAAACAACCTCGATCTCTCTCTCTTCAAAACAAACCATGTCAGTAACCGGACCGTTCAGTCACCCAACAAACCTTAACCCAACAGCTCCGGAGTTCTTACCGGCGACAAACCTAAACCCAAACCCAATCCCTTTCTTTATTCCGACAAGAATCTACTTCCCTCTTCCTCCTCCTCCGCCGCCGCCACCGTCTTACCCTTCTTTTTTCCATCTCCCTCCACCTCATCTTCTCCCACCAACTTCAGTAGCACCAACCAGAGCCCTGATGCTATTACCAGTACCTGGCAACGTCACCGAGTCATCTATAAGACAAGACATGGAATTGTTCGGGGAAGTCCGTGGTGTCCAAATGGAGAGAGCAGACGAAGGAATCGTCACCGTCCATTTCTACAATCTGAGAACCTCGCAGATAGCTTTCAATGAGATACGTTACCGTCACATGCAACATCAACTCCACTTCACGGCGGCGCGTGGACTAGTCTTTAATCAACCGGTTTGGGCTCATTTCGTGTTTCCTCAACTCAATGCTGTTCCCGATGGAAACAATCAAGGCACGCTCGTGGTTATGAACTTAGAACCCACCGTCTCTTCCACTACCCTCCGTCACATTTTTCAAGCTTATGGTAAACGTTTTTAACAAAAACCACAATTATTTTTATGTAAAGTTTCACACTTTATGTTAATTTTGTAAAAATCACATTGTAGGAGAAGTGAAGCAAGTTAGAGAGACACCGTACAAGAGAGAACAGAGATTTGTTGAGTTCTTTGACGTTAGAGACGCCGCAAGAGCTCTCCGTGAGATGGACGGTAAACATATCTCCGGTAAACCAATGTTTATCCAGTTTAGCCGTCCCGGTGGTTTAACTAAAAAGCTCTTCCTCGCTTCACGCTTTCATAAAAACTTCACCTTTGATAACAACCACTATCATCCAGCGCCACCACCACCGATGGTGAAGTCTAACAACCAAATGTGCGAGCAAAAACAGAGGAACAATAACAATAAGAAGAAGAAGAAGCAAAAGAAGCATATGAAGAAGAGTTTTTGTGATCCTCGTTTCGTTATAATGGAAAACACTATCGCCGCCGGCGAGGTCAGAGACAGAAGAACCACCGTGATGATCAAGAACATCCCAAACAAGTACACGTAAGTCAAAAAAAAAGCATGCATCTTTTTTCATTAAAACTTGTGATGGTGATAGGCATGTGCTTGATGGTAACGTCCTAAAACGAGGAAATGCTTTGTTTCTTCTTATTGGGGTTGACAAAAAGTCAACAAGACCCAATGGATATTAGTAAATGAGAAGCTCATTTGTATATCATATGTTACTATTTTGTATATGTTCTGGTCCCTTGGAGATTAACAAATATCGACTAGTCAATTTTATAGTATTGTTTCCATTTACAGTCAGAAGCTGTTTTTGAAAATGTTGGACACACATTGTAACGAGTGTAACCAAAAGGTAATCAAAGAAGGGAACAAAACTCCTATGTCTTCTTATGACTTTGTCTACCTCCCTATTGATTTCAGGTAATGTGTGGTTATATACATCACTCTTTTCTTTCTCCTACCACTTTTGTTTGACTAAAGAGTAAATTAGTGATTAATAATTAAATTTTGGTGTTTTGTATTTAGCAACAAATGCAATGTGGGATATGGGTTTGTGAACATGACATCACCGGAAGCAGTGTTGAGACTTTACAAGACCTTTCACAATCAACATTGGGGAGTTTTCAACACTAGAAAGATCTGTGAGGTCACTTATGCTCGAATCCAGGTATTAATTTGAAAAAAAATAAAAAAACAATAAAGATTCAATCTTTGATCTCTTGTTTTGTAAGCTGTTTTGTTTTTGTGTTTAAAAAAAAGGGTCTTGAGTCGTTAAAGGAACATTTCAAGAATGCAAGACTACCAGGAGTAGAGATGGAGCATAACAAGTACATGCCGGTTCTATTCTCTCCGCCACGTGACGGGGGTTTGCTGACGGAACCTATGGTCATTGTTGACGAGACCGGTTTGTGTCCGACAAGGAGAAGGTAGGAAGTGATGGTTGTTGTTGTCTTGGTGAGAGAATCGAAAGCGGCGGCGTTTGAGATGACGTAAGGGGCGAAAAAAAAAAAATACAAACAGTAGATGAAAATTTAATGATGGTTTCGGCTTTTAGGCGGCGATCTATATGTGTAGCTCTGTGTTCAATGTCTTATCATCATCATGTTCTTCGTCCTCTCACTCTTTCTCTTCATCTTTTGTTTTTAGGTTTTTTGTTTGGATGTGTAAAACATATTTTGGTTTGTATTGAAATGTTTGGCAACCTTTTCTTTTGTATTAGAAAACAAAATTAACGTTGTACAAATGTGTAGGAACCTTTTTTGTCCTCAAAATATAATGGTTGTACGTTCACTTTGTTTTGTAGGGGGTTGCATTTTGTTTTATTGTTACCATGTCTTAAGTACTATGGTTAACCAGTTTAATCATATAGTTTAAGATCTAGTTTGTAAAAACATAATATTTTTTTGTAAATAGAATGTATTTAATTATATGCACATTGATATTGATAAATGATACATATATCAAAGACACGTACTGTCATCTAAGCTTTTTTTTAAGCCTTTCTTGTCACTTTAATGACTACTATTATGGTTTGAAATCTCTAATCACTAGCTAGTGCTATTATAGGTTTTAATCATTTTTTTTTTTGGTTAAAATTTGGGTTGCTTGTTCAATTTTAATTAGTTAGTGCATGTTGACTATTACAGATTCTTGGGAATGATTAAATTTCAAACAAGTACTTGTACTTACAATTTCATAATCCTTGCCGGTTTTGCTTCACGATTTCCACAACACTTCTTAATTCTGAAATTTGCTTGTCATTTTTATCACTCTTTTTAAAGAGTTAGCGTTCTCCAATATTTTATGTAGTGTTTATGACTTGAACATGCAACTTCGAAACTTCTAAAGCATACAATTTAATTCAACTCTGCCTTAGAACCACCAAAACGTTTTAAGAATTCACTACAAAAAAAATGTTTATTCATAGCACAAGATAATAGCACTAATTTTACAACTGCTATTAAAGATGGTATCCGGATTTTCATAACTTTATTATAACATTTTTGAAATGCTAAGCCCTATAATAGCAGGAAGAAAAGCTAAAACCGCTTAGTACCGCTAATAATTAGCGAAATTTTTTCCCAACCCGCCAACACTTAGCCAAATTTTTTGTTTTTGACATTTTTATTTTAAAATAAAACAATATTTATGAGAAAACCAACAACATAAAAAAAGAAAATAATTCAATTCTCTCGCCATCCTTCTCTTAACTCTTTCCCAAAAACCCTAGCTGCGTTTTTGCCTTCACCACCATTTCAATGGCAACATCATCAGCTCTCTCTTCACTCTCTTCTCTACTGGATCTGGCGTCGCCAAGAAGGTGAAATCGAGAAGCAGTAAAGTCGAACGTGTTGGGGCCAGATCTCCGGTTTACTTAGCCGCCGTTCTGGAATACCTCGCCGCCGAGGTAATAATCCCCTCGCTCTTAGTTCTATCAATCATCAGTTTCGTATACCCCTAATTTTTAACCGGTTTGTTGTTTTGGAAATTGGATCTGTCACTTTCAGCTTGTAGTGAGAAACGACGAGGAGCCGAGCAAGTTGTTTGGTGAATGTGATGATTGCAAAGGTCTGATTTTAGCATAATTTTGTTCATAGGAAGTTCAAAGTTCACAGACATGTGTACGTTCTAGCTTATGGAGAAAGTATTGTTAAAAAATATTAGGGGTGTTTTTAGAGTTCTCTGTGCACACAAGCTGTTCGACGAATTGACTGAGACAGAAACCAAGAGAATGAATTCTTATTAATTTTTGTTTTGTTTGGTTTTGTAGTGAGGATTCAGGTTTACAAACTGAGGTTGAACTCACTAGTCCGCCGTAAATATTCCATTCTGATTTCGTTTTGCTTCTCTTACAATTTCAGACGGAGACGGTCGTGTTTCTGGTAACGATGCTACAAAGTTATTCGCCATGTCAAAGCTTTCTCGCCAAGAACTCAAACAGGTTTATTATTACTCATACGATTAATTTTTTAAGATTTCATGAATCGATGAGACTAGGGTTGATTGAGAGAATTGGTTGCTATTTTGTATTTGAAGGTTTGGGTTTTTGCGGAATCAAAGCGACATGGAATTCTTGGTTTGGTGGATTTCATCATTGCGATGAAGGTATGATGATTGTGTGAGATTCATTTATCTTACTGAGTCAATTTGAAGTCTAAAGTTATTACTTATTTGACTGTTCTGTTGGTCTCAGCTCGTCTCATTGGCACAAGATCTTCTGAAAGGTTCTGGTAAGTTGCTAGTTACATCTTGAAATTTTATGAATAAAGAGGTTCTGAAGGTCTGAAGACAGTGTGGTCTTTTTAGATATAGCAATTAGGTTGGATTTCTAATCAGAAATTCTTTTGGTTCTAGTTGACATGAAGAGTGTTGAACTTCCAGTGTTAGAACTTGGAAGAACTGGAAAACGTGGTATCTGTAAGACTCTTTCTTAAGACTTTACAAGCATTTTTGCAATAGGTTTCAAATGGGTTCGTTTCTTTTTACTAGTTTCAACAGTGAGCTTAATTGTTCTTTGTACCTTTTTTCCAACTTGGCAGAACCTTAAGGTATTGTGGATTGCAAGGATCAGTTCCTGCTTTGACAAGGATACAAGCACAAGAAGCCTCACTTGGGAAACGAATGGAAGAAGCCTTTTTTGCTGGTTCATTTCAGCCAAAACCATTTTTTCTTAATTGTGTAAGAGTTACTTCTTGTAGTTTTCTTGATCAGTGTTCTTTGTTTTTGTTATCTTTTGTACTTGGGGTTGTAATGAATATGAGGTTATGTAATATGTGTTTTGTTAATGTAATATTAATTGTAAGTATTTTTATAATTTTTCAAATTTAAGAATTATATGTAAATCCAATTAAATAAATTTGTAAAACAAAAGTAAAATATAAAAAAATTTAAATCAAATTAAATATTTATATAGAGAAATTATATTGTTATGACAGTTTATAAAATAGCATTAATCATGTGTTATAGAAACGTATATAAAAACATTCAATTAACGCTACAATAGAATGATTTGCAATAGCGTACAAAAAAGTGCTATTGTATGAGGTGACCCTATTATAAAAGTGCTATTGTATGAGGTGACCCTATTATAGCTGGGGCAGAGATAGCATTTGATAATTCGCTATCAGTGACATATAATAGCATTTCTCTAAAGCTAACAAAGATCATATTTCTTGTAGTGGAATTAAGGCCTTACCAAAATTATGAACTCATAGACTGCAAGCACAAAATAATTCTAGAATCATATATATATATGCCTTCGACTCATTACGTTTTTACAGTCATATCGGCAAAATATATAATTAATTATGGACGTTTATATAATGTTAGCTTAAATATGTATAAGCTACGAAAGAAGATTTATATTTTGTTGCACAGTTCAGATATTGGATTACTACTACAGCAAAAATGAGGTAACTATCAAAGAGGTCGTATCCTAGTGATTGTATTTTAAAAATGAACTTCACTTAGGTATATGTTTGAATTTTCATGAGAAAATAGTAAAATACTAATCAATTTACATGTTCTAGTAGCCCAACACACAAATATGTGAGAGCCAAAACTCCAAATTTCGCAGTTATAAAAAAGTAAAAACCTAACGATAAAATCATTATTATCAAGTGAAAAAGAAGGAATTTAATACATTAATAGATTAAGCATTGTAGGTATGCATTAAATATAATAAAGTATAATTGATTAATATTGAGTACAATAGTTGATGTTTTTTATTTGTTTCTCAATTCCAAGCATAGTTTGGAAGACTAAGGAGGAGAAGCCACCATCTCATGTAATGGGTTGGGACCGGTAGGAACTATTCTCTTAATTTGAAACAAAGGAGGAAGATGAGGTTGCGCCTTGATTTGTTTTAGATCAGTTCCGGTTGGAACTTCGTCTCTCATGACTCTAAACAAAGAAGGATTTTGACGAGCCATTGAAGATGTTAACAAGATACATATTAAGGTTATTAGTAACATCTCATTTCTCTTCAACACCTTCATTTTTATCTCTCTTTTTTTTTTCACTTATTTTTTAAAGTTTATTTTTTCTTTTACTTTATATAGTGATTTTTATGGTATTAGTAAAACAAAATTAGTCTATCATTTTCTACGTTGTATATTATAACCTAATAGGCTATAATATTTTTCTATATTTGAATATTTTGTTACCCAATTCAAAGTATTTTTTTTCCATGTGTTAGAAAATATAGGTAACTAATTTTTTGAGAGAGGAAAAAAATCAAAACTGCCCTCAAACAAAATACAAAGATACAACAGTTATTGTTATTTGTAAAAAACATAGCATTTAATTAAAAAATCATATCATACTGAAAAAGGCATATCATTTGGAGAAACAATGTGTTTTTAACATTAAAAGTTATGTTTTTGGAAGAAATCATATATAATTTTAATAAATAAATAACATATATTACACAATGTGTTAAAGAGAGAGATTTTATGCTATCACGTGTTCTGTGACCATGTGTTAGAAAATATAGATAACTACTTTTTTTTTAGAAAGGAAAAAAATCAAAACTGCCCTCGAACAAAATACAAAGATACCAAAACTTATTGTTACTTATGAAAAACATAGCATTTAATTAAAAATTTTCATATCATACTGAAAAAGGCATATCATTTGGAGAAACAATGTGTTTTTAACATTAAAAGTTATGTTTTCGGAAGAAATCACATGTAATCTTAATAAATAAATAACATGTAATATAAGAAAACAACGTGTTAAACAGAGAGATCTTCTGCTATCATATGTAATGTTGAGAAAGTAGCGTGTTACAAATGAAAATGACATGTATAAAAAAAACACAGACGATAGAGATTCTAAGAGAAATTGAAATCTAACAAATTGAAGAAAGAGAATATTAGGATGTGAGTGGTTGCAGCGATTGGGACGGACAAATCCGTCTGCAGATTAGACCGTCTTTTATTTACTATTCATCTAGCGTTGTTTGCAGCGGTGCAATGCAAAGAATCATGTAAATTTGGAGTTTTGGCTCTGCAGTGATTGTATTTTAAAAATGAACTTCACTTGGGTACGTTTGAATTTTCATGAGAAAATAGGAAAATACTAATCAATTTACATGTTCTAGTAGCCCAACACACGGAGATGTGAGAGCCAAAACTCCAAATTTCGCAGTTATAAAAAAGTAAAAACCTAACGATCAAATCATTATTATCAAGTAAAAAAAGGAGAAATTTAATACATTAATAGATTAAGCATCGTAGGTCTGCATTAAATATGATAAAGTATAATTGATTAATATTGAGTACAATAGTTGATGCTTTTTTATTTATTTCTCAATTCCAAGCATAGTTTGGAAGACTAATGAGGAGAAGCCACCATCTCATGTAATGGGTTGGGACCAGTGGGAACTATTCTCTTAATTTGAAACAAAGGAGGAAGATGAGGTTGCGCCTTGATTTGTTTTAGATCGGTTCCGGTTGGAACTTCGTCTCTCATGACTCTAAACAAAGAAGGATTTTGACGAGCCATTGAAGATGTTAACAAGATACATATTAAGGTTATTAGTAACATCTCATCTCTCTTCAACACCTTCATTTTTGTCTCTTTTTTTGTTGTTGTTTTTCACTTACTTTTTAAAGTTTATTTTTTCTTTTACTTTATATAGTGATTTTAGTAAAACGAAATTAGTCTATCATTTTCCACGTGAATGCTTCAAAAGATGTATATTATAACCTAATAGGCTATAATATTTTTCTATATTTGAATATTTTGTTCCACAATTCAAAGTATTTTTTTTCCATGTGTTAGAAAATATAGGTAACTAATTTTTTGAGAGAGGAAAAAAATCAAAACTGCCCTCAAACAAAATACAAAGATACAACAGTTATTGTTATTTGTAAAAAACATAGCATTTAATTAAAAAAATCATATCATACTGAAAAAGGCATATCATTTGGAGAAACAATGTGTTTTTAACATTAAAAGTTATGTTTTTGGAAGAAATTATATGTAATTTTAATAAATAAATAACATATATTACAAGAAGACAACGTGTTAAAGAGAGAGATTTTCTGCTATCACGTGTTATTTGTGACCATGTGTTAGAAAATATAGATAACTACTTTTTTTTTAGAAAGGAAAAAAATCAAAACTGCCCTCGAACAAAATACAAAGATACCAAAACTTATTGTTACTTATGAAAAACATAGCATTTAATTAAAAAAATTCATGTCATACTGAAAAAGGTATACTATTTGGAGAAACAATGTGTTTTTAACATTAAAAGTTATGTTTTCGGAAGAAATCACATGTAATCTTAATAAATAAATAACGTGTAATACAAGAAAACAACGTGTTAAACAGAGAGATCTTCTGCTATCATGTGTAATGTTGAGAAAGTAGCGTGTTACAAAAGAAAATGACATGTATAAAAAAAATCACAGACGATGGAGATTCTAAGAGAAATTGAAATATAACAAATTAAAGTAGTCCTGGGACTTCGGTTATTTTGGTGAATTCGGTTCGGTTATATATGTTTTTTGGTTTTTTTGACTTTTGAAAAATTTACCGAACTGAACCAAAATATATTTCGGTTTGGTTATTTCGGTTTCTCGGTTAATTTGGTTTTAAAATTTCAAAACCAAAATTAACCAAAACTTGTTTGAAAACAAGAAAAAATCAGATTTTTCGGTTATTTAGAGATAATTTCGGATTTTTCGGTTTTTTTGGTTTTATTTCAATATTTCGATTTTTTTCGGTTTCGGCTTTTCTGGATGATTCGGTTATTTTAGGTGAAAATTTCGGTTTTGTTAGATTTTTTCCTAAAAAAAATAGAATAATAAAAAAATAATTCGGTTAACCGAAAACGAAACTGAAATAACCGAAATATTTCTGTCTTTTTTGAAAAAAAAAATTGTACCGATCGGTTCAGCCGCCATAACTGAAACTAAACCAAACACCAAAAACATCGGTTCGGTTCGGTTATTTCAGTTTGGTTTATAATCCTAGGAAAGAGAATATTAGACTGTGAATGGTTGTAGCGATTGGGATGGACAAATCCATCTACAGACTGTCTTTTATTTACTATTCATAAAGCGTTCAAAACTTCAGCGGACCAAATACAAGATCATTTTTACATACAAATGGAGTTACCCTAGCAATTTATTGTCGACAAGTCTAACACAGCGGTCATTTTCAATATATTGTTTTCCCTCTCTTTGAAATTTTAACCCAATTAAAGAAGAGGGAAAAAACCCTTTCAGATTCCCACACCACTCCTTAACCCTCTCCACTGCTCCCAGATTGAGCTTCTTTGGTTTTTTTTTCAAATCCTTCTTCAAATTTCAGACTCTCTATTGTTCCTCAAATTTCGAACCTTTTTCACCTGTAATTTTCTCGTTGTTATGGTAATCAAGGGTGAGAAACCATCGAGGCGCACCACCAATCCCGGTGTACGAGTCATCGGAGGAAGGATCTACGATTCCAGTAATGGCAAAACCTGTCATCAGGTGAAACAACAAGAACGACTCCACGATTTTCTCAAATTCTCTTGAGTTTGTTTTATGGCAAAGATTCGATTTTGTTTATGGCTTTAGACTTTATTTTGTTTGTTGTGGCTAAATTCTTGATTTTCTTTGTTGCTTTAGACTTGATTTTGTTTGTTTTGGCTAAAGACTTGATTTTGTTTGCTGCTTAACTTTAGAATTGATTTTGTTTGTTGTGGCTAAAGACTTGATTTTGTTTGTGGCTTTAGACTTGAGTTTGTTTGTGGCATTGGACTAGGTTTTGTCTGTGGCTTTAGACTAGGTTTTGTCTGTGGCTTTAGACTTGGTTTTGTCTGTGGCTTTAGACTTGATTTTGTTTGGTATATGATATTAAAGTTTCGTTTTTGTAAATTCAAATGTTGGCTTGTTTTGTTTGCAGTGTCGACAGAAGACCATGGACTTTGTTGCATCGTGCAAGGGCATGAAGAAGGACAAGCTATGTACCATTAATTTCTGTCACAAGTGTTTAATAAACAGGTTTGTTTTGTGTTTTCTTGTATCATCAAATGTTCCTGAGGTTTATGTGTTCTTATTATGTGTGTGTTTTTATTTGAATGGTAGGTATGGTGAGAATGCAGAAGAAGTAGCAAAGTTGGAAGGTTGGATATGTCCTCAGTGCAGAGGTATCTGCTATTGCAGTTTTTGCAGGTAAATTACATGTCTTTCTGATTGAGCTTTTAGAATTAAAGAGAGCTTTTTAAAATGTTTGTGAGGATTTTACAGGAAAAAACGAGGGCTAAATCCCACTGGGATATTGACACACAAAGCTAAAGCCAGTGGATTAGCTTCAGTCTCTGAGCTTCTTGAAGCTGAGGGGCCTGATAACTTTGCTTATCAGAAGAAGCCAAAACTGGTACTGTATACAATCACACAAATTCTGTGATCTTTAGCTTCTGAGTTTTATCATGCTTACTTGATTAATATGGTTTCTGCAGGAATGTCCTTCTATGGAAGACAGTAGTGACAGAAGTGATTCTGTTCTTGAGAAAGATTTTAAAGGAGCTGGTGAGAATTTGTGTTTTGGAAGTTGTCTACTTGTCTTACGGTTATGATTTAAAGGAGAGGCTACTGATTTTTACGGTTATGAAACAGATATTACCAAGGAGAAGAAGAAAGTGGTAGGCAAGAGCAATAAAGCACTGGAAGAGGAGATACAATTTGAGGCTCAACTTCCTCAGGGTATAAGTTTGACTTCTGTGTCAGGCATTGTTATACCAACTGAAGAAGCTGGAAATGTATTCCAGTTTTTTGAGTTTTGCTCAGCCTTTGGAAAGGTATGGTAATTTTGCTCTCTATTGCTTCATTACTAACTTATGTTCTGTAATTGTTTACTCATAGTCTGTTTCATTGTGATTTTCCTATTAGGCTCTTGATTTGAATGAAGGACAAGCTGAAACTGTCGTCCCTGAACTGTTCTTATGTGGGCGTAACACAAGGAGACAACAATACTGTTCTATTATCCCGATGATGATTCAGTTGTTGGATTTAATATCACAGGATAGAGAGATGTATGAGTCATTTTCAATTGTCCTCAAAAGTACACATATGTTTGTTTTGTGCATCTGATGCATTTTGAATTGATTACAGGTCTTTGTCTCTAAGTGCGACTGACAGCAGTTGGTTCACTGCTATTGGAGAGATCCTATTGCAGTCAGAAGTTTCGAGCGATGAGTTCCCACCTGAAACTTTTGTAGCGGGTGTTGCTGAGTATGAGAAGATGGATGCATCAAGAAGGCTCAAGCTTCTCAATTTCTTATGTGATGAATCACTTAGCACATTGTATGTGAAATTTTATATGCCAATATCAACTTTTCTTATAGCTTTTGCTTCTTTATGAGTTAACGTATTTGTGAAACTTTTCCAGGGCAATGAGGAATTGCATTAACAACCAGAGTGCGGAGTGGAAAGCAAAGGACAAAGAAGCTAAACAAAGGGCTGCAGCCGCAAAGGAAAAGGTATTTTGTAGATCTGCAAAGCTGGTTTAAGTTTTAAACTCTTTCTGCTTAAAAGCTCGTTTTGTCTTATAGGAGAAGCAGTTCAAACTGAAGATGCAAAATGATGTTGCCAAATCCATTATGGAGAAAAACAGAGCTCCTTTGTCCATTGAAGAGCATAACTTAATTATGTCTCAAATTAGAGCTGAAGCTAAAAAGGCTCATGAAGAAATGGTGGAGGCAAAGGGCATGACATCTGGAAGTAAGTCTAAACTCTTAGACTCTTTTTGTTAATCCTCTAACAAATCTTCTAGTAGATTTTTTTTGTTTCTTTGACATGATGAAATCTATTTGCAGCGATGCTTATATGTGATGCACGTAGAACTGAACCGGTCATGTTGGAAGAAAACGGTCTTGTTCTCTGGAAACTGAAGTGCTATGAAGAAGAACCAAATATTTTGCTCCAAGGTTCGAAATTTACTAAACTCTTTTTTTATGTTTGTTATGCACATGTGTCTAGTAATTTAATCTCAATCTTATTAATGCACAGATCTTGGAACATTTGATGGTTTATGTCCAAATGAAAAATGGTTAGCTTTCAAGCCTGAGCAGAAACCAGAGATAGAGAACTATATCTCTTACAAGAGGTAAGTAATTCTCATAATGAGGCTATTAACAGTGTGATATTTCGATTTTGAACTGTTAAAGTGAAGGCTTTTTTTGTTTGCATATGTTATTTAGGAGGCAACTGATGCAAGCCCAGAAGAACGCAAATGAGGAAAAGAATGCTAATGCGGGAGCATAAGAATCAGCAACAAGTCCCAACTCAAAGCTCAACATTTCTGAACAACTTTGAAGCTTTTATTTTGTTGTATAAGAAAAGTAGAGTATGAGAATCATTAACTCATTTCGTATTCTCTCTTTTGATTGGTTCAGTTAAATTACACTGGTATCGATTAATTGTAACTGGTCAAGTTTTTTGGTCTAATGAAAACTGATGGAGGATGATATGCTTGAATTATGTTTCACATTAATACTAAGCTCAATCTTGGCTGTCCAGTCAGATCAGACATCTGAAATCTGCTTGACTTGTGCATGAACATGAATCCATGACACATAGTTACAGTACAAGTTAGAGGAAAACAAAAACCAGAACAAAATGCTGATACTTCCCCACTTGTAGTATTTCATTAGTTAAGAAGAACAACAAAAAGCGCCATTATTCATCATCATCCCACCACATTCAAAAGCATATATGGTAATGTCATTTTATGCAAACTCAATTTCAGCCCATAACAGTAAAAGACAAAATGTGCAGGAAAAAGTGAACTGATATGATTCCCGAAGAAGAAGAAGAAGATCAGGCAAGAGGATCCTCCTCTCTAGCTTTCCGAAGCAGCTCTGCTCTAACCCGTCTTACCTCCGCTTCCTTCTCCAATCTTTCTTGCTGCACATAGTTACGGTTTTATAATCAGAATACTACTACTTAATTCAAGAAGAAAACATATCAGTGAGCTGTCTTTCATATCTCTAAGCACAGTCTCTACATTGTGCTTCAGCAAAAACAATCACAAATTGTTACAAACATATCAAACAGCAATTAAGCTTAGCTTAACTTCTAATCATCAGAATCTTAAATGACGTCAAACGAAACCCCTAAGCGAAATGAAACTGTTCATCTCCATGATTCTACATTTCATAATCTAATCATGGTAACGCTTCTCAAACAACTACTCATGTTGGCTAGAGAGGAGAACATATCAGTGAGCTGTTTCTTAACCCTTATCACAGTCTCTATCTATCTGTGCTTCCGCAGCAAAATCAATCACAAATAAAAGTAAGCAACCAAACAAAAGTAAAGCTTAACGCTTCAATAACCCAACTATCCATAATCTAAGCATTTGAGTCAAGGAAAGTGCTAATCATGGTAAAGCTATAACAACAATTGCAGATAGTGAAGAACGCTAAGACACTGAACCAAAACCAATTACTCCATGGCTATGTACTTGTATCTTCAACAAAATGGGAAACGAACACAAAAGAACCTATTTCTTAAAAATCGAGAAACATAGATCAGTCTAGGGTTTGACCTAAATTCCTAAATTCGGTGTCACATTAGCTCAAAATCGAAAAACAATTCATGCAATTGAATCCAAAATTATGACAAAAGGTTTCCGATTTCACAAAGAGAGAGAGAGAGAGCGAGAAAGAATAAAAGAACCTTCTCGTCTTGATGAAGAGCGATCCAAACATGAACTTTGTCCATGGATTGCCAAAAGGCGAAAGCTGCCAATGTCATGCCAAAGTAGGTCAAAACCTTCACCATTGTTGTAGATTTAGTCTGCTAAATCTTCTTTCGCCGTATAAGCTTCTTCTTCTTCTTCTCGTCGTCGTTTCTCAGAACAGAGAAGAGTCGCAGATCGGGGGATGATGATGATGGTGGTGGTACGGGGCAAAGATCTAGTGCAGGAAGATACACCTGACTTAGTGTGTGTTACAATGTCCAGATTGGATTTGTCTCGAGTAAATGTCACGTGTCTTTACCCTGGATAATCAAGGATAACCGGATCCGGATCTAGAATTGTGACTTCTTGATAACCGGTTTATTTAATAGACTACTACACTAGATTAGTTGTATTTTTTTCTTTTCAAAACAGATTAATTGTATCTATATATACATTTTAATTACATTTTGGGATCTACCTTTTATTTGTACTTATTTAAAAACTTATTTACAAAGTTAATCTCTAAATTTTTTTTAAAAATAATATTACTTCAGATTTTTGTTTCCTAAATATTTTATATTGCATTCCAACTAAAACAAATATTAGCAAAATTAATATGGAAACAAAAACTATGATATATTTAACTATACCTTCTATAGTGTTTTGAATATATTATATCTCTGAATCATTTGCAAACAAAAAAAACAACAATTTGATTCCTATTTTGGTTTCCAATACCTGTGAGATTTGATTATTAACGTAAGAAAAATTTCGATTCACATTTATTTAAATATTATAATTAATATATATAAACTTAATAAAATTTTAAAATATTACGAATATTCAAAATTAAAAAGTTTAAAATACAATATAATATGGTTATATAGTAGATGAGTTATAAAGAGGACATGTTAGAATTAATAAAATATCATTAAATTTATGCTAACACGGGTTAAATCCTCATTTTATTATTTTTCAACAATGTAAATAGCAATTATAAAACACTCATATGCCAGATTGGACCATAAAGAGACGTCAGGCATAAATCGATTGATTTTCTCAAGGGTTTGCCTTAACTACTGCCCGATTGTTAACGAAAATTTAACAGCATGTCCAAAATGGCCAAGTCAGCGAAACTTGACTATTTTATTGAAAAGTCAAACAAAAATTGAGGATTTAAATGACATTTTGAAAGTTCATTTTTTCTCGCCCTAAGTTTAAAAGTCGGTGCTTTTTGACATTTTTTCCATTAGTGTATAGACCTGAGCAACAAACAAAGCGTCCAATCTGAAGAAAAATAATGGAGTGTGGATCTGCTGCAGTGATATAGAAATAATAGAAATGGTTGTCGCGACGGAGACACTAGGCTTTTGTTATGGGCTTCTTAAGCCCAATATGGTTTGCCGCTTAAAAAAATGTAAATAGCAATTATAAAACACAATTGTATGAGTTGTTCATATGCCGAATTGGGCCATAAAGAAACGAGAGGCCCAACTCGATTGATTTTCTCTAGAGTTTGCCTTTTACTACTGCCCGATTGTTAACGAAAATTTAACAGTATGCTCAAAATGGCAAAGTCAACCAAACTTGACAATTTTATTGAAAAGTCAAACAAAACTTTATGATTCATATGTCATTTTGAAAGTTTATGTTTTTTTCGCCCTAAGTTTGAAAGTCGGTGCTTTTTTTACTTTTTTCCAATAGTGTATAGATCTGAACAACAAACAAAGCGTCCAATCTGAAGAAATATAATGGAGTGCGGATCTGCTGCGGCGAGATAGAAATGATAGAAATAGTTGTCGCGATGGAGACACTAGGCTTTTGTTATGGGTTTCTTGAGCCCAATATGATTTGCTGCTTAAAAAAATATAAATAACAATTATAAAACACAATTATATGGATTGTTCATATGACGAGATGCACAAATCGATTGATTTTCACAAGATTTTGCCTTTTACTACTGCCTGATTGTTAACAAAAACTTAACTGCATCCCCAAAATGACCAAGTCAACAAAACTTGACTACTTATTGAAAAATCAAATAAAACTTTAGGATTTAAATGATATTTTGAAAGCTCATGCTTTTTTCATCCTAAGTTTGAAAGTTGGTGCTTTTGTTTTGACATTTTTCTAATTGTATAGACCAGAACAACTAACAAAGCGTCCAATCTGAAGAAAAATAATGGAGTGCAGAGCTGCCTCGGCGAAATAGAAATGATATAAATGGTTGTCGCGACGGAGACACTAGGCTTTTGTTATGGACTTCTTCAGCCCAATATAGGTTGCTGCTTAAAAAAATAAAATATAAATGGAAATTATAAAACACAATTGTATAGGTTGTTTATATGCCGGATTGGGCCATAAAGAGACGAAAGTCCCAACTCGATTGATTTTCTCTAGAGTTTGCCTTTTACTACTGCCCGATTGTTAACAAAAATTTAACAGCATTAGGTTTTCACCCGTGATACGCCGCGAAACTAAATTATAAATTAATGTATTTTAAATAATAATTTTTAATTTATTTAGTTTTCAAATATCCAATTAATTAAAATCTATCTAATTAATTTATAATTTTGTTTAGAATAATTTTTCTTCTTCTTACGTTTTATACAGTTTATAATCTAATTACATTAAATTTGTTATTAGATAGAATATAAAATTTTTAAACACTTAGTTTTTTTTTCTATAATTAAACAGAGGTATATACCTATATGGTATATTAGTGTATATTTTTATGTGTACACAATTTTTTTTTTTTGGAATATTAAAAATGTGTTGTAGTATGTGTAATATTTTGTAGTTCATATACTAAATAATTTATAAGTTAATTTTCCAAACTATGACTACAAATCTATAATATATGAAATAAACTAATAGTTTTAGTGTTGGTTTTATAGCCCAAACCCGCCATACTAGGCAGATCACGCAACATGTTCAAAAATTTTTAATCCACAAAAACTTATCATACGAAATCCGTGAAAGTAAAATATAATATGTGAGGCGAAAAGTCAATTTTTATCAAATCAGTTTTTCAAATTTTTAAAGAACAATACCTCTTCTCTCACCTCTTTATAAAATAAGTAAATAAAATCTGTATACATTTACAATTATGTTTGTTACCTTTTAAAACACTTAGTTTCTATAGGAAAAATAAAATATAAGTAGAGTTAATTTGTTTATTATATTAATTATTTAATACCAATGGCATACCTGTAAATAAGTGCCAACTTCAGGATTTATTTTAGAAATGTCTCCAAAAATGTATATATAGATGCCCAAAATGGCCAAGTCAATGAAACTTGACTATTTTATTGAAAAGTCAAACAAAACTTTAGGATTTAAATGACATTTTGAAAGTTCATATTTTTTGGCCCTAAGTTTGAAAGTCGGTGCTTTTTTGACTTTTTCCCAATAGTATATAGAGCTGAACAACAAATAAAGCGTCCAATCTGAAGAAAAATAATAGAGTGCGGATCTGCTCCGGAAAGATTGAAATGATAGAAATGGTTGTTCCGATGGAGACACTAGGCTTTTGTTATGGCCTTCTTGAGCCCAATATAGCTTGCTGGTTAAAAAAAATGTAAATAGCAATTATAAAACACAATTGAATGGGTTGTTCATATGCCGGATTGGGCCATAAAGAGACGAGAGGCACAAATCGATTGATTTTCTCAAGGATTTGCCTTAACTATTGTCTGATTGTTAACAAAAATTTAACAGCATGTCCAAAATGGCCAAGTCAACGAAACTTGACTATTATTGAAAAGTCAAACAAAAATTTATGATTTAAATGACGTTTTGAAAGTTCATGTTCTTTTCGCCCTAAGTTTGAAAGTCGGTGCTTTTTTGACATTTTTTCCAATAGTGTTTAGACCTAAACAACAAACAAAGCATCCAATCTGAAGAAAAATAATAGAATGCGGATCTGCTGCGGCGAGATAGAAATGATAGAAATGGTTGTCGCGATGGAGACACTAGACTTTTGTTATAGACTTCTTGAGCCCAATATGGTTTGCTGCTAAAAAAAATGTAAATAGCAATTATAAAACACAATTGTATGGATTGTTCATATGCCGGATTGGGCCATAAAGAGACGAGATGCACAAATCGATTGATTTTCACAAGATTTTGCCTTTTACTACTGCCCGATTGTTAACAAAAACTTAACTGCATGTCCAAAATGGCAAAGTCAACGAAACTTGACTATTTTATTGAAAAGTCAAACAAAACTTTAGGATTTAAATGACATTTTGAAAGTTCATGTTTTTTGAGAATTTGTTAAAAATGCCCCTTTTGATATACCCTTTTTCAAAAATACCCTCTTTTCTGGCCATTTTTATTTATGCCCTCTTTTAATTTTTAATGACCATTTTACCCTTAGATGAAAATTATTTTATTCAATAAAAAGAAAAACAAAATTTTCCCGCCAAAAAATTTCCGACATATTTTCCCGCCAAAAAATTTTTAAAAAATTTTTCCTTCCAAAAAAAATTTACAAGGTTTTTAAAAGGTTTTTTTTAAGGTTTCTACCTTATAAAAGCCTTATAAACACCTTGTAAAGGCTTTTACAAGATTTTTTAAAGAGTTTTAAAAGGTTTTTTAAACAACTTATAAACGCTTTTACAAGATTTTTAAAAAGTTTTTAAAAGGTTTTAAAAGGTTTTTAAAAGGTTTTCAAATGGTTTTTAAAAGGATTTTTAAAAGGTTTTTAAACACCTTTTAAACCCTTTTACAATGTTTTTAAAAACCTTGTAAAAGTTTTTATAAAATTTTTAAAAGGTTTTTAAACACCTTTTAAATGCTTTAAAAAAGTTTTTAAAAGCGTTTACAAGGTGTTTAAAAACCTTTTAAAGCATTTACAAGCTTTTTAAAAGCATTTACAAGGTTTTTAAAAGCGTTTACAATTAGGGGTGGGCGTTCGGTTTTTCGGTTTGGTTTCGGTTCGGTTTTTTCGGTTTACGGTTTTTTTGGTTTTATAAAAATCGAACCATAAGGAAACCATATGTAATTCGGTTTGGTTACGGTTCGGTTATTTCGGTTTATGGTTTTTTTGGTTTTATCAAAAATGAAACCATATAAAAACCATATGTATTACGGTTTGGTTCGGTTTCGGTTTGGTTTCGGTTTTTAACGGTTATTCAATGCTTTGAAAAAATAGATAGTTGATACATAACTACAAAATAAACACAAAAGTAAAACTTAAACATAATTCAAAAAATAGAATTCAAATTTAGTTTTGTAATGTAAAGCAAGTTCTTAAATGAAATTTATACTTTTAAAAAGTAAAAGGCTATTGAAAATAAAACTAGAAAAAAAAACCTAAAAAACAAAGCCAGAAGAAAAAACCAGAAAAAAGCCATAAAAAAAACTTGTAGTATCGTGTCAATGACTCAATTCTTCATCACTCATCACCCACGATTATTGGCCTCTTCTTGCTGCTTATGAATCTCTGAAAAAAAAAAATACAGAAACTAAATTTGACATCTAGAAATATTTATGTAAGATCTAAATACTTTACTTGTAGTTTAAACCCATAAAAGAATCATGGACACATACCTTCGTGTAAAGAATCCATAAATTCAGTTTCTTCTAGCATTTTCTGAATGTCAACACAAGTATCAGAAGAATAAGATGATGTTTTTAGCCAATTTTGCAATAAAATTAGCGTTTCAACCATAAACGGAGTTAATGAACTCCTATATGGGTCTAAGATGCGATCTCCGGTGCTAAAAACAGATTCCGATGAAACATTTGAAACAGGAAACGCAAGCACATCCCTCGCCACTTCTGCTAATGTCGGGAACTTAAAGCTATTAGTCTTCCACCATGATAGTATATCAAAGGGTAGCCCAAGAGGGTTAGCTTTCACTGTTTCAACATTTTCCATCAGATATATGCTCAATTCATTGGCTACCACTTCATCATTTTTCTTCTGTGACTGCATATGACTATAGCGAGTAAACATCGTCGAACGAGACTTACGACTACTCTAACAAGAAACCACTGGCTTGACCACACTTCTATCTTGTGACACACTTGAAGATTCATTCATTTTCTTAGTACGAAAGCTACTATAGGTCTCAAACAACTTTCCCAACAAAGCCGTGACTTCTTTTTTCAACCTTTCTGTAATTATACTTCCTTTTCCATACTTATCCTCAAAACAAATTGTCACAAATTCCATTTTGCAGCGTGGATCTAGAACACTCGCAATAATCAACATTTTGTTTATCTTCTCAAGACCATCCCAATACTTATCAAACTTCTCTTTCATTGGAGCTACCATGGTCCTCACGTCTCGATCTTCACTGTTTTCCATTGCTGTTAAGTTTGCCTCAATAGTGCAGATCTCATCATAACATGTATTAGACGTCACCTTTGAATATGCAGAAAAAACCAAAGTTGATTGGTTAAAACCCTCCAAGAAACCTACCAATCGAGTAACATCATCCCAATCTACAGATGTTGGCGGTCCTTGTGTTTTCACTCCATTATCTTCTTCTTGGAAATAAGCATCATAAGGTCGATCTTCAAATCCCAGCTTATCAAAGGTAGATCGATACTTGAGAGCGCTATCCAACATTAGATATGTAGAGTTCCACCTTGTTGTACAATCCAGAGGCAAACTACCTCTACTATCTTTCTTGTCTAAGCCCAAACGCATATGAAATGACTGAAATCGTTTATCAGAAGATCTCACATACTTCACTGCATTCCTGATTGCTACGACACTCTTATTTATTCTAGTCAACCCATCTCTCACAATCAAATTCAATATATGAGCAGCACACCTTACATGCATAAAGTCTCCTCCGAGTACTAATGATTCATCTCCTGAAAAGTTAACGTTTTCCTTTAAATGCTTAATACCAGAATCATTTGCAGAAGCGTTATCAACTGTGACTGTAAATATTTTCTGAATACCCCACTCATCCAAACAACTCACTAATTGATTCCCAATTGTCTCTCCTCTATGATTCGAGATAGGCTTAAAACTGATGACCTTTCTATGCAAAAACCAATTCACATCAATGAAATGAGCAGTAACCACCATATAGCTGACACTAGTAGTTGGGGCTGTCCATATATCTGTAGCTAGACAAACTCTCTGCTTATACTCACTGAAAAAGCTCATTAACATAGCTTTTTCTCGGTAGTACAGCTCGACAATATCTCTAGTTATTGATCTTCGAGAAGGAATATTAAACTGAGGTATAGCTGCATTGCAAAAGTTCCTAAACCCAATCTTTTCAACGAAACTAAAAGGTAACTCATCCAACACAATCATTTTCGCTACTGCACTCCTATAGGCAATTGGACAATATTTCACAACAGCTAAACCACCTGATTCGTTTTCAGCTAAGTGTTTTTGATTTTCAGCTTCAAGAAAATTCTTGTATGCCTTACAAATATTTCGGTGGCTACGTAGTGTACTAGTCCCATTAGAAGCTTTCCACTTAAACATAACACTACAAAAGTTACACTTACAACCATCGGGGGGGACCTTTGTAAAGCAGCTCCAAACATCTGAACGGTGACCACTCTGTTTTTTTACGGCTGGGGAAGGATCATCATTATCGGTTGCTTTCCTTTTTTCAGTGAGATTAGGATTTTGACTTGAATCTCCCATCTACGATTTATTTTTATAATGGATGATCAGTTGAAAATTTTATTAATAACATATAAAAAAACAGAGAGAACAAAGAAAAACCTGTGGGACTCGAGTTGCAGACTTGCAGGGGAGGAGACGTACGTAATGGGAACAAAGACAATTAGGGGTGAGTAGACAATGACCACAAGTAATTATGAATATATATAGGTTAGGGAATAGAGATTTTAGGTTAGGGTTTTGTAATTCGATAGATTATTAGGTGTTTAATAACTATAAGCCCAATAAAGAAAAAAAGTTTTGATATTGTTATACAATATAAATTTATAAGTTGGAGAAACTAAATAACTAATTATATCTAATTATTCTAAATCTTTATAAAAAAACCAAAAAAACCATTCGGTTTTACGGTTTTTAACCAGACCAAACCTAAACCAAATGTTTAATTAAAATGAAAACCAAACGGTTTTTTAGACTTAACCATAACCAAACCAAACCTTTTATTTCGGTTCGGTTCGGTTCGGTTTTTTTTTGCCCACCCCTATTTACCATGTGTTTAAAAACCTTTTAAAAACCTTGTAAATGCTTTTAAAAGTTTTTTAAAAGCATTTACAAGGTTTTTAAAAGGTATAAATTTCAATATTTTTGGCGGAAAATTTTTTCGATTTTGGCGGGAAATTTTTTTTTTTGGCGGGAAAAAAAAATTTTTCGGGAAAAATTTTCGATTTTGGCGGGAAAAAAAATTTTGGCGGGAAATTTTTGTAGCGGGAAAATATTTTCGATTTTGATGACTGTACATTCTTGCTGTCACTCAAAAAGGGTAATTTGGTCATTTTGTATATAAAAAGGGGTAGTTTTAAAAATGGTCAACATGAAGGGGTATTTTTAAAAAGAGATATGGAAAAAGGGGCATTTTTGAGAATGCCCCATGTTTTTTCTTCCTCAGTTTGAAAGTTGGTGTTTTTTTTGACATTTTAAGATCTTACCTAACAAATTAATGTGAATATGTAATCAATTTCACAATAATATACCAAATATACTCAATCTATTTAAAATAAATTTAAAAGATTTAACAAAGTACATTTGTGATGATTTCATTAACTGATGTTGAGACTAACCAAGTTGTTATATTACCGCTTATATTGAATATTGATATGCAAAATATATCACAATAAGTTACACAATTTTTAATTTGAAAGAGAACAATATGAAATATAATTTCAATTTTTTTTTGCTAAGTATTCGCTTTAAATAAATTAAGCGCCCTAAAAACATTGTTATTCATTTAAATAGGATAATACCGAGGGAAACAATGCTACATTTTTTAAATGACATATATAAATATTTTGTTGATATTCTATCAAATTTTGTAGCAAAATAATGTGAAGAAATAAATCATTGTATCTCAATATTTAAATAAGTACTTGATGAACTAATATCAGATGTACATTTTATATACCTTAATTATTTACAATTTATAACAACTTTATCACAACATTTTATATATCTTAATTATTTAAAATTTATAACAACTTTATCTTAATTAATTATGTTTTCAGGAATAGTTAATTATGTTTTCAAGAAGTATGAAAATTCATATGTAAATACTAGATTTGTTTGAAAAAAAAAGGAATACTAGCTTCAATCAAACAAAATATGAGAAATGCTCAATAAAATAGACATGTAGTAGATATAGTTGCATATATTTTTTGTTGCCTGTTATGCAGAAATATTTTGTAGAAATAAACTAACATATTTTGTAAAAATTACACATTACTTCTTAATTCTCACCAGAAAATTTGTTTAACATATTTTTACACAATTTATATAAAAACATAGATGAAAAATGTAAGAAAGTTGAAACAACAATCATATTAACATAGATGATTACATTCATGCACAACAAAAATATTACCATCAAATAAAAGATAATTTTGCATACCTCATAAACTAAATACACTAAAAATAGAGATAAGATATTTCATGCATACACTTCAGTGATCATTTCTTCATGTATGTTTATTGTATCATTGACCACTGTGGTGATTGACATACTTGTCATGGAAAAAGACAAAGACATACTAGACCTTAAATATATCATATCAAAGTGCATATAAACTAGTATTTACTTCATCAATTTGATTGAACATGATATCATTTGATAATTCTTATTTTACCAAGATGGTAAGATGTAGTTCTTTTCCTACATGAAGATACAAATTGAAATCATATATAAGAAAAATTTAATTACTTTTTACATTAAATTAAAAATAGTCTTGATATCATACAATAATTTCTTTCAAACAAATGTTGTACATGATGTAAAAAACATTATTTGTCTTTAATCTAATTATATTAAAAAATAATAAAAATAGTTAAGAACTACCAAATTTACAACCAGTTTATTATAGTAGTAATAAGTCCATGAAAAACTACAGTGAACCAAAAGTAGCAACATCCATGCACAAAACTCAGTATAAAAATAATAGTAAACATTTATAAAACGAGAATTAAACCACCATCGTGTTGTCTCCTTTTGCACCACTACAAAGTTCTGTGTCTCGTGCTTTCAAATACCAACGATCGCCACCAAAGCAGTTAGAGTAGAAAGTGGTACTACATCGACCCCGAAGCAAAGAATTGATACTTTCCATCAGCTATAAATAGAGGAAGGTCTGCAGTGAACATGACACGAAGTTAACTAGAGTGGGAGTCAGTAAATAATCCGATTTTAATTCTAATTGCTTAAATATAATTAGTGAGTGTACGGTTTGTAATAGGCATCCCAGATTTATTTAGCATCACTATAATCTTGTTGATCCTTGATTAACTTAATAAAAAGTCCTCTGTTTTTGCCCTCTTAAGTTGATTGTTTCACTATCCGACGATCTCTAGATCAACAATTACGTATGAATAAACTATATTGTTTTGATTAAAGTTAAATATTTAAGATGAAAGAAAATTAAATTTTTAAGACTTGCATAGTTATTTAAAAAAAATGAAGAAAACAAAAAAATAACTACTTATTAAAAGAAACAGAGGGATAGTAATTAACAATTGTAATATTTTAAGAAATATCCTCTTTTTTTAACAGGTGCTTTAATTGAATTAGGAGTGTGATCTTGAAGGAGCATGTTTAGTATGAAGTTTGGAACATAAAAGCTGCAGATAGCAAACAAACATTTTGAAGATCAGATGAAGCTTTTTTAATGTCTTTAAACAATTTTTACTGTACGAAATAATGTTAATTGTGTAATGAAATAAAGTATGAATTATAAATATTTAGTTACTTTTTAATTATATAGTAGAACTATACTATTATGTAAATTTTACAATTTTGACTATATGAAATCATGTTAATGGTATAATGTAATAAAAATGAATTATAAATATTTTGTCACTTTTTAATTATATAGTAGAACTATATTATTACGTAAATTTTACATCTTGTCGAGCATGTGTCGGTCGACACCAACCTTCGCCAGGTGTCAGTGTCGATCGACACCAACCTTCAGCATAGGCTGATCTTTGTTTGTTACCTGGTTTGATTGTGTTATTTGTTATTTGTTTGATTGGAGATCTCAATTGCTTGTGTGTATAGCTTAGTAGATGGGAGGATTGTCTCACTGAGTATTTTTGATAATACTCATGTGTCTCAAATATTGTTTGTGATGCAGGTAAAGACAAAGTGTGATCGTGGAATCAAAACAATGAAGAGTAGGATTTTCTAGTGGCTCACTGTTGTGTTGTTTGGCTTCTGTTAGGTTGCTAGAGTTGAGTCGTTAGAATGTTGCTAGGTTAATGGTTCAATGTTTATTGATTTTTGTTGGATGATTTATTACTGTTTATTAGTTATTGGATTAATTGGAGCATTTATGGTTAATGTTGTTATTGTAATTCCGTTGTTGTGTTTGTTAGGGTTAAGATGTTAGTGACTATGGGATCAATAGTTGAATAAGGTATTAAAAAAAAAAAAAAAAGTCAGATCGTTTCAGTTTCCGTCCTCTTTAGTTACTTGTTTCACTATCCGACGATTCCTAGATCAACAATTAGTTTATGAGTAAACTATCTTGTTTTGTAAAGTTAAATATTTAAGACCTTTTTTTGCAAAAGAAAATTAAATATTTAAGACTTGCATAGTTATTTAAAAAATTTGAAGAAAACAAAAAGATAACTACTTATTAAAAGAAACAGAGGATAGTAATTAACAATTGTAATATTTTAAAAAATGTCTCTTTTTAAACAGCTGCTTTAATTGAATTAAGAGTGTGATCTTGAAGGAGCATTTTTACTAGTAAGTTTGGAACATAAAAACTGCAGACATAGCAAATGAACATTTTCAAGATCAGATGAAGTTTTTTTAATGTCTTTAAACAATTTTGACTATACAAAATTTTTTTAATGGTATAATATAATAAAATATGAATTAGAAATATTTAGTTACTTTTTAATTATATAGTAGAACTATACTATTACGTAAATTTTACAACATTCTCTTTATTTTATTATCTCCAAATCAACCTCCTTTACCCGAAAATATCACATTTGCCTCTCTTTTTGTTCAATTTCACATTTTTACTGGAATGAAACAAATAGAAAAAAAAAAATGGTTAAAACCATATTATTTCTGGGCGTAATTGTTAAATTATCGGGGCTGTGAGTTACTGATACGCAACAAACTTCTTCATTGGCCGCTTACATTTTTCGCACGTGACAACTCTCACCGTCAACGCTTCCTGAAACGGAACAACCACCGTGTGACTAAGTTCACACGGCTTCTCCGCCGCGATTTCAATCGCCTCCGTAAAACCCAATCCCTTAGCGTACTCACCCCACTGCACAATCTTCCTCATCCTCTCCGTCAGCTTCTCTCCGTCAACCGTCACCGCTTCTGATCCTTTTCCGATGATCCCCCAACCCTTGTGTGCACCGTAATCGAAGTCGAGAAGTTTCGTAACTTCTTCGAAAACAAGATCAGGTCGTTTCGATGATCCGATTCGCTTTACTTTTGATCGTTCTATGCTTTCTAATCGTAGCCAGAAGAGTTGTTGTACTGTAGGACTAAACAAGATTGAGCTCTCTTCCATGGCTTTTGTTCGCTCGTTGCTGAGGTAAACAAGCTCTAATTGGAACCCTAGATTTTGAATCTTTCTTGCTAGTGACACAAACTCATCAACCCAATCCAAGTTCTCGCTTCCGAATATGCAAATCTCTCTTCCTTGTTTCACCTGAATCGTAAGAGTCTCATCACAATTCTGATCATAAGAAGTTGAAATTTGTTTTGACACTTAGAATGAGAGAAATGTGTACCCAAGTTTCAAATGCAGGATGAATGCCATCAAGCAAGAGCTGCATAGACCATCCATGTTCTTCCCAAAGCTCATCTTCTCTAGTTACTGAGAATGGATATGCTTGAACACCCCATATCAACACCATATCCATGGCATTCATGTTCACAAACTCCCCGTTAGTATCCATCACCACCACCATTGCTTCGTCGTCTCCGTAATGCCATTCTCGTTTGAAAAAGTTGACTATTGTAGAGCTCAATAACCACGGCTGTCTTACTGAGATCCATGGTAAGGAATTTGAGTAGAAATCGAAGATTTCTTTCTCTTCGTCTGTCCATTTTTGGGAGGATGGTATTGGAATCCATATGATTTCGTAGTTTTGTTCTGTGTTGGTGTTGGATGGATGATCATATAACTGTTGAAGCAGGAAGAAAAGTGGCTCTACTGGTGGCTGTGATAGTAGCAGCAGTATTACCTTTTCTTTCAGCTCGGTTATAGCTATCTGTCATTGGATGATAAAGAAATGTTCTTTGTACCTCATCTTTTATGTAAAGTAAAAGAAGAGACATGAAAAAGAAAGAAAGAAAGGAGAAAATGGAAAAAGAAAAAGGATAGTTCTTTGTACTTGTCTGGAGTATTGTTGAAGTGGTAGATCATCTTGTAGAGAGAAAAGTAGGTGGAGTACGTCTTGGTTGTCTTGATGAGTCTCTGTGTTAATGTTTCTGAGCTTTTGATTGATTTCTTCCTCTTTAGACATAACAACGGAGAAGCGACATCAGAGATTGATAGAAGATCATCTTTTGGGAATTATCATCAGAACAGAACATTTGAAAGTTACCTATTTGTGTGCTGCAATCTTCTACCTGCTTGTTGAGGCGGGTATGGAGGCTGAGTAATTGATATCCCAAACTAGAAAGTTCCCCTACTGCTCTTCTTGTATCCATGGAAAGTTCCCTTGCTGCTTTCCTTGTTTCTGTTGCCTAAGTATTTCAGAGAATTCCTAGCCATGAGAAAACTCAATGTTGTCTGCTAATATGCTGGAAACAATTTCTCTGCTGCCCTTCCAATTTTTTGGAAGGAAGATAGGAGAAGGGTAGAAAAAATAAAAAATGGACCTGCTGAGTTTGCTTGAAATGAGGGATTTGCTGCAGGCAGGCAAGTGCACTTTTGACAACCCGGTAAGTAGCTAAATAGACATTAGACAAGGTTTTCCCCACAATGTTGTTGTCTAGCTGCACTTGTTTAATTGGTAGTCTTTCGAATTTAATTATGCATTTGGTTACATCCACCATTGCTTTAACGAGCAACCTCAGAGATTCTAACCATGGTCTCAACTTGGTTCTCTCAATAGGCAACTGGTTGAGTGTTGCAATTGATGCTGCGACGGGATCACAGAAGGCTAGATGAACTGGTAGCAAGAGTCCTCCAAATGTTGCAGCAAGGACTCCTAGTACTAACACAGCTTTTGCATCCCATCTGTATTCTTTCAGAAGATCGAATAAAGCCATTGTTCTTGACTGGATCTCATTTTCCCCCATGCATGGACAAAGCATCTGCAACCTCAAGAGTTTCAAGATCTTTGGCTCCAAGGAACTTTCCAGGAAGAGTTGATTTGAGAAGAAAGGATGACCATTTACCTGAACAGAGATTCTGGAGATAGCATATGGTAGTGTTTCCTTTGAGTCAAAAACTTGAACGTTGGTGATACAATTCTCTGTCACAACCGGTCTAGAAACCTGAAAGTTTAGTGGAAATATTATTGGCAAGAATCAAGACAAGTCTTTAAAACATTGGACTAAGAGCTCACATCATTTTGAAGAACAAAACTCAAGATGGTTTCTACTTCCTGAAGCAGCATTTCGGAATCAAGCCAGCGACCATCTGGATCATGGCTACGAAGTAGCTGCTCAACTATGATGTCTTCATTCAGAGCAGAGATGTCGCTTCGGAAAATCATGGTTATATGGCTGTTGTGTTGAAAAACTGTACTTTGAATTGTATTTAGTAACCACAAAGGATGTTTGTCTCTTGGTTTGCGTGATAAAAATAGTAAGTAGGGTCCCTGAAACTGAAGATTGTTGAGCAATCTGACTGGGAATCTTATTCAAAGACTTTAAACATGGCTTTATCTTTTTTCAGATTTGAATATCTTCACGTCTTATCACTGTGATAACACTTTTCGTGATGAAGGGCAATCACTAGGGACTAGGGTTACTCTGGTTAATCGAATAAATGAATGGAGATTGGAAAGGATAACCGGACCGCTTAACCTAACCATACCGTAAACCTGAAAAGAAGAGTAAGAATAGCAGACGTAGCTTGGGGTATCTTTGATTAAGACTTTAGTTCCAATCTTGTTCAGTACTGGGGACGAAGACCAAGAAAAGTATATCACATCTTCTGACAGTATGAACAGTGCAAACGTATAACTTTGATAAAAACCTATGTAATAGTTTTTGTCCCTTTCGCCATTTTTTCGTTGACAGTTACATCATTTATGGATCTTCAGCGACAAAGAATAGATACGATCCATAAGATGTCAATTATGGCAGTGAAAACAGGACCACTTTGGGCTCCTGTGTTGAAAGACTAAGAGGTTTTCGACAAGAAAGGTATATACTGTTGTTTGAGACATGTGTACAGAACTCATGGGACCATTCAAGATTTTAAAATCTTCAGTAAAAATTTTTAACAGCAGAGCAAGGAAGATAATACTTTATTTACGAGAAAAATCAGCAGTCTGATTTTCATGTGCAATGAGATTGCAAAACTCACAAGCATATTATCTACATATAACTTCGAAAGGAGCCGTGATTGATCGAAAGATCATTCAACGGTTGTTCCACTCAAAGTAAACACAAATGTTGGGACACCCGGTAATATCTCCACCACCATTGGTGAATGTTGGCTGTGAAAGATCTCAGAAGATCACCTGCGGTGTTCCTTCAGTTCTTGAGAGAGTTATCTTAATAAAGCTTGATACGAACAGAGATTGAGCTCCGGCAAATGGGGCAAACAGTGAGGTCTTTTCCACATTCTGAGCAAGTCTGATGGAACAAAATAAGAAAAAACAACGGAAAGTTAAACATATTGTTTCATGTGCGATCCTTAGGAGGTAAACTCAGGAGTGGAAATGCACCTGATGACCACAGTTGAAAGCCATGTTCTTTGGACTCATTAGACATACGGGGCAAACCTGTTGCAGTTAATCCAACCAAAAAGATGTGAATAGCAGGAAAAGATTGATCAAAGCATTGTTTTCTTTCTTTCTTTGTAAAATCATACCTGCCCCTCATTACGAGCAGTTGGAGGTGTTGCAGAGGAAACACTACTATCATCATATGGTCTGTTTTGAAAACTGGTTGACCTGGAAGTTCTTGGGCTGTTGCGCATAGCTTGAGTAGCATAAGTTGGTGGTGGAAGCGCAATCCTGTTTGGACTATGTCCAGTTCTTTGTCTGTGTATTCGAAACAAGGCAAGAGCTTGGTAATTTATGGAGATCAGTTCATAAATGCTGCAGTGATGCACTACTGTATCTGAAATTACTTACCCGAGTAAGCCTAGCTCAAGGGTGGCTTTATACTGAGATGGTATCTCCATCAAAGCCGAGAGTGCAAATTCTGCCTCTTTTCTTGCTGGATCAATGTTCTTTGACATAATATCCGTGAAATTCACAAACTGAAAATGATTCAAATTATGAGCAAACCAAAAAACCTGTTAAAGTGCCAGGAAGAGAGACAGGAAAAACCTACACTATTGCAAAAGCTTGTTGGTATTATTACCTGAAAATTGTCAAAGGCACGAGCAGGGATGTTGTCATCAAACTGTCTCATGGTGTCCCAAGGACCATCTCCAACACCAACAAGAACTATTGACAAAGGATATTCACTGCAATGGAATCCATCATAAATGAGAAAGATGCAGTCTGAAATTGGATTGTCCCCAAAGAAATAGTATATTATTATTACCTTGCTCTTACAATAGCATCAATGGTGCGCTGCTCTTGTGGACTGAATCCGCCGTTCACTGTATCAACACTTCTTGTCACCTGTCAGAATAAAATCCCAAGGGGTAACTAAACACAAATAGTTACAGATGCAAGAACTTTCTCCCGTCAAATATGGTTCCAAACTTTACCTGTCCATCAGCGATAATGAGAAGAACATGGTACTGGCCGCTACTTTCTTCCACAATTGTCATGGCTCTTTCAATGATGGGTGCAAAAGATGTCGGACCTGTTAAAGAACCCGCAAAACATAAGGTAAAAAGTAGAGCAAGAGTCAGAAGACAGGCAGAAGAAAAGGACTACTTCATCTCACTCAACCTGAGAGGTGAAGCTGGGGAACAATCTCTCTGTAACACGTAAGGACTTCTTCAAACCCATTACAAAATGTATCACTGGGATTGAAACTGAAGACATCTTGATCATGGGTAGTAGCTGCATAATCAAACCAATCTTAACATCTCTAATCACAGACTTACACAACAGTTATACAAGAAAAAAAAGACTGATTCTTTACGGTTATTACCATCTCCAAATCCATAGCAGGGGATCAAATTATCCTCATCGAAAACTGATAAAGTCTTCCCGATGATGGAAATAGCTTGCTGGTAAGGGTTTGGGGTTGCTCCAATGTAATGCAGGCTCTTCCTACCAAATGATCTCGCTCCTGAATCAAATCACCTGAGTAAGCCACCAGAGACCAAAGCAACATAGACTAAACCACTAAGATAACTTCTCTAACCTGTCCATTCGTTGCTCTTGGTGACATCTATACCAACAATCAGATTCGAGGACTCCAAACCGGCATGTGAAAGAGCAGCGGTAACCTGTAAGAGAAGAGATTTACAAACCAACAACACAACAACAATAAGAGATAAACAGAAACAAAATGATGGATTCAACGATACAAACCTCATCAATGGAACGGTAGTTATCAGCAATCCGTGAATACTTCCTCTCAAGAGTCTTTGGAGTTTGTCTCCCGGAATTGTATGAGGAGGAGGCAGGAGAAGCAGATGGATGGTTAGGTGTGTGATAAGAGCTGTTCTGGTCTCCAAAATCCCCCCAAGCAGACGAGCTCCCAGACACACTACGTTCATACCTCCGATCAGTTCCTCCTCTAGTCGGCTCTTTCGAACTACTTCCTCCCATCCAAGACAACCAAACCCAGAACAAGATGAACAACACAATCGCCTGCAACACTTCAAGCATAAGTCACAAATTTTCAGATTAAACCCAAACAACAACAAAGTGCCAAATACAACACAGTAACACCAATATAAATAGGAGAAAGCTTATTGACTTTGAAACAGAACCCAAAGTTTGGATTTTTATCAATCAAAGTCTTCACCTTTCACATTTGTTTAAACATGTTTGACTCAGTAAATTTCACATTTTTTTCTGTTACATAATTAAAACTAATATAATAATAGTCAGAGACAGTCGCTTTCAAGAAGGGGACTTTTATAAACACATCGCCGTGAAATACAAGGAAACTCTATTGAGAGATTTTTCCGGTGAGAAATGATAAATTAAAGAAGAAGACCCAATTTCAGAAGATTACAGGAAACAAAGGGGAGTTACACGAGTTGACTCATTCAAAGATCGAAACTTTTTCATTGGAATACTAAACTAAACTTATAAACGAAGAGGAGACAGAGACGTTACCTGCACAATCGAAACTGCTCAATGGGATCTCTCTTGTGAAGTAGAGAATTTTCAATGTATAGGAATTTATGATAATAAGAACAATTGTTGTGACATTTATATACGTTATCTATTTCAGAAAAATATATATTTTGTCGTTTTATTAGCTTGACCAATACAAAAATACAGTATTTGTATCTTGGTCCTTGGATTTGGAACTTTTAGTCTTATCTTTGTCTTCATTATACATAAGTTTTTTTTTTTTTTTATCAAACATTATACATAAGTCTTATTTGATTTTTTTCTCTTAATTTTTACGATTTAGTTAGATTTAATTTTAAATAGGGTTCTTACAATTAATTATTTTAGATTTTATTTTTTATTTAATGGAAACAAATCAAATTGTATAGTACTAAATTGATCTATGAGTGCCCACCTCAATACCAATTTTCTTAAGAAAATTGTTTTCTATTCTTTGATTTTTCTATTTATTAGATAGCTTTAAATATATGGTCAAACAATTTATTATCTTCAAATTCTCTTTTTATTAAAATTCTTCTTCTAGAGTGACATTTCATCACCAAATTTTTTATAAAAAATTTGTATTTTTAAAACTAAAATACAAGTTCTCATATTCAATTTTATTAATCAAAATATTTTTGAGTATTTAAATATATGTAGCTATGAGCCTATGATTATATTATCATCTAAGAAATGCATACAAGTCTAAATAAAAATTATATGATGTCTTGATTCATGAAATAACATTTAATGTGGAACAAAACTTGTATATATAATACTAAACATTATGCTCCGAATTTCCGATCATCCTAATCTACTAATTAAGCCTATGGTCTCAAAGTCGACTATTCGCTAATAGACATGAAGCATATTACAACAAAGAAGAAAAAGTGCTTAAAAAACACATTATCGATATGGTTACGAACTTACGATCTTCTGTAGGGATTTGACAAAGCCAAAATATAGTATGATTTTGTGTGGTGATTAATAAATAATTAATCATTTTATTTGGAATTTATTATATACAAAATGGAATCTTCTTAGTCTATCTAGTAATTTAGGTGAACTAACCAATAAATGTTTGTAGAGGAAAATATACGAAACGAAATGTTTAAGATAATCTAACGGAATAGAAAACAAGTAAACAATTTGGTTTTGGTTGGTACACTCAAGTTTAGTCGTAAGCTATGACGAAACTACTTCAAGATATTAGTAATTACTCAACTCTTTCCAACAATACGGGATATAAAAGTACGTATAACCGTATCAGTAACCCAATAGTTGAATAAAAAAATTCTTTTTTTTTTTTTTTTTTGCAAAAATCTTGCCCGAGAATCATATATTATATAGTTTTTGAATAATAAAATGATGTATATGGAGAAATAGTAGGTTGGAGAAAGGGTGGGAAAAGGGCCATTTCATATCCGTACAAACTCCAAAAGTGCGAATTGCTACTTTTACAAACAAGAAGTGCCAATTTAAACATGTACCATAAGACATTTCACATTTTATACCTGTACTCACAAAATCGAGCCAATTGCACAGTCAACGTTAACAGAATTAAGTCAACCGTTATAGAAGCTGACTCAGAATCCACGTGTTTTTTGACGTGGCAACGAAAATGCAAAACGACGTCGTTTTGATACGTTTTTCTCGCAAAAAATTGTGGAATTTCAACACTCCGGAGATTCGAACTCATGACCTCATGTGTGTTTAGCATAAGACGTAACCAGTTGATCCAACAATTCTCAACAATATGATACAAATTAATCCTCATAAACCTAACGTAACATCCATCGAAATCAAATTTTTTTTAGAAAATTAACACTCTCATGGGTCGAACCCGCGATTTCTTACGTGTTTAGCATATGACTTAACCAGTTGATCCCACAACAATACTCAATTATATGATACAATTTTATCTTCATAAGCCTAAAAGAAATCTAAGTCTCAATTAAATGAAATATTTTTATTTATATTTATAAATTAAATATAACTGAGAATATAAAGATAAATTTGTATAACTGATAAATTTATAAATTTATAATTTATAACTGAGAATTAAATATAAATTTATAAATTAAATATAACTGAGAATAAATTTATATTTAAATTAAATAAAATTAATTAATATTCAGCCAAATTTGCTTCATAAGGTTTAAGGTTTATAAATATTTCATTTAATTTATAAATATAAATTAATTTAATTTAAATATAAATATATTCTCAATTATATTTAATTTATAAATTTATATTTAATTTATAGTTTAAATATAAATTTATAAATTTATCAGTTATACAAATTTATGTTTATATTCTCAGTTATATTTAATTTATAAATATAAATAAAATTATTTCATTTAATTGGGACTTAGATCTATTTAAAGTTTATAAAGATAAATTTGTATCATATAACCGAGTAATGTTGTGGGATCAATTGGTTATGTCCTATGCTATTAAAATCTGAGATCGCGGGTTCGACCCACTAGAGTGTGAATTTCCCAAAATTTTTTCGATTTCGATGGATGTTACGTTAGGTTTATGAGGATTAATTTGTATCATATTGTTGAGAATTGTTGTTGGATCAACTGGTTACGTCCTATGCAAAACACATGTGAGGTCATGAGTTCGAATCTCTGGAGTGTCAAATTTCTACAGCTTTTTGCGAGAAAACGTATCAAAACGATGTCGTTTTGCAGTTTCTATAACGGTTGACTTAATTCGGTTAACGTGGACTGTGCAATTGGCTCGATTTTGTGAGTACATGTATGAAATTTGAAATGTTTTATGGTAAATGTTTAAATTGGCACTTCTTGTTTGTACAGGTAGCAATTCGCACTTTTGGAGTGTGTACGGGTATGAAATGGCCCTTTTCCCGAGAAAGGGTAGTGCGTACTTCATGACGATTGTTTGTGAGGTGTCGCCTTCCAGTATCATTTTCTGATTCTCTCTATTGTTGTAACTTGTATGGAGTGTGACTTTGGTTTCCATGAACCATGCACATGCCTTCCTCGCATAAAACATATATCATTCCTTACACAAACATCTCCTTATCCTATACTTACCATTTCCCTAGCTAAATTGGCACCATTACAAATATTGGACTAGTGTCATGTTTGGATGCAACGGTTGTCGTCAAAAAAGTTATGGTTTCAACTTTCAAATACATTTGCCACGAAGAATATTGTACATTTTATATAGATGACACGTGCGGTGCAAGCCATGGTGATTACCCCCCTCCTCATCAAGTTGACGGAAGGAGAATGCATGGATTGTAAGACTTAACTGCTTAGGTGATTTTACACCTAGAGCTAGGATTGTGTTGACCAGTGGCGGATCCAGGATTAAAAATTAGGGGGGTCAACATTTCCTTAAGAATCCTTTTAAAGTTCAACACATCCAAACTATTAGAGCAGTGAACACAACAATTAATGAGCTGATCCTTCCCTAAGTAGTATAAATGTAAATCGTTAAGTAGAAATAGAGTGTAATATATGCATAGAGAGTTTTATTTCAATCTTCTTCTTTTCTCAAGGTTCACACTTTTTATTCTTAACACACAATACACAGATAGAGGCACCAAGCCTTGCAAGCAAAACGAAAGAAGTTACACTCAAAACACGGAGAGATAACAACTGAAGAAAACCACACTCTGAATTACATAAGAACACATTTCGGTTTTTCGATCACGATAAGTACTGGATTTACGCTTTAATCAGAGATGCGGTTAGGTTTTTGCCGAAAACTGTGTAAACTGATTTCCATCCTTCCTGAGTAGGGTGAAGTCCATCCCAGAAGAAAGTAGATGTAGGATCATCGCATAAGGTATAATTCTTCACACCTTTCTCGTCCACAACACCACAAACGCCTCCGCAACACTCTTTTAGAGGAGTTTCAAACCTCGTAATCCCTACATTTCCATAAACCAATCACACAAAAGCCTTAAAAGGTTTTATGTATAATGATGTTGTTGGTGTAAGCTTGCAGTAGCTTGGAGATCAAGCTGAGTATATTTAGGAGGATCTAAATATACATATCAAATGTTAGTTTTACTTTTCTTTAGGAGTCATCTAAAGTTAATTTTCCTAAAGTGTTTTGGAAATATAGTTTATATATAAGGAGGTGCTAAGGTGTAGCACAACTTATGAGATTGAGAGCTTTAGTTTTAAGAAGTTTTCTAAAGCAATAAACGAGAGTTATTCGTTAATCTTTGTGTTTGATTCAATATTTGGTATCAGAGCATTATTGAATCTCTACACAACTCGTATTCTTTCTCTTCCGTTTGTGACAAAGCAACAAAATCGGGTCAAGAAAGATGGGAGACATTGTTGCTACGACGTCCGTGCCTAAGGAGACTGGTACTTCGCCCCTCCAATGTCCGATGCTCACCACCACTAACTACACGGTGTGGGTCATGAAGATGACGGTCATGCTCAAGGTGAACAGAGTATGGGAGACTATCGAAACAGGGGAAGCCGCAGCTGATAAGATTGATTTGGCTAAAGCTCTGTTGTTTCAATCTATTCCGGAGACGCTGACCTTACAAGTTGGTAATCTCGCTACTCCTAAGGAACTTTGGGATGCAATCAAGTCACGCTACGTCGGAGCTGAGAGAGTTAAGGAGGAAAGACTGCAAACTCTGATGTCGGACTTTGAGAGATTGAAGATGAAATCTACAGATACAATTGATGACTTTGTGGGAAAGTTATCAGAACTTGCGTCAAAATCTGGTGCTTTGGGTGTGACCATAGAAGAACCGAAGCTAGTCAAAAAAATTCTTGAACAGCTTGCCGAGGAAGAAATATATTCATATTATTGCAGCCTTGGAGCAAGTCCTCGATCTTAACAAGACAAGTTTTGTGGACATCATTGGTCGACTAAAGACATACGAAGAGAGGATTCGTGATGAGGAGGATCAAGAGGATGATCAAACAAAGCTTATGTATGCTAACTACCAAGAGGGTTATGACCAAGGACGTGGAAGGGGTACAAGAGGTGGACGATTCTCAGGACGAGGAAGAGGACGAGGTCGTAATAACTATCAGAACAGAGACAAATCCTCAATTGTTTGCTACCGGTGTGACAAGAATGGTCACTATGCTTCTAACTGTCCGGGCAGGCTACTTAAGCTTCAAGAGATTCAAGACGGAGCTGAATCTGATACTCAAGATGCGGAGGAGTTGCTAATGCATGAGGTGGTGTTTCTCAATGAGAAGAAGGTCCAGCCACACATTTATGAAACAAAATCGGAGGGAGCTAATGTGTGGTATCTCGACAACGGAGCCAGTAACCATATGACTGGAAACCGAAACTACTTCACCAAACTTGATGAAATAGTCACAGGGAAAGTAAGGTTCGGTGACGACTCACGAGTTGACATCAAAGGGAGAGGTTCTATTCTCTTTATCACCAAATCTGGTGATAAAAAAATTCTGGCTCAAGTCTACTGGATACCGGATCTTAAGAGTAATATCCTCAGTCTTGGACAAGGTACGGAGACAGGATGTGAAGTTCGAATGAAAGAGGATTATCTCACGCTGCATGATCGTGATGGAAGGCTCTTAGTTAAAGCAAACAGATCGCAGAACAGACTCTACAAGGTTCGTATGGAAGCTGATAGCAAGTGCTTGCAAGTCAGAGAAGCTGATATTTCTACTAGGTGGCATGAAAGACTGGGCCATATCAATCTCAAAACTTTGGAATCGATGGTGAAAAAGGAGTTAGTCGTTGGAATGCCAAACATGAGTTTTGTTAAGGAGACATGTGCATCATGCTTACTTGGGAAGCAAACGAGAAAGATATTCCCAAAGGCAACCACTTTCAGAGCTGACAAACCACTTGATTTGATCCATGGAGATCTCTGTGGCCCTATCACACCTGCAATAGCTGCACAAAATAAGTATATATTTGTGCTTATCGACGATCACTCTCGATACATGTGGTCTATGCTTCTGAAGGATAAAAGTGATGCGTACAATGCTTTTAAAAGATTCAAAGCTCTCGCTGAACAAGAGATTGGAACAAGAATTAAGGTGTTTCGAACAGATAGGGGGGGGGTGAGTTTGTGTCCTCTGAGTTTATGCAGTTTTGTGAAGAGTCTGGGATTCAACGTCACTTGACCGCTCCTTACTCGCCACAATAGAACGGTGTAGTAGAAAGAAGAAACAGAACCCTGCTTGAGATGACAAGAAGCATCTTAAAACACATGGATGTTCCTAATTAT
>NC_025689.1:29058528-29095715 GCF_000633955.1 Camelina sativa
CAAACTTGGAACATTTGAGGGTCTTTGGATGTATCGGCTATGCTAGGGTGGAATCGAAGCATCTCAAGAAGTTGGATGATAGGTCTCGAGCATTGGTGCATCTTGGAACAGAACCAGGAAGTAAAGCTTATCGATTGTTGAACCCATCAACACGGAGAATAACAGTAAGCAGAGATGTAATCTTTGACGAAGTGAAAAAATGGAGCTGGAGAGATTCACGTGATGAAACAGAGGTACCAGGATCTTTTGTTGTAAGTTTTGGAGATTTTGGGAATAATGGTCTGAAGGAAGTCGTACCAGAATGCGAACAAGATCATGATCATGATTCTGCAGTCGAACAAGATCACGACTCTGCAGGCGAAGATGAGATTTTTAAAGAAATTCCTCAAGAGCAAGAGTCGGAACAAGATCAACTTGTGTTAAGAAGATCGACAAGACCAAGTGTAAAGCCAAGCTATCTTAATGACTATGTGCTCTTAGCAGAAGAAGGAGAGCGTCTTCTGTTATCTTTGAATGACGAACCAAGGTTCTATGAAGAAGCAAAAGAACTTGAAGTATGGAGAGAAGCTTGTATTGAGGAACTAAGCTCGATTGAAAGGAACAAAACATGGAATTTGGTGGAGTTACCAAACGGTGCCAAGCCAATTGGACTGAAATGGGTGTTTAAGATCAAACGCAATTCAGATGGCAGCATTAATAAGTATAAAGCAAGGTTAGTTGCAAAAGGATATGTGCAAAAACATGGAATCGATTTCGACGAAGTCTTTGCTCCGGTAGCACGTATCGAGACAATTCGTTTCATCATTGCCTTGGCTGCTTCTAGAGGATGGGAGGTGCACCATCTAGATGTAAAAACGGCTTTCTTACATGGGGAACTTAGAGAAGAAGTTTTTGTTTCTCAGCCGGAAGGTTTCACGAAGGAAGGAAGTGAAGGAATGGTGTATAAGCTCAGCAAAGCACTTTATGGACTGCGTCAAGCTCCAAGGGCTTGGAATCACAAGCTTAATCAGATTCTAAAGGAATTAAACTTTGTGAGATGTGCCAAGGAACCTTCTCTCTATCGAAGACAAGAAAAGGAGCATGTGTTGATTGTTGCGGTTTATGTAGATGATCTTCTCGTCACCGGTAGCAGCTTGAATCTGGTTCATGAGTTCAAACAGGGAATGTCGTCCAAATTTGAGATGAGTGACCTTGGGAGATTGACATACTATCTTGGTATTGAAGTCTTACAAGAGAACAGTGGAATCACGTTGAAACAAAGCAGATATGCAGAAAGAATTCTCGAAGAGACTGGTATGAGTGAGTGCAATGCTGTGTAGGTTCCGATGGATTCAGGCTTGAAACTCTCCAAAGGTTTGGGTGATCAGTCCATTGACGAAAGTGAATATAGAAGAAATATTGGTTGTCTCCGATACTTGCTTCATACCCGACCTGATCTCTCTTTTGCTGTTGGAATCTTGAGTTGTTATATGCATAATCCAAAACAATGTCATGGTGTGGTTTTGAAACATGTGTTGAGATACTTACAAGGGACTTCAGGTTACGGTCTTACGTTTAAAAGAGGAAGCAGCTCCGGTTTAGTTGGTTATTGTGATAGTAGTCACAATATAGATGAAGATGATGGCAAGAGCACAAGTGGTCACATTTTCTACCTCAATGATTGCCCGATTACTTGGTGTTCACAGAAACAGGAGACTGTGGCTTTGTCTTCTTGTGAGGCAGAATTTATGGCAGCCACCGAAGCAGCTAAGCAGGCTATTTGGTTACAAGAGTTACTCACTGAAGTTACAGGTGAAGATCTTAGGAGAGTAACGGTTCGTATAGACAACAAGTCTGCTATAGCACTGACCAAAAATCCTGTCTTCCATGGCCGCAGCAAGCACATTCATAGGAAGTATCATTTCATTTGTGAATGTGTTGAAAATGAGCAGGTAGAGGTCGAGCATGTTCCTGGCATCAAGCAGAAAGCTGATATTCTTACAAAGGCACTTGGGAGAATCAAGTTCAAGGAAATGAGAGGCCTTATTGGAGTTCAAGATGTGAGCAAACATGTCTTCAAGCTTAAGGGGGACAATGTTGGTGTAAGCTTGCAGTAGCTTGGAGATCAAGCTGAGTATATTTAGGAGGATCTAAATATACATATCAAATGTTAGTTTTACTTTTCTTTAGGAATCATCTAAAGTTAATTTTCCTATAAGGAGGTGCTAAGGTGTAGCACAACTTATGAGATTGAGAGCTTTAGTTTTAAGAAGTTTTCTAAAGCAATAAACGAGAGTTATTCGTTAATCTTTGTGTTTGATTCAATAGATGTTTGTTTTAGTACTCTTCTTACCTGGAATCTCTCCTTTGTTCTTCAAGACGGTCAAGAAGGCGTTGTAGTAATCAATAACCATGAAAGTTGAATGCTCGGTCTCCTTGTTGAGCTTGGCCACTACTGTCTGCAATAAGTTGTTGTGAATGATCACCGCCAAGTTTACAAATTTTTTGCAATCAGCGAACGATGAGCCTTTCGAGACAACGGGAAGGCACCCGAGAGGATGCAATAATGGTATTGCTATCTTTTTTACTCCTAATGCATGGATTCGCCTCAAATTCACCTCGGTTTGATTGATGACTTGCTTCATGTATGCTACAAAGCCCTGTAATAAATGATCAAGTAAACTCTCTTTCTCATATATATTCATATAAAGCATTGGCCTGATTGGAAAAGTAGTCTAAGACTAAGAGCTAACTAAATGTTGAAACCTGATTTCTAGAACTATGCAATTTAGTCATAAAATGTTTAAGACCGAATACACACTTTCTCCATTTCCTAAAATCTATGTTTTTTGCTTTAAAGTTTTGTTTTATATAGATAATTAATTTTTAAAAAAAATCTGTTGAGGCAAAATTATTTAATATCTCAGTATATAAAATTATGATAGCTAATGATCATATTTATATGATTATGATTAGAAGTTATGATTTTGAACTTTACTATAATATTAAATTATATTTTTGCTTAACAAAAAGAAGTGTATATATATATATAAAGAAAAACTTACAGGTTTTGTGCCATTTCCGGCAATGTAAGTTATGTAGTCGTTACCAGCAACACTAACAAGAGCTAGGGAAGAAGAAAGGTCGGATGGGGAGTAGACATTGCCGATGAGTTTTTCAAAAAGACTGATCTGATAGGTCATGTTGAGATTTGAATTTATAGTCTCGAAGACTCCGGTTCCGCCATATGCAAAATTCATTCCGTACTCTAACCGTTCATGTCCCGCATAATCTTTCCAGAGGTAAGGAATGGGGGATTTTAACCCCAACAGTTTGGCTGCACCCAATTAACCACCATCCACCAACACATTTATATTTATAAAAATGTGTTTCGAAACAATAAGCAGTGTCAACAAGCAGACCATTTATATTTGTAGTGAAGGAAAAAAATTTCAAACTAAGTAAAATTCATTTTAACATGCAAGTATGTACATATGTATCTGCGATTTGAAGTTGGGTTGGCTATTACATAAGATATACATAGATGTTTAACGCAGATAGAATATATTAGATTCATTAAATTAATATGACAATATAACAATCTTGCGACGACTAACTTAATTTCGCAACTTCAATTTTATATTTCAAATGTATAAATGATGATCTTTCACAATGTATCCCTCACTAAGAGGTTGAAGTGGATTCCTCACTAAAATATTTAGTCTCCATCAAGTTTAAGGTGAACTCATTCATAATGTTTTAGAGACGGCCGAAGAGGTACCTAGATAATCGGTGGAGACACGGCCGTCTGAGAAACGGCCGGAGGGTTTACGGGGGAATGTGATGCCATAAGGGACTTCCCATGAGGGAGCTTCATGCATCTTAATGTTCCCGGTATCGACGTAAGAATCTCCAAACACGAACAGCTTCGTTGGACCTTGCAACTGCTGATGATGAGGATGCTTCTTTGAACTCTCAACTCCACTGATGTTTCCTGCCAAGAACAAATTGTAACTTCTAAACTATGCATGTGGATTTTAGGGAATCCATACTAATTAATGAAAGTTACAAGATAACTGTGAATTACCAAAGAGGAGATAAGAGAACAAGACCGGTAATAGTGAGACGAAGAGTTTTAGCATGGAATCCATTTTAGAACACGTTTTTTTGTTTTTTTCGTTTTTTAAAGAGAGAATATGTTGAGGAGATGAGTATAAGAATGGAACTTAGAGAACTGAGAGTGTGCACTTATTTATAATGGGATTTTAACGAAATTAACTCTCAAGTTTTGGCTGAATTATTTTAAAACAATATAAAAGTTTAAAAATCGCTGTTGTAGTTTAAATTTTATCATTCGTTCTTGTGCTTATATTTTATTTCAGATGCATTTCATTCCTTATACATAAATTTCTTCATTTTCATTGCTTTACGCAACATATAGGATATAATATCTTAGAATTGAGTCAACGTTTTAGAGCATCTCCAATCCATCTCTATTTTCTTTTCTATAATAGAGGTGAGTTTTACTCCAAATCACCTCTATTCTCACCCTTAAAACAGAAATTGCTATATTTTCTTCTATGTATAGAGTAAAAAAATAGAGTTTTTCTATATATAGAGAAAAAATTAAGGATCTCTATTTTAGAGATGAGAATAGAGGTGAGTTGAAGTAAAACTCACCTCTATTATAGAGTTTCTCTATTATAGAGAAAAAAATAGAAAAAACTATTAGAGATGGTCTTAGATTCTCAATTGATTGCATCAAACTTCTAATATTTTCTTTAAACGAACACGGCATTCTCTCTGCCTAAGACATCTCCAGTGGTTTCTCTTATTTTTCTCTATAATAGATATAAGTTTTACTCCAACCCACTTTTATTATCATCTCTAAAATAGAGATTGCTATTTTTTCCTCTATAAATAAATAGAAGAACTCTAGTTTTTCCTCTATATATAGAAGAACTCTATTTTTTTCCTCTATAAGACCATCTCGAACACTCGAACTCGAATGAGAACAAGGAAGAGGCAAGAAGCTATCATCCACAACGAACAACAAAACATGAGAAGAACCAACTGCCAACTTAGAAGACTAACATATCTTCCAACAAAAAAGAGCCCAAGCTTAAAAAGGGGAAGAACCAAATGGGAATCAAAGGTGGGCGAGTAGACCAAGGGTGAGAGGAACGACAAAGGCTGGACGGGTAACACAATCACAGCCAAACAAACAAAAATGACGGCTTCAAACAATGAGATACACATGAGCAGTGTCAACACTAGGGAAGGATCAAACAAAGAAGGAACATTAGTCTTCGAGTCGCACCGTGGATCTACCAAATCTAGAGAATACTAACTTCTTCTTTGCAACCACAAAGCCCAAAAGAATTGACAGCTCCATCCGCCTCCAGAAAATCAAAACTCGAAACTCCAAGCAAACCAGAAGATTCCCCTATCGAAGGCCAAGTTTCTGCTTAAAAGAACCCTAACTTGAAACAAACTAAGCCGACTAGCAAATCTAGCAGATCAACAAAGAAGCCAGAACAAGAAATCTGCTTACCAAGCCAATAAGCCTAGTTCTTCACCAAACCAAACCTGATCTAACCGAGTCGGAGACAAGACACCAAAACTAAAGACAAACACTTTATCATGTATATTAATAAAATTTCATAAATAAATTAAAAATTCAACCTTTCAGTAATATTTGAAAGCTTGTCTAGATTTTTATTTTTATTAGTTTTCTTTGTAAATTTTTTTCCTCTAGTTAAGGCTACTAACATTAGAGTTTTTTTCTAAATAATGTTTGGTTGACAAAAAAATAAGTAACAAAAAAAATCCAAAATCCAGTAATGTTGGAAACAATAATAATAATAATAATAATAATCAAAAAATAATATATAAATAATAATAATAATAATAATAAATAATAAATAATAAATAATAAATAATAAATAATAAATAACAAATAATAATAATAAATAATAAATAATAAATAATAAATAATAAATAATAAATAATAAATAATAAATAATAAATAATAAATAATAAATAATAAATAATAAATAATAAATAATAAATAATAAATAATAAATAATAAATAATAAATAATAAATAATAAATAATAAATAATAAATAATAAATAATAAATAATAAATAATAAATAATAAATAATAAATAATAAATAATAAATAATAAATAATAAATAATAAATAATAAATAATAAATAATAAATAATAAATAATAAATAATAAATAATAAATAATAAATAATAAATAATAAATAATAAATAATAAATAATAAATAATAAATAATAAATAATAAATAATAAATAATAAATAATAAATAATAAATAATAAATAATAAATAATAAATAATAAATAATAAATAATAAATAATAAATAATAAATAATAAATAATAAATAATAAATAATAAATAATAAATAATAAATAATAAATAATAAATAATAAATAATAAATAATAAATAATAAATAATAAATAATAAATAATAAATAATAAATAATAAATAATAAATAATAAATAATAAATAATAAATAATAAATAATAAATAATAAATAATAAATAATAAATAATAAATAATAAATAATAAATAATAAATAATAAATAATAAATAATAAATAATAAACAATAAATAATAAACAATAAACAATAAACAATAAACAATAAATAATAAATAATAAATAATAAATAATAAATAATAAATAATAAAGAAAATTATTATTAAACTAAAAAAAATCAAATTGATGAAAATAATGATGAAGTCTTTAAAATCCAAGACTAACATTTTTTTTATTTGATCATTTCAAAAAAGAAAAATTATGTGTTAATGAGTCTGTGACTTATAAACACTAGTTAAAATATCATTTATTCAATGCCAAAAACTTGGGCATAGATTTGATTTTATATTAGATTTGAAATTTTGTATTACTTAAAATTAGAGAGGCCGATATTCCTAGTCACACCATGTTTAAAAAAAATGATTTACAGTAAAAGAATATGTAAGCATATTTTATTTTCCATAAAGATTATTTTGATGTTTGACTTTAGAGTCTCATTTGTATGATTTTCAAATCCATTTTTGTTTGATTTTAAAATTTAAATTTTCTAAATTTATTAAACTCCATGAACTGATTAGTCGACAATCTAGGTGTTATAAATAAATCTATGGAGTATATAACTTAGCCTGAGAGACTCCTATATTTTGGAGACTAATTTCTAGTAAAAGAATAATTTCTAGTAAAAGAAAAAAAGTTAATAATTATATGATAAAAATAGTATTATTGGAGAAGATTAATATATAACTCTTCTTTTCTTGAGAAAGGGGTTACATACTTACATTGCATAAAGCATGAGAAAAAGAGTTGTAACAAGCTTTCTCAAAGCTAGAGTTTTTGGCTTTTAACCCATTAATCTAAATATTATACTAAAAGAAAATTATAATCTCAAACAATGCATTTATTAAGTGTGTGTTTTGGCAAGCCCTTTATTTGTGTTTGATTGTCTGCAGAGCCGGCCCAAAGGCCAAGCTCATGAAGCATGAGCTTATGGCCTTATTTTATGCTGTGTATTTTATATACAAATTTCGGCCATGTTTTCCAAAAAATGTATTTAGTCTAGTGGCATTTGTCTATGTTAAGGGGAATGAGTGCATGGGTTCGAATCTTACTAATAGCAAAACAGCCCTTTTATTTTAATTTGATTGTAGCCTTTATTAACTTAGAGACGGCTCTGATTGTCTGGTATTATTTGAACAAATATTTCTATTTATAATCCAAACATAGTTATTTAAGAGGCCTTTTTTAACATTGATCCCATTGGGTTCCCACTGCATCATCCCACTTAGGGTTTAGTTTTCTTTATTCAAGACAAAGTTAATTTGGTTCATCGGAAGAAATGATGTTGTTGGCGGAGACGTTTTTAAATCATCAAAGGAGATGGTGCTAATGGTGTTGAAGGTGACAGTGGTAATAAGTTAGCAGATCCAGAGCAACCATAACAGTAATAGGTGATGGTTGTGATCGGAGAAGCGAGGGTTGTTGATCGGAAGCATTTTGCAGAAAGCGTAAGAAAGCATGGGTATAATCTCCTATTTTGCTCTCCACGGTACAAATCTGTAAGCCTGGACAGAAATGCCTTTTTTAAAGTTTAAACCCATAAAATACCCATTTCAATAAATATTCCTATAAATCTATACTGTTAAAGCTGAAGTACTCACTAGACTCAAATTGGACCATGACTTTGTTGTGGTATGTTTTTCATTAAAAATGACCATTATACTCTTGGGTCGACAACTAAATTACCACCGGGTTGGGATGCGGATCCTCTTTTACCCGAAAACAGAAGAAAAAAAACTCGCGGATCTATTTGTACTTCAGGTTTATAATATTCGGATCCTGTTTTTGTTTTGGTTCAAGAATAGTTATTACCGTCACAAAACAGATGTATAATCCCTATAAATAAAGAAACTGATATCCGAGTATTTAATGGCTTCAGTAATACTCCCTCCGTTTCAAAATATAGGATGTTTTAAGTAAAACACGCAGATTAAGAAATTTTTACTTTTAACAAGTTCAACCAGTCAGAAACAATACTACATAATATAAAATATTAAACTAATCTAAAAGTTGCATAGAAACTTGAAAACATCCTATATTATGAACAAAATTTTTTTCTAAAACATTTTATATTTTGAAACGGAGGGAGTATCAAATATTAACTACTGCCATATTTAATCCTTATAATTATTATGAATATTAATAATGATAAGAAATTTTTAATACTTATGGATTGTGACTTTGTTACTTCCAAAATAATCAATAGATTAAATACGAAATTGTATATATATGTAAACTTATTTGATTTGCTTTTATATTGTGAGATATTTACGGAAACAACATATCAACTTAATACAATTAAATAAAAACAAATCATCATTTAGTTTAGATTTTTTAATATTTTCTTAACAAAATTATATTAATTAATTATGATTAGTATAGATGGAAAGAATAAAAAACGTAGAAATTATATATATGTAAAGTTGTCAACTAATTTACAGAAAATGTGTACTGTATATCCCACATTGACTAAATATTTTGGAATATGGTTCATACTCAATATAAATATATGACTAATATGTTTTGAATACAAATGAGCAGGAAACTTGATTTATCAGGTATCCAAATTTAACAGTTTAATTTGGTTCTATATTTGAGCATATTTAAACTTTTAAAAAGTAAACATATTATAAAATATTTACGTTTTTAAACATTTTTAAGAGATTATAAATATTTAAATTTTTATATAATGTTTAAATTATTATAAATATTTGAACTCCGTCGAAAGTTTAAAATAGTATAATATATTTAAGTCTATAAAATATTTAAGTAATACTAATATTTTTACTCTTAAAAGTTTTAAAATATAAAAATAGTTTGAGTTAAACCCGTTAAAGCATGTATTTTTATCAAACTATAAATTAAATTGGTTTTTTACAATTTTGTTAATATTTTATATATCAAATATTAACTTCTAAATGATAACCTAAATATACCTAATCTCACTATAAATATAATAGTTTCCTAACCATTGAAATATCTCACACTAAAATTTAACAAGCAACTTCTCCTCTTTTGACGACAAACCAAAATAAAGAAAAACTCTTCCTCTTACAAAACTGCTATCCAATATTACGGTGTGTGACAACCCGTCCCGCGGACCCCACTAGCCCACTGCTAGCTGCCCCAACGGACCGTCCGTGGACCCCACTAGCCCACCGCTAGCCGGCCCAACAGACCCCAAGCTGGCCCTGCAGGGCATCGATCCTAACCCATCACTGTGGAAATCCACATCCACCAGTAGGTTATTGGTGCGCCAGGCGTTCCTCGAACCCTGGTCCCCATCCTTTAACAACCTTCCCACAGGACAAGTTGCCACCAATTGACAACCCGTCCCGCGGACCCCACTAGCCCACTGCTAGCCGCCCCAACGGACCATCCGTGGACCCCACTAGCCCACCGCTAGCCGGCCCAACAGACCCCAAGCTGGCCCTGCAGGGCATCGATCCTAACCCATCACTGTGGAAATCCACATCCACCAGTAGGTTATTGGTGCGCCAGGCGTTCCTCGAACCCTGGTCCCCACCCTGCAGATCAATTAGTGGCAACTTGTCCTGTGGGAAGGTTGTTAAAGGGTGAGGACCAGGGTTCGAGGAACGCCTGGCGCACCAATAACCTACTGGTGGATGTGGATTTCCATAGTGATGGGTTAGGATTGATGCCCTGCAGGGCCAGCTTGGGGTCCGTTTGGGCGGCTAGCAGTGAGGCTAGCGGGCTAGCTGTGAGGCTAGTGGGGTCCATGGGATGGGTTGTCACACGGTGTGTCTATCCTCTTACAAAACTACTATCCGATATTGCGGAGTGTCTATTCTCTTATAAAACTACTATCCAATATTGCGGTGTGTCTGTTTCCATGAAAAACTACATTTTACAAACGACTTACTCTATTAGGATTTCCAATTTACTGTATAATCCTAAATATACAAATAAACATTATATAAACAAAGAAAATATGTCAAAATAAAAAACTATATTACAAAAATACAAATTACAAAAAAAAAGTAACTTAAAAAATATAAAATTTCATGCTGTAGCACGGAGTATCACATAGTTTAATGTATTTGTGTAAAAAATTAAATCTTTGTTGTCAATAATTATGTTTTGAAATAAAGGGAGAGTTTGAAAAATACTCATTTTCCAATACTACTTTCAAAAATGCTTTCTCTCTCCCTCTCTCAAACCTTATCAAAGATGTCCATACAAATATGAGATCTACACCAAAACGTGAAAAACATACACAAAATGACTTTTATATGTGTCTAATATCTTATAAATATTAGTTGCCGATCTAGAAAAATATTTTGTATGAGACACAATATATTTATCTTTATAAAGTTGTTTTAAATACATCATATCCATACATGATCTAATTATTATACGGATATGTAAATAATTTTATAATTAATTAAAGAAATAATAATAGTAAACTTATAATTGACATTTCATTAAATCATGCCTACTAAAAAAACAAAATTAGAAGAAATTGTACATAATTTAGTAAATTATTTATAGAATAAATATATAATGAAAGGAAAATACACCATGTAAAAGTGTATATAAACACAAATTATAAATTTAGTGTGGGGTAAATGCCCTACTCTATCTAAAGCCTACACCTGCCTCTGATAAACACCTTATAACCTTATAAATACTTTATAAAATCTTATAAAACTTTATAAAATATCTTATAAAACATTATGAAAACATTGCAAATTAGGTTGTTTGGCAAAAATTTATAAGAAAAATGTACTCATCTCTAACATGAAAGAAAATACTCCCTGTCTCTAATAGTTTGATGTTTAGTATTTTTTCACATATTTTAAGGCAGAAAAATTATAATTAATTTATTATTTACTTTTGTTTTAATTGTTTAAAATGGTACGTTTTCTTCATCCTCACCTCTCTTTTCTTTCCCACTTCTCCACTTTTTACTCAAGTAAAATCAATCTGTTAAAAACAAATAAAATTTCCTAAAACATCTAACTATGAGAGAAGAGACATAGGGAATACTAAACAAAACAGTAGTTACTACTTTCCCATCTTATTGTATGTCTTGCTTTATTGCCCTTTAAAATCATTTAACAAATCGCAACTACAACTAACAATTTTTTTTTTTTTGAAACTACAACTCATAATTTTTGGTGATTTGCTTTGCAGAAAGGGATAAACAAAATATCTCTTGGATTTTGGGATATGACAAAATCTAAAAATTATAAAGAGATCCTGGAATAAATCTTCCCATAGGCTTTAATGTAGCTCTGGTGGCCAAACGAAGTTGGAGACTACTGCAAAATCTATAATCTCTCCTAGCAAAAAGTATACAAAGCTAAATAAAACTTTATATTTGTTTATCCAAAACAAAAGCCTATAAAGCTAAAAATTATCCTAGCTAGACTTCTTTTATGGAATAAAAGTAGCAATGGACATTCCAACCATTTTTGGATAAGCATATTAATACAAAGTAATAATTTACTTTTCAAGGGACAAAATAGCTAAGTGGGAATGAAAAACAAATAAAAGTATAGAACGGATATGGACCATATGGTCATTGACAAACGACAACCAACTAATTCCTCAAGACTCACACAAAGATATGGAGCTACTAATATGGCTAATTTAAAAGTCCTGTGACATTTTCATACCAAGGAAAAATATCTGCAATTTCATCAAAATAAATAATATTATTAGGCCATAACGTAAACCTTTGATACAAAGGATTTGAAGACACAGTTAGGTTATCATTGTTTCAAAGCCATTCAACTTCTACATTACATACCATAATGTTTAGCAAGATTGTTTACAGTTTGGACACTAATATTTCTTGGTCGAGCATTCTTCATGATGTTCTCCGTGTTGCAACAAAGGAACTCAAGAGGAAGCTTGTAGTTTAAACAAATTGTCACCTCCTCTTGCAATGTCGAGTGCATAAAGGAAATAAGGGACTAAGGGAAATTGCACACTTATCCATCAACCGTCACCTAGCTCTTCTGTTTTCTCATGATACTCAATAATGTATGTTTCTTTTATTGTGCTTAACAAGCATTGTCTCTTTCTTTTCACTGGATGGACAAGTGTGCAATCTAATTGTGATTAATAAGGCTTTCGGTAGAATTCAATACATGGTCTGAGGCCCAAAACATGAACAAACTGCATAAACTTTGATGAGCAATTTATTTTCTTTATGTCTTTTTTTTTTTGTAAAATATATTTTCTTTGTTTCTTACAATGTTTATTCTATTTTGTCAACTTCAGTTAGAAACTTAAGACTTCAGCTTAGTAAAACCACAAAGAATAAACATTGTAAGAAACAAAGAAAATATATTTTACTTCAGCTTAGTTAATTTCAATAAAAAAAACAAATGTTAAAAACATTTAAAAATATAAATACGTTTAATTATGACAATATACTCCACAATTTGGCGAATTTGTCGGAGTCTCAACAGATTTCATGCCAAGAAAATGCGAAGGATAAACCAGCTCATATAATATGCCTATATGAGACCAACTCCATTTCATCTTCGTTTTGTGATTAAGCAATACATTACCGATATGGTTACACTCTTTTGTAACGATTGATTAACCGAAAGTAATTTTTGTTTACATCGTATAAATTGTTTACGAGTGATCAGTGAATAATATAATTTGGAACGTTGCATATACAAAATGGTGGAATCATCTTAGTTTATCTATTATTTTAAGTGATCTATCAATAATACATCTTTTACTTTTTTAATAGTGTAAATAGGAAACGAATTGGTTTAGATATTTGATGGAATAGAAAATTAGAAAACAAATTTAAAACGTGGTGTTTGGTCCCACAATCAAATCAAGTGTAGGCGTAAGCTATGACGAAATGAAAACTATTTTACACTATTTAACCATATGATATCTCAAGTCTTTTTCCGACATCATGGGCTCCTCAAGAATCAGGGGTCGTCGAATCGAATATGCTTTTGCCTTCCCCGAAAATGATAATTTATTTTTAATAGAGAAGACGTTTGTTGGAAGAACGAGAGGCGAGTGAGTCACGTGCCACTCTATCCTCCAATGTCGATTGGTCAGTGCTGTGGCTGCCTCAAATCCTTGTCCACTGTATCTTTCTCTATTTAGCTTCTAATGATGAACAAAAACCATATCGTGATTTTGGTCATGAATAGCCTTATGGATGTGAATGGTTGCAGCGGTTGGGGCGGACAAATTTTTTTGCAGACTAAACTGTTTTTTATTTATCATTCAGTAAATATAGTCCGCAGTGGTGCGGTCCAATTAAAACAGAGACAAGACCACTGCAAACCGCTTTTACATACAAATAGAGTTGGATCGCAACGGTCTGTAGTCTGCCCCAAAAATAGAGTGGTTCAGACCGCAGATGGATTTGGCCGCTCTGACCGCAGTTACCATTCAAACCCTATATTTCTCTTTTGAATTGAGTCTTCATTTTGGCTTGGTCGTTTTTGTATCATCGACTGAACTTACACCCGCCCACTCTTTAAATCAATGCATTTACATGTCACTATGAAACAAAATAACACTCCTAGGTTATAGGATAACATTGAAAATAATTATCTATATGTATCTAGTTAAATACCAAATACTCGAAATTCCAACTCAATTAGAGTTTTACATTTAATTAGCATCCAAGTAAGTTGGATTTGCATTTGACTAAAGTTAATACACAACGTAATGATTGGTAGTTAAAATAGCAAAAAGATATGGTTGGTATACCAATTCAAATTTAAGTGATATTGTGTTACCGATATTTATTTCCAGATTCTGTCAAACTATACATGCACTGAACTTCTTCTTTTCGCTGAGGATCTAAAAAGGAGGGTTACTTTCGTATGTGTGAAATGCAAATTCCAAATTAGTAAATTAATTCACGATGGTCCAATGATTGCTAATTTTGTCTTTAAACTTAAATAACTAGGGTGCCATTTTTTTTTTTGTTGACAAAAATAGAATAAAAACCATTTTCTTATCAATCCTAGAAATAAGTTTGAAATTTCGTCCAAATTCTTTTTCTGGTTGGTTAAGATCTAAACCGCTCAATTAGTCCAAAACCTAAACGGAAGGCAAAATTGAATATATAAAGAAAACGAATTTTAATTCAAACTTGTGATTCTGTTCAAATTGTAGATGTTTAAACGGCAAAAATATGTTTTTACAGACCTCAAAATTAGTAGAAATTTTTGTTAAGAATATACGTAGTCATTTTTCTATTACAAGTTTATATAAACTTTCATTTCGTAGTATACTTTTTTATGTTACATATGTTTAATAACATTAACAATCTTTTAACAAAAATAGTACTCCTACTAACAAATATGTAATGCAAATCACGCTACACATAAAAATAGTTTTGGCGGGTTATAGAAGGCTCTATACATGAAATGAATACATCTAATCATCATCCTCTCTCTGTCGCGTAGTTGAAGGAGCTCTCCTCTGATTGCCCTTAAATATCTCTCTCTCTCTCGTCTTCTTCTACTTTCTCCTCCTATTATTTTTTTTTTCTTTCTTTCTTTCATTGCCTTTTGTTACGGACCATGAACACTTCATCATCGTTCAAGGTCTTTGCTTCTCCTCCTTTGATATTTTCCTCCAGACCACCAAAAAATGCTTCCCAGAACCCAAGATTCTCTTCCAAAGTCCCAAGATCCTGTCCTAAAACCATTAGATGCATGCGCGATTCTCTTAATCTCCGTTCGAGTCCGAACGCACCAAGCGCTCTTTCTTTCGCAACGGTTGAAGCTCCCTTGGGGACAAAAACCTCGGACAAGCTTCGCATCCTCGTATCAGAGTTCCGGTCCTTAACCGAACCGATCGACCGAGTGAAACGTCTCTTGAACTACGCGGCGGATCTAGCCCCACTAGATGACACGGCTCGCGTCTCGGCTAACCGAGTTCCGGGTTGTACGACTCAGGTTTGGTTAGATATAAAGATGGATGAGTTTGGGAGGATGAGGTTTAAAGCAGACAGTGATTCGGAGATCTCGAAAGGGTTTTGTTCTTGTCTGATCTGGATCCTCGATGGTGCCAAACCAGAGGAAGTGATGGGCGTGAGAAGCGAGGACTTGTCGGAGATGAACGTCGGGGTTCACGGAAAGGAACAGTCAAGGGTCAACACGTGGCAAAACGTGTTGATGACTATGCAGAAACGGACCATGACTCTAGTTGCTGCTGACGTGGCGCACCGAGGAGGAGAGAGACCACCGCATCATCATAAGCATGATCTCTTATTTAAATACGTTAATGGAAGTTACATGGAATCGTCAACGGTTCATGATTACTCCATTTCGTTGCTCCCCTTGTACTATGATTTCACCATATGAATGTGTATGGTGTTCATTTGAATTTTGTAAAAGCCCTATGGAAACATAAATCAAAGTTTGTGTTCTGTCTATCTTTGCAAAATCAAAGTTTGAGGATAAAGACCCTTAGGTTAGCAACAAATATTATGGCTAACACAAGTCTCATTATGTAAGAAGAATTTTAGTCGTTGGCGGCTAACCAGAATCGTCCGTATTGGTAATAAAGTCAACAACACCAACCCTGCATCGGATTTCTAAATCGTCCATGATATTTGGTACTCAATTTTTCTTACATTTAAGTATCACTTTCTGATACCATCTTGAGCTGAGTTTTGAATACAATGACGACAATGATCGAGGGACCAGAGATGGGCCTCACGATCGATATAGTTAGAGACACAATCACGAGTCAAATTTTCTCGTAGAGTATCATTATACCTTGATTTTCCTGATTTAAACATTTTAATTAACTTTTAAGGCTCTTGGGTCCTTGGGCTTGTGCTAACAATACTTTAAAGTTAGCAAACAAAACTTTGTAGAAAAGGTTAAAATAATGTAATGCTTTTAATATTTGTTTTTCTTTTTTTTTTTTTTTCTTTTTGAAACTATATAACCGCTTTTTGCAAGAAAAATAATTAGCCATTAAGTTAAAGGGCTTTTTGTAACGAAACATATATCTTGTAAATACAATTTTCGTGAAAAAATATTTTTAAGGTTTATCACTTTATGTATCAAATGACATTTTCACTCTAATATTACTATATACATATCTGGATAATTTTCAAGTTTTAAGTATTAAAAGTAATTTCAATAAATATGTCTCATCCATTTTGTTTCACACACTAAATGGAATAAAATATATCTAGAAATTATATATATATATATATATATATATAGGTTTTTAGGTAGAATATCATATCAATATGATGTTGCCAAAAAAGAAAAAAAAATCATATCAGTATGGATGACAAACATCTTTAGATCCATGAAAACTCAAAAAATAGTTATTTTACTTAGCAAAATAATATTTGACTAAACACATAATTTCAGTAAATTAGAAAAACTAGATTGGCAGATTAATGTATAGTCTCGACAACTTCTTTTCTGGTATCTTCATTGACGTTTAAACAAGGTTTTTCCCAAATTGTACATTATATTTTAAGTTCAATACTAAGTTTATAACTTATATAACACCAAGTCATATATACATATGCTATGATAATGTATATTTTTCTTTTTTTGTCAACATAATGTATATTTATTTTTCAAAATACTTATTATGCTATATATATATATATATATATATATATATATATATATATATATATCATTGCTCATATAAACCACACTTGCACTAATTGGGCACATGTGGATGTAGTGTAAAGGTTTAAAAAGCGACTTCATCTCTCCAAACAATATAATTCTAAGTCTAATAACAGTAAATGAATATTTGAACTATTTGGGATATTATTTTTATTTTGCTTTTCCGATTTGAATGTTTAAAACTGAGATTTCTTTGATTTTACTTGTTATATATGATTTGATAATATATATGTTTTAGATAAAATAGATTAAACCAATATGAAAGAAAAATAAATTTAGATCCATGAAACCTCAAAATGAGTTATTTTATCAAACAACATATATATTTTTAATAATATTTGACTAGATGCATAATTTCAGTGAACTAAAAAGTTGGATTGACAAATTAATGTATAACGCCTTAGAAGATAATTTTTTCACTGTCTTTGTTGACGCTTAAACATATTTCTTTACTAACTAAATAATAGAACATTATTATCTTTTATAATATCATATATCATAACATAATGAAATGCATTATATTTTAAGTTCGAATATAAAGTTGCAACTTATATAACATCAAATCATATATTGTGATAATATGTCTTATTTTTGTGCAAATGACTTATTATGCGTAACATACATTATATAGACATATATATTCCCGTATTGAACTCTAATTAAGTTTGTGTCTCGAATCTGTGGATCTACTGGAGTTGAAAAAATTTGAGGGAAAAATGGAATACCTGCTGCCTTTTATAATAGAGATTTTAGTTTGGGCTTTCTTGGATTTGTTCCCCAATAATTTTTTTTTGCTATGCGCCACTCCACCAACAACGAGAAGGGTGAGAAAGGTAAGTAAATTAAGTTTTCCAAACTGCTCAAAATAATGCTAGCTTGGCTGTAAATTTCATAATTTTGGTATATCAAGTGCATTATTTGGAATATCACCTAATTGTTTTTAAAAAACTATAAGATCTATAAACATAATTTTTTTTTCTAAACACATAATATTGTCATATTCATTGTATATAGTTAATCATTTAAGGTACTACAATGTTTTAACTAAACATATATACACATTCTATTAAATTACATATTACCCACATATGTGGCAAAATTTAACGAATATATGTGTTTTTATTTATAAATTGTTTAAATATATACATCAAATCTAATAGAAAACGTAGATACTAAAAATTTATGTAAGTACGAATGTATTGTTCGATTATATTTTAATAATATTTGACTAAATGCATAATTTACGTGAACTAAAAAGTCGAATTGACAGATTAATGTATAACGCCTAGGCATATCCTATTTTCCGGTTGTCGTTGTTGACGCTAAGCATGTTTCTTTACTAAATAATAAAACATTCTTATTTTTATAAAGTCGTGATGATTATATATTAAGTTCAAATCTAAAGTTGCAATTTATATAATATGAAGTCATACATTGTGATAATATGTATCATTTTTTACAAATATCTTATAATTAAATTTTATGAATTTTATTACAACAAGTGCATTATATGGAATGTCATCTAATTGTTTTAGTCATATTCATTGTATATAGTAAACCATTTAAGGTAATACAATACACATATTAGTAAATTACAACTCATCCATATAAAGCAAAAAAACAGCTAATATATTGTTTTTGTTTTTTTGTTAATATTTCATTAATTACTTAGAGATATACAATGAACCAAATAAAGAACATAAATCCTAAAAAATTTATGTAAGGAAGACTGAATTCTTCGGTTACATTTTACCGTTTCCTTTTCTCTCTCCAAAGTTTTCTCCGATTTAAACGTTTGAAAAAATCTGAACTTTTCTTCAATTTTGACTGAGCCCAAAAAAACCCTAAAGAAGAGAGCATCATCTATAAAACTTTTACCCAATTGACTTTTCTTTCCGCTCACACAGTTATCGTAGCCGTTGCTCTGTGACAACGATATGAGTACTACTACTTCACTCGCCTCTGGTGAAAAAAAGACGAACCTTTCTTCTCCCATGGCTGCTAATGCATCATCACCCTTGAGTTCTTCTTCCCCTTTGTTGATGATCCCAAAGGTCTTGCCTTTGACTATGAGGAGAAAGAGACCTACCCAGTTAAATATCCCTGAAATTAAACCGGCTCGAACTGAGACCTCCATTTTCAGAGACTTTGCTCACCAAAACGACGCCGTATCCCTCGGTGGTAACGGTTTTGGCCTTGTCTCCAGGAAGGGAAAGAAGAAGTTTATGGAAGATACTCACAGAGTTGTTCCTTGTTTGCTTGGTAACTCCAAAAAGGTATCTTTCCTTCCTTCTCTTGATTGGATATGATTAGGTTTGAAATCTTTGAGTGTGTTTGATGGATTGATTTTGAAGGGTTTCTTTGGAGTTTATGATGGTCATGGAGGTGGGAAAGCTGCTGAATTTGTGGCTGAGAATTTGCACAAACATGTTCTTGAGATGATGAAGAACTGCAAGGAGAAGGATGAGAAAGTTGAAGCCTTTAAAGCTGCTTACTTGAAGACTGATCGTGATTTCTTAGAACAGGTAACAAAAAAGAAGGATCTTTGAATTTATTTGCCTTCTTCAATCAATCTACTTGTGTAACTCACTGGTAGCAATTACACAGGGTGTTGTGAGTGGTGCTTGCTGTGTTACTGCTTTGGTACAAGATCAGGAGATGATTGTCTCCAATTTGGGAGATTGCAGAGCTGTTTTGTGCAGGGCAGGTGTTGCTGAGGCTCTTACTGCTGATCACAAAGCTGGAAGGGATGATGAAAAGGAAAGAATTGAGAGTGAGGTAAGGCTGTGAAAAAGTTGGTAACTTTTGCTGATTGTGTGTTTGAGACTTGAAAGAGTAGTTTTTGATACTTCTCCTGGAATTTTTGATATGTAGGGAGGTTATGTTGATCTTCATCGAGGGGCTTGGAGAGTTAATGGGACACTCGCTGTTTCCAGAAGCATTGGAGATGCAAACTTGAAGAAGTGGGTGGTTGCTGAACCTGAAACAAGAATACTTAAATTGGAACAAGAAATGGAGTTTCTTGTCTTAGCTTCTGATGGACTTTGGGATGTGGTCACTAACCAAGAGGCGGTTGACACCGTGCTGCGTGTTTTAGCTCAGAGGAAGACGCCTACAGAAAGTGAGGCGGAGAACTTGGGAGGGCAGGGCTTTGTCAATGTGAGCCCATCTTCGAAACTCCGTCGTGTTTCGCTGCTCGATTCACCACCAGCTCAATCTCCATTATGTGCAATGTCCCCAAGTAGCTACAACAACTCAGAGAACGAAGCACCCTTACCCCACTGCGAAAACGGGAGTCCACTTTCAAAGTTAAGGAGGACCACACCGGTGAGGCGAATGAAGATGGACTCCGAGTCTTCTTGGGCCAAGGCTGCTTGCAAAGAACTCACTAACCTGGCTGTGAATAAAGGTAACATGGATGATATCACAGTGGTGATCATAGATCTCGATCACTACAAATGCTGAAGACTCTTACCAACTTACTCTTTACATGCATATATGCTTGTTGAGTTGTCTCTATAGTATCATATCCCTTGGCAACTTTTAATGGTTATGTAGATTCTTGTTGATAAAATGATGAACCTATCTCACCAAAAAAATCTTATTGCTTACTTAATAAGTTCATATCATTGACAACCAAATCGTTTTCTTATATTTGTTTCCTTTCTAATGGATTAAAACAAACTCATAAGAGGAGAAGAAATGCTTGTTTCTTCTTGATGTCACTGCCTGTGGCAAGCCATGCTCAACCCGGGCGCTATCTTATCGAAGATAAACTTGTTAGCAGCTTGTGTGAAGTGTACACCATCCCACACAACAGCCTTACCAGGCTCATCACACGGCTTTCCAATGTATATCTCTTTACCTTTGACAGTCTTCTTCATCCCACATCCAATGCCCTTGTTGTAGTTATACTTCCCTCCATGTCCACAACATGAAATCAACGATCTCTTGAAACCATGACCCTGAGCGTGAAGAAACAACTCATGCTTGACAGAGTAGACATCTACATAACTGATGGCGGCTTCAGCTAACGAAGCTCTTAGCTCGATCACTGCTTGTTTCAAAGCGTGATTGAACTGTTGAGCTAAGTGGTTCAAAGATGAGACACATCCGTGTGCATCAAAGCCTGATGCTTTAATCGGAAACCGTTCAATCACATACGCTAAACAACCAATAGGTCCTGTGTTGTGAATCCAGAAGTATCTCCCTCCTTGTCCATAAATATTCTATCACCAAAATCAAAACAAAAGCACATTTTTATATTATCCTTTAAGCAAAAACAGAGAACAAAAGCAGAGAGACCAAACCTTGATAGCATTCTTGAACTGACTAATGATCTCAGGAACTTCGGTTTCAACTTGTTCCACGGTTTTATTAGCGAAGTAACCTGCAGTAAGATCGTTCTGTCCCATGTCAAACGTGTACAAAGCCTGTGAGAAGCTGTCTGCGTCAGGCAACATGGTCTTGTAAACCCCTCCACGACTACGAACAGTTTGAGATCTGTTGTGAAAATTGTAGAACTGAACAAACTGAACATCGAGTGAGAAAGGGCTGAATCCACTTTGACGTAGAGTAGAGTTAAGAGCTCTAATGGGAGACCCCGCAGTCGCGAAGTTAGCTCCGTGGCTGAAGTTTGAACCAACCGAGTCTAGAAACGCGCTTAGATATGGCAATCCAAGACTCTCCGCTACGTTTTCAAGAAACAAAGCCATATCAGTAAAACGCAAAACGCTATAGTCAATAGATAGAAAAAGAGTTTGGTTTTACCTATGAAATCAATGACGAGGCGACCGTCACAGTATCTTCCGGCGGGTGAGCCAAAGAAGGAAGAGCCATGAGGAGGACCAGCTTGGCCAAAAGCGGCAGAGAGACCACCGGTGTCGGAGTTAGAGTCACCAAAGTTAAAGATTGCTGGAAAATGACATTGTTGCGCATGCTTTGATGTTGATAGTGATAGGAATGAGGAAAGCAAAGAGAGAGTAAACAAAGAAGATATGATTGGATTCATTGCTGGAAAATGACATTGTTGCGCATGTTTTTTTTTTTTTTTCATTCAAAAAAAAAAGCAGAGGACGAAGAGATCTAACTCAATCACGGGACTATAGTTGTATTCCTAAAGATAAAAATAAAAATAATATATAGGGTTTATATTGGAGATGCAAACAAACAAACAAAAAAAGTAAGAAATGTATAGGAGAAAGAAGAGAAACGTTACCCCTAGGGTTGTAAATTGGTCTGTCCATAACCAAATGGACATGTCCATTTGGACACATACTGGTCATTTATGTGTCAAGACCCAAATACACCCACACCCAAATATGTCCAAACCAAATAGGACCATGACCAATTGGTCTGTCCATTGGTTGCAGATTGAAGCAAAATTCATAATTTCATAAACTCATAATTATAAAGCTAAAGGTTTATAAACTCATAATTATAAAGCTAAAGATTTATAAATTCATAATACACTCATAATACACTCATAATACACTTATAATACTCATAAATACACGAAGAAAGAGAGAAGCGGAAAAAAAAAAAAAAAAAAATCCCCCAAATAGTAAAAACCCTAATTTTTTAGGATTATTGGACAGCCCACGTCCAAATTAGTTTAGACCATATATAAATGGGCTAAATTGGTTTTAGGCCCATTTGACTGTTTTAAATTTGGTAATAACCAAAACCAGTCCAAATTAATTTGGACCGGACAGCCCATGGTTTTAGAGACCAATTGACATCTCTAGTTACCCCCACCAAGGCACTAAGAAAAAAAGGAAAAGGTTGGCAAAAACAAAACGAAATATCAGAAATGAAAAATAATTTTTAGGTTAATCTCAAATCTATTTTCGATTTGTTTACTAAAATACCTCTTGAGTCATATACAATATAATGATCTCTTTCTTTTGAGGATTTATCTTCATCTGATTTGTTTCTTATTATAGTAGCTTTCCATTTTCGTTTTTAAGTTTTTCTTTTTGTTGTATATATCTTGGCTTTTAAATATGTTTTGTCTATATTTTCTATCACATTTTTTCTCAAATCCTTTATGCATGAGTCCTTGTGAATTTATTTCTATGTCACGATTATCATGACGTATTCGACGAACCTTAAAAATGTTTGTTAGAATTTACGATGTCAAGGTTGCATACTTGTAGTTTAAAAGTTTCATAAATTTAAGGTAAAATGTAACTCGATAAATCCACGATATTTACCTTCTTCGCAATATTTTGAAAGCCTATGATATTTTGCAGGCATTGGCCTAGTGTCCACCAAGAATCACAGTTCTGAGAACACCAAACTTATCCCACCTTAAAGTATGATTTTCGATTTTGCACGATCCCGACTACTGGAGAGGTCCGTCCATTTTTTATGAAACATAAACATGTACTCCTAACTGCCTCTATGAGAGAGCAATTTATGTTGAACCCCTAAAATCTTTTACAATATTTTAAAACAATTAAAATTTTCAGAACTTGTTTTGTTTTGTCTTAACTAGGAGGGGTCACCTAAGTCTTAGGGCATGTTCTTTTACTAGTCGCGGGAGTAGCGACAGCTACAGATAAGAACGACGATGAAAACGGCATTCAACAAAACAAAACGATAACGGTAGATGCAAAACGACGATGACGGACCAGTCACTAGAGTGAGGGAAAATAGTTGCGGGGTAAAAGCAGAGTCGCTGGATTATCAAGCGACAGTTGCCTTCGTTTATTGCAACAATAACGGCGACTTCTTTCCCAGTTGCAGCGACTGTTTAACTAATTACGATTTCGTTTTTTTCTATTTTCTTTGGTCGCTATCGCTGGATGAGCGACATTGAAAAGAACAGACCCTTAATCTCGTCATGGTCCATAACTAACCTTTACTAATACTTTTTTTACATGACATAAAAGATAAAATATCCCTCCCACCAAAAAATCGAACTAGTGAGCACATGGATCCAACTTCTACACTTCAACCACAAATTCAACGCAACATTAGTTATGTTGTTCTTTTTTATATAACAACACAACCTACAGTGGAGACAACAAAATGTTTCAGATCTTTTTCAGATGTCTCAATAATATGATTTTAGGTATACATTATATGGAGATCCAGAGACAAGATATTCATTACTATTATCACCTAACATATACGAACTTATTTGTATCATGTATGAAACGTTTTTTAAATGTTACTCTATCAGCAGAAAAAATTTTGGTAAAACAATTTACTATCCAATATTATTTTTAGCTTAAAATGGTGGAGAAGTGATAGAATGATGTTAAATTACAAAACGAAATAATTAATTAGTAGTAATCAGCTAAAGCTAAACGTGGAAGAATTCAAACAAAAAATAATAATTTTAGAAGGAAATGTCAATAATCTTGTTTCTGTTATAAACCGGATAATAACAGTAAGTATTACTTCTACACTAAGTAACTTTAATTTTATCCATTTATATCACTTATCCATTAGTGATGTTTATCTTATCCTTTACTTCTTCTTCAAGTTTCTTAAGTAGTAAGAAAGTGTATTTCTCATTCCTATATATAGGTGAGATTATTGTTGTAATAGAGAAGAACATAACAATAAGAGAGACGAAGTTATCACTTCATCACTTTACTTACCTCTCGTCTCTCTCTTTATTATAGTGTTGTATATTACATATACATATATACATATATAATATAATATTTTATATATTTGCGTTATATTTTATAACACGTTATCAGTACGTTGTCTTTACTGCTGGAGTTTTTATGAGGTAAGTAAGTTTTTATTGTTTCAATTATGTTTATAGAACATAAATATTATAGACATCGTGAAATTATGCCTTTTTCCGGATTGATCGTCATAAGTTATAGGCATTGCCTCCTTTACGATCAAATCTATAGCTAAATTATATCCGGATAGATCGTTAGATATATGGTAGGTTCTGCCTCCTTCACGATCAAATAAAAGCTATGTCTTTTTCGGATAGATAGATCGTTATATATGGTAGGTTTTGCCTCTTTTTCGATCATACATAAAGCTATATAATTTTTGGATGGATCATTTTATATGGTAGGCTTTGCCTCCTTCTAGATCTAACAAAATACTATGTCTTTTCCAGAAAGATCGTTAAAAATGGCAGGCTATGCCTCCTATATGATCAAATATAAAGACTATATCATTTTCTAGATTGATCGTTATAAGTGGTAGGTTTTACCTCCTTTGCGATCAAATATATAGTTATGTTTTATCCAAATTGATCGTTTGATATATGGTAGGTTCTGCCTCCTTCACGATCAAATAAAAGCTATGTCTTTTACGGACAGATAGATCGTTATATATGGTAGGCTTTGCCTCCTTTACGATCATATATAAGGTTATATAATATTTGGATTGATCATTTGATATGGTAGGCTTTGCCCCTATATCACGATCTAACAAAAGGCTATGTCCTTTTCGGAAAGATCGGTTTTGCCTTTTATGTGATCAAATAAAAGGTTTGTCTTTTCCGGATTGATCGTTATATATATAGAGGTTCTGCCTCATTCATGATCAAATAAAATGTTTTGTCTTTTCTGGATTGATCGTTATATATATAGAGATTCTACCTCATTCATGATCAAATATAAAGCTTTGTCTTTTTCGGATTGATCGTTATATATGATAGGCTCTGCGTATTCTACGATAGAAAAAAGCTATGTCTATTGAGTTCTTATATATAAGGCTATAGCTCTTATTTTATTTTCTGAATTTATATGTTTGTTTATTTAATTCCGTTTACTAGTAAAGAATAACTATATGTGTTATATGAGATTTAAAGACAATGAAATGTTTTTAAAATCAAAAATATATTTCTCTTATGAGAATATATGAAGCACATGTCAGTATATCCTAGACAGTGCAAACATAATTGGAAGGTCTAGATAATTTAGTCTTTCGACATCATATTCATAATTATCGATGTCTATTGTTCTCCAAAGTCTCAAAGAAACTCATGGAGTTTTAAAGACATTTTTCTTTTCTTAATGAAATTATTATGTTGAGACTATAAATAAATATGGTATCCCAAGATCGGCCATATTGGAGACACACATGTATATGATTATATCATACAAAAAAAAAAGATGGCAAAATAATAGTAAATATGAAATTTTTTTTATGCTTTAAGTATAACATTACCGGTCAAGTCATCCCGGTCAATGAATGATATTAAAAATCGTTGAGAATTTGTTCAGAGGAACAAAAGTTCTTTCAAAAGTATTGCATGTCCCAGTTCACATTTCATGAAGTTGTAAGCACTGCACTTCATTCATATTTCAGGTAACATCTAATTTATGTTGAATTTATTTAAGTTTATTTAAATTCATTTAAATTTCTATTTATTGTTTATGGAGTTGATGGTTATATACCTCCTCCTTAATTCTATAATAGGCTATGCCTCCAGAATCATATAGTGTTGGCCCATTCACCATCTCTTTGGATTAACAAGCTCATTGTATACATATGATGGTTTGATTTCCTTAATAAATCTCCAAATTAAACCCCAAATAAAAATCGATCTAGTGAAGTGACCTTAGTGCAGTGGCCAAAGGTAAGTCCTTAATGCACAAGGCACCATCACACCAGGGATCGAGTCTCGCTCCCTACAAATGTAGGGNCTCATTGTATATATATGATGGTTTGATTTCTTTAATAAATCTCCAAATTAAACCCCAAATATAATCGATCTAAAAATAAGATTCGGTCAAAGGTGAATAGACATAAAAGTCATCATCTTGAGAGGGGGTAATACTAATCTCACATCTTATAAGAATCTAAGATAATAGACATAACCGAAATTGGTATGTTATTGATCATAAAGTGGGATTCAGTACGAGATGAATAAACTCCAAGAGTTATCATCTAGAGGGGGAGAATTAAAGGAATCCCACATCGACAATAAGTTGATAAACTTTGGTGAATTTGACACCCCAGAGCGATATAACTCTAGTGAAGTCATATCCTATAGTTTATCACATATATATGTCGCATGTGATAAAGTGGAGCATCCATGATGTTCACTCTTGAAATGAGCTATAATGAATCATTCATAGCGCAACCCCAAGAGATTGCAAAACGGTTCTTGGTGATTTAATCTCTATTTCAAAAAATGGAACATGCAGTTTTTCATGTAGTCAATATTATATATGAGGCCACCATTTTATAAAGAAATATTTCTCCCATGTTATGTATTCATGGTTAGAGATCAAATATTTCTCATTTTGAATCTTATGTGTGTGTGATATATATTATAAAATGCTCCTCCACACCACATAAAAATATCATCCACAAAGGATGAGATATATAGATGCGGGAGATGAGTCTCCGCTCTAATAATGTTAAAGCCATTTTATGAGAGATGTGCCTATTGCAAGATTTGCATATCATCATGTTAGATGATAAAGTTCTCCATCATTATGGGAGAATCATCGAATAATTTTGGATCTTTGAACAAATGAATATGAACTTGAAAGTTCAAAAGTTCAAAAGACCACTATTCAAAATTTATATTGCAAATCAAATGCAAAAAGCTGATGGATGAGATTTCATATAATTATTGATCCTTACATAAATGAATATGAACTTGTAGTTCTGAGAAATCTCACATCCCAGCTAAAAATGCTCCAATAAAATATGTCTCTGACGGATGATATATGTCTTTCCCTATTGTTCTGTTCCTGTCACGAGAAAAACGCACGGNGCCACCATTTTATAAAGAAATATTTCTCCCATGTTATGTATTCATGGTTAGAGATCAAATATTTCTCATTTTGAATCTTATGTGTGTGTGATATATATTATAAAATGCTCCTCCACACCACATAAAAATATCATCCACAAAGGATGAGATATATAGATGCGGGAGATGAGTCTCCGCTCTAATAATGTTAAAGCCATTTTATGAGAGATGTGCCTATTGCAAGATTTGCATATCATCATGTTAGATGATAAAGTTCTCCATCATTATGGGAGAATCATCGAATAATTTTGGATCTTTGAACAAATGAATATGAACTTGAAAGTTCAAAAGTTCAAAAGACCACTATTCAAAATTTATATTGCAAATCAAATGCAAAAAGCTGATGGATGAGATTTCATATAATTATTGATCCTTACATAAATGAATATGAACTTGTAGTTCTGAGAAATCTCACATCCCAGCTAAAAATGCTCCAATAAAATATGTCTCTGACGGATGATATATGTCTTTCCCTATTGTTCTGTTCCTGTCACGAGAAAAACGCACGGACTAAGTCTATGACACATAAGAAACGTGATAGACTACTTTGGTTCCTAAGATAAATAAAAAACTCGAAAAGAAAAATGAGCAAATTAAAAAGAGGTTTATACTCTCAAAAGAGGAGCAAATGAACTCTTAAAGAAGAGTAGATAGACTCTTAAAGAAGAGCCAATAGACTCCCTGAGAGGAGCATAGACTCCTAAAAAGGAGCAAGATACTTCTCGAGAAGAGTAGAGAAACAGATTGATATGGTTAATAACGAAATCATGTACCTGTATAAAATCGTTTATATAATGATTAAAGAGATCTCGATTAACCATATCATTACGGGAAATATGGAACCAAAGGCATACATGTCGACAATAAAATGATATAGCGCAAATGTGATTAATGAGGATCATAAATATCCGCTTTGTGAGCGTATAGAGATATATATTGGCCAATAAAAGAGGTAATCAATTCTATATTAAACTCGTATGAAAGACGAGTAATTTTTGGACTAGTGGTCCAAGCATCAAAAAGGTATAATGATATATAACAAAATAGTGTATTGCGCCATGTTTTGTTAAAATACCCTATCAAACAAAATGGATGCTATATGAATGACTTGAAATATGCCTTATGGGATGCTTGAAGAGCTTATCCTGAAAATTATATGATATCATAATTATGTTTTCGAAAACTCATAACAATGATGATTTTAAACATCATCAAAACTCTTAAAGAGTTACTTGGAATAAAATATCTTGGAAAGACAAATATGTCTCCAGATATTCCAAACTAAACATCTATCAAAGTAGATGTTATACTAATCACTTCTAAAGGAAGTCAAATATATATATATATATATAGTTATATAAGATCATATATAAATGCTGACGAGCATTTATATATCTTATGAATTGTACATAGCATTTTCTACTAATCTCTTTGCAGCATATAACTCATTCTCTATGAGTATATTTTGAGTATGAGTTAAAATGTATCTTCTATTGCAAAGGTGTGATTAACTTGGGCTTAATATATTTTGGAACCCCCAAGTTTGGTTTAGTTGGTTTTGCAGATGGAAGATCTATATCGGATCAATATAAAGATAAATCGCAAAAAACAACGACTTCGCGACGTTTCAGTGATAGACTTTGGCCGTCGCTTGTTCAAGTCATGCCAAAATAATTGTGCTTCATATGCCGTATCGAGAATCCCTAATGGCTCGGATGATGCCCGAACGTCAACCAATAGTTTTCTACCTAAGATTGGAGCCTCGTAACATGTTGGCGAAGAAATTCAAACAGAGGGTTTGATCGGCATCAACTAGTTAATGCTTGTTGAAGACTTTGTTGCATATGTCGCCCAAATCAAAGGAAGCTACACCAAGAACGACAAAACAAGAATTCCTCTCTTACACTCAAGAATTTGAGAAGAATAGAAAAGTTGATAGCCCGTCCATCAACTCAAGTAACAATGTAGCAGAGTTACTTACAAAGGTGCTTCCGACTACCTCATTCAAAATGCATCTTANTTGCGCCATGTTTTGTTAAAATACCCTATCAAACAAAATGGATGCTATATGAATGACTTGAAATATGCCTTATGGGATGCTTGAAGAGCTTATCCTGAAAATATATGATATCATAATTATGTTTTCAAAAACTCATAACAGTGATGATTTTAAACATCATCAAAACTCTTAAAGAGTTACTTGGAATAAAATATCTTGGAAAGACAAATATGTCTCCAGATATTCCAAACTAAACATCTATCAAAGTAGATGTTATACTAATCACTTCTAAAGGAAGTCAAATATATATATATATATATATATAGTTATACAAGATCATATATAAATGCTGACGAGCATTTATATATCTTATGAATTGTGCATAGCATTTTCTACTAATCTCTTTGCAGCATATAACTCATTCTCTACGAGTATATTTTGAGTATGAGTTAAAACGTATCTTCTATTGCAAAGGTATGATTAACTTGGGCTTAATATATTTTGGAACCCCCAAGTTTGGTTTAGTTGGTTTTGCAGATGGAAGATCTATATCAGATCAATATAAAGATAAATCGCAAAACAACGACTTCGCAACGTTTCAGTGATAGACTTTGGCCATCGCTTGTTCAAGTCATGCCAAAATAATTGTGCTTCATATGCCGTATCAAAAATCCCTAATGGCTCGGATGATGCCTGAACGTCAACCAATAGTTTTCTACCTAAGATTGGAGCCTCGTAACATGTTGGCGAAGAACTTCAAACAGAGGGTTTGATCGGCATCAACTAGTTAATGCTTGTTGAAGACTTTGTTGCATATGTCGCCCAAATCAAAGGAAGCTACACCAAGAACGAAAAAACAAGACATATTCCTCTTTTACACTCAAGAATTCGAGAAGAATAAAGAAGTTGATAGCCCGTCCATCAACTCAAGTAACAATGTAGCAGAGTTACTTACAAAGGTGCTTCCGACTACCTCATTCAAAATGCATCTTAAGAGATCAAAATGCATCTTTTGAAGATGATACTTCCAGGGGGAGAATATGATGATTCGCATGGCTGCACTCTTTTTCCCTTATTATGGTTTTTTTCCCACTGNGTGATGATTTTAAACATCATCAAAACTCTTAAAGAGTTACTTGGAATAAAATATCTTGGAAAGACAAATATGTCTCCAGATATTCCAAACTAAACATCTATCAAAGTAGATGTTATACTAATCACTTCTAAAGGAAGTCAAATATATATATATATATATATATAGTTATACAAGATCATATATAAATGCTGACGAGCATTTATATATCTTATGAATTGTGCATAGCATTTTCTACTAATCTCTTTGCAGCATATAACTCATTCTCTACGAGTATATTTTGAGTATGAGTTAAAACGTATCTTCTATTGCAAAGGTATGATTAACTTGGGCTTAATATATTTTGGAACCCCCAAGTTTGGTTTAGTTGGTTTTGCAGATGGAAGATCTATATCAGATCAATATAAAGATAAATCGCAAAACAACGACTTCGCAACGTTTCAGTGATAGACTTTGGCCATCGCTTGTTCAAGTCATGCCAAAATAATTGTGCTTCATATGCCGTATCAAAAATCCCTAATGGCTCGGATGATGCCTGAACGTCAACCAATAGTTTTCTACCTAAGATTGGAGCCTCGTAACATGTTGGCGAAGAACTTCAAACAGAGGGTTTGATCGGCATCAACTAGTTAATGCTTGTTGAAGACTTTGTTGCATATGTCGCCCAAATCAAAGGAAGCTACACCAAGAACGAAAAAACAAGACATATTCCTCTTTTACACTCAAGAATTCGAGAAGAATAAAGAAGTTGATAGCCCGTCCATCAACTCAAGTAACAATGTAGCAGAGTTACTTACAAAGGTGCTTCCGACTACCTCATTCAAAATGCATCTTAAGAGATCAAAATGCATCTTTTGAAGATGATACTTCCAGGGGGAGAATATGATGATTCGCATGGCTGCACTCTTTTTCCCTTATTATGGTTTTTTTCCCACTGGGTTTTTCCATGATAAGGTTTTTAACGAGGCAGCAAATAACACGCAGAATATCGATCTCAAAGAAGAATGTCAATGGTGAAGGTCTATCTCTCTTCAGAAGAATGAAGAGACTGATCGATATGGATCATCTACGAAGATATGAAGAAAAGTAGACTCGTTTGTTCGAAGAAAAGAATGATCGATATGAGTCATCTACGAAACCTATGAAGAGAAAAAGACTAGTCTATTCAAGGGGGAGATTGTGTCACTGTACTCTTTTCCCCTTATTATAGTTTTTATCCTATATGATTTTTCTATGATAAAGATTTTAACAAGGCAGTACACAATAAGTAAATGATGATGGATAATCAAGGGGGAGTGTTATAAACCGGATAATAACAGTTGTGATTATCCATCACATTACTTCTACACTAAGTAACTTTAATCTTATCCATTTATATCACTTATCCATTAGTGATGTTTATCTCATCGTTTACTTCTTCTTCAAGTTTCGTAAGTAGTAAGAAAGTGTATTTCTCATTCCTATATATAGGTGAGATCATTGTTGTAATAGAGAAGAACATAACAATAAGAGAGAAGAAGTTGTATATTACATCACTTTACTTACCTCTCGTCTCTTTCTTTATTATGGTGTTGTATATTACATACATATATATGCATATATACATATATAATATAATATTTTATATATTTACGTTATATTTTATAACAGTTTCATAATTACCAAGCCAGCGATTTCATTTTTCACCTACCGCTACTAAATTACGTGGGCAAATCTGAAAGCACTAATCCACTTATCACCATTAAAATTTAAGTAAGTCTATTAGATGCTATTTTTTTGGTAAGGGGACGAGCAGCCAAGGCCTCCCATGTTTTATTAAACAAATAGAAAAGTACAATTGTACTCTTCTAGAGCGTGAATGCCCAAGAAAATCTTCTCGAAATACAGACTCAACTACATCTGGAACATAATCAAATGAATGAAAACCTAAAGATAATGAAAACGCATAGTTAACTAATCCATCCGCCAGACAGTTAGATTCCCTATACACATGTGAAACGCGGACTATCCCGTCTCTTGAGAGAAAATCATGGCACAACCGTACCAGAAAAGACAGCGGATGATACTCACATCTTCAAAAAACTCACCACCATCTCCGAGTCAATCTCCAACTCCACTCGACTCACTAGCTGATCCCAAACTAAACACAACCTATAGTAAACACCCCATAACTCAGCCAAAGGAGCAGAGCATCGCCTAATGTTAAGCGCAAAGCCTCTCCTCCACTCACCCGACTCATTCCTCAAAACTCCACCTGCCGTCGCGAGGCCGGGATTACCATGAGAGGCACCATCAGTATTCACTTTCAACCACCCCGATTCTGACACCACCCATGCTATCATTCGTTTTACCCGCTCTACAGGCTGTCGTCCCTCCATAGAGGACCGATATACTGTAGCAACTTCCTGCGCAAGATCCTTCAGAAACCGTACTCGGTCCCGACACTTACCCTGTTCACCAAAAACGTTGCCACATCTCCACTTCCATTTCCACCAAGCTGTCATGGTTAACATAGTAGACCATGGACAGACTTCGAGTTGTTGACCTGCACTCAAGTTATCATACATCCATTCAAACAAGGTCTGAGTAAAGGACACGTTCCGCTTATGAAATGAAACCAACCGCAACCACACCCCCGACATAGCGGGACAGTCCCGCAGAACATGGAGAATAGACTCCACTCCACCCTTACAAACCATACAAATGTTTGAATCACACAAATACCTACGGTATCTTTCAGTATTCCACCATAAGAGCCTGGTTCCCGACAAACCACAAAAAAGTGCGAACCCTCTCAGGCACCTGAACTCCCCATACTCGACCAAAGAAAGCAGCCATATTTGGTCGAGGAGCATCACTCTGTGTTAATAAGTGATAAGCATATCGGACAAATAAACTTACCATCCGAGGTAAACCCCCAAGACAGACGATCCTTCGCACCCATAAACTTATCCAAAACTACTGACAACAACTCATACTTCTTCTCTTCTGGAATATGAATCGCAATACGGGACATATCCCAGCCGACTCAATCAATCCATAAGTCCCTCGCCAATAACCCTTCATTCCCAAGTAAATTATTGTCTATACAACTCTCCTTCAATGGATCATTTGATAACCATTTATCAGTCCAAAATCTGATAGTTCTTCCATTGCCAATAACCCAACTATGCCCGGGAACAATAACCTCTTGTAAACTCGTCCCAATACTCCTCCAGGTTGAAGACCAGTTGCTTTTAACTCCAGTCCATGTCGTATACTGAATGTGACCGACTTTATATTTGCTTCGTACCACGCGAGCCCAGAGATTATCTTTATCATTGATCAATCACCACCATACCTTGGCCATAAGTGCTCTATTCATATCTTTTGCTGCTCGAAGACCTAAACCTCCTTCACACTTAGGTAAACAAACCTTATCCCATGCCACCAAATGCTGTCTACGCTTCTCCGGTGTGCTCTCTCACAAGAAGGAACGAGATATTTTATCCAAACAAGCCAGCGTAGCTTGCGGCAACATAATAGTAGACATGATATGTACAAGAATGGAAGACAATACCGCCTTGGTCAAAGTTAATCTTCCTGCAAAACTCAGTAGCTGACTTTTCCATCCAGACAATCTTGATGAGACACTCTCCAAAACACTTTGAAAAGTCTCTTTATTGATACGTTTATACAGAAGAGACATCCCCAAGTACTTTCCCAAATTTCTGGTAGACTTAATCCTGCTCTCCTCAGTAATCAACTTCTCCAAATCTCTAGAGACATTATCAGAGAAAAAGATTTTTGACTTCTCTAGACTAACTTTATGACCAGAAGCTATGCAAAACTTCTCCAGCACCCCTCTGATCACTCTGATTTGTGCTACTGATGCTTCCGCAAATAGGATGAGATCATCCGCAAAACAGATATGAGACAGTTGCGGTCCCCTCGAGATAAACTTATTGGTTTCCATTTCTTGTCAACAACCGCCAGATCGATCATATGACAGAGTCTCTCCATGCACAAAACAAACCAGCACGGGATAATGGATCCCCTTGTCGCAATCCTCTTTGTGGTTTGAACTGATCCGTCTTCTCACCATTCCATAACAAACACATGGACGGACCAGAAACACAATGCAATATCCGATTTACCCAGACCTCTGAAAAATCGGCTGCTCGCAAGGTATCCTCAAGGAAATCCCATCGAATTCTATCATATGCCTTTTCAAGTTCAAACTTTAATAGCATCAACCCTTTCCTGACCTTTTTCCTCCTCATAGAATGCACAGCCTCCTGGTCAACAACAATATTATCTGTGCTCAGACGCCCAGAGATAAAACTAGCTTGAGCCGGCCCTATAAGCTTCGGCATCAGAGTCTTGAGCCGCTCGACCATCGTCTTAGTAATGGTCTTAAACAATACATTACATAGACTAATAGGTCTAAACTGGTTTATTCGATCCGATTTAGCAACTTTAGTGATCAACACCAGCGAAGCATCATTAATGTCACAAGATACCCTGTGTCAAATAATTCCAACACAAATATCACCACTGAATCACCCAGTGTCCCAACATTTATGATAAAAAAGTATTTGGTAGTCGTCTGGTCTAGGAGCTTTAAAGCTCCCCATGCTACAAACTGTCTCCTCAATGTCCTCAGTTGTAAAATTCTTACTCAACCACAAGCCATCAGCTTGAGTAAGCCTCGAGAAACCATCTCATGGTAAACTTGGCACGACTGCATCGACATCATTCATTGAGTATAGTCTCGTATAAAACTCAACCGCTAGCTTCTCCAGTGTTGCTGAATCCGAGATCCACCTGCCTGCATCGTCCTTTAAGATCTCGATATGATTCCTTCGCCGCCTAGTTATCGTTGTGAAAGAATCTTGAATTCTTATCTCCCAGACTTATCCATTTCTCTCTCGACTTCTAGAACCAAAGCAGCTCCTCTTGTTCGAGAACCACATCAAGTTCTTTGATCAAATCCTCCTTCTTGGCAAGTAGAACATCAGACTGACTAAACTCAAACAAATCTTGCACAGCTTTAATCTCCCCCACTAACTTTTTTTTATGCCTCTGCTCATCCCCAAAAACCTCCTTATTCCATTTTTGTAATACATAGCGCAACTGTAAAAGAGCTTTTGGAGTTGTTAAATCACCATTCTATGATGTCACCACCAAGTCTTTGAAGCTGTAATGCATTAGCCATGCCGCATCAAAATGAAATGGCCTCCGCTGAGGACCCATTCTCACCTCAGGAGAAAGTTGCACATACAGTGGTGCATGATCAGAAGCTAAAAACGGAATATGTTTTACCGTAGCCTCTTGCCATTGCAACCTGGTCTGAGCACAACACAACACTCAATCCAGACGCTTAGCAATAAAATTTGTTTCTACCCGTCCTCTTCTCCACGTGAACCGGTTTCCTGGAAACCCCATATCCACTAAGGACAGATCATTGATCCATTCCCCAAACGCCAAAGAATCAGCGGATAGCCGACCATTTCCACCTGTTCGCTCATCCAACCTCACGATTGTATTAAAGTCTCCTCCAATCATAATCGGACCAGAGACCTCATTAACAACTTATTTCAATTTTGCCCAGAGACCACTTCTGCGACTAACAGTTGGGGCCGCATAGACCACAATCATGTTGAAAACCTCCACGCCATTAACAATCTTCACCCGAATAAACTGTTCCGAAGACTCAACCACTTCCACTTCACAGGTATCGGATTTCCACAACAGCCACAAACCTCCACTTTGACCATGTGCATCAACTCTAAATGTGTTCTCGAACCCTAACCCCCGACAGATCCGATCCTCTCTACTTCCTCCTGCGTGCGTTTCGAACAAGGCCAATAGATTCGTGGGAAAACGTTTCAGAATATACCTGATTGATCTCTAAAAAGTGGGTTTATTCGCCCCTCGGCAATTCCATAACAAATAATTCATACTAAAGTTCCTTATCACAACTAGAACCACCGGGGCAAGCCGTTATGCAGCCAGAGTCACCGTCTCCTCCACCGACAGTTCAATCCGCATCACTATTACCCCAAGTCGGGACATGACCGACCCCTTGGCTCCACATTTCAAGGTAGATGACTCTCT
>NC_025689.1:29096165-29111877 GCF_000633955.1 Camelina sativa
CTTCCGATCTGTCAAAAAAATCCCTGTTCATACTGAGTCCATCAGCACGACCAATAATATCCTTCTCAACCTGAAGTCGTTTATGCCAACCCGATATCCTCAGATGGTGAATCCCCAAGAAAACTACCAAATCTGTTCGATAAAGGAATATTTCCTACCTCAGTATTCCTTAACGGTTCCCAAATATTCCATCCTCCATTAATGCTAGGAGCCACCATCCCAATCGTTGGTTCCAGAACCACCGGCTCATTCAGCCGATTTGCTTTTCTGACCGTCGTAAAGGCATCATCTGACGAAGTTACCGCCCCGACTACTCACCACAGCCGGACCATTCACCACTGGATCCGACACTTTGTCCATTGCCAGCTTCGGACAAGCATGTATCATATGACCATAAAGTCCCTAACACAAATTTTTTTTTGATAGGCCTTCATATGACACAAAGTATCTTGATCTATTAATCATGATTGTCCCTTTGAGAGGCTTCTGCAGATTAACTTCCACACATATCCTTGCAAAACGATCAAATTTTAGAGTGGTAAGATCCACCCTAATTGGCTTACCCAATCCTCGTGCAATCCTTATTAGAATCGACTTATTCGATAGCCTAATCCACACTGGTGTGGTAACAATCTCATCCCGCACCGGATCAAACTCCGGTGACCATGCTTGCACCAACAAATAACTCCCAAACACTTTCAATAGTCCACCAGTTAACGCCGTGGTAACTCTCTAATTTGCATGTTTTAGACACCCTTTTTTGTCCATAATTTGCATTATATATACTCTAACCTTAGCATTTTTAGGTCCTTAACTGTAGAAATTTGCATTTAGGCCATTTAGGATGCTGCATTGTTGCATTTATGCATTTTGGATGAAAACAAGTGCTTTAGAGCCCAAAATGGGAAAGAATGAGGTAAAACCCGAGCATGTACCGAAGGAGTGATCGTGCAAGAAGAACAGTCCGAACCTCAACCCGATCAAAGAGGATCTAAAAGTAGGAAGAACAAGAAGCCCTACCCAACTTGAACCTCGTGCACCGCCTCGAGCAGACCCTCGGGCAGAACTGGACAGCTAGGTTAAAAGGGTTTCCATATATAACCTCCCCTCTTCTTCCTCTCGCCCTAGCACGCCGGAGACACTCAGAACAGAGAGCGAGAGCTTCTGAGAGAGAGATTGAGCGACTCAAACACTTTTTCCACTTTGTTGGGATTCGATTTTATTTTCTTTTCATATTCCTTTCAATTTCGATTCTGTACTCTACCACTTTTTATCTTAATTTAATACAATGCAATTTTCATTCATTTGTGTTTTTATGTCTTTCACGATGAGATCTGAGTAGTGAATCAAAGTTTCTAAGGATGGGATAGACAAATATGTGTTCTTGATCAGTTAGAATGTCTTAGCTTGAACGTTTACTTTATATAAACTCCTTTCTAGATTGATGTTCTTAATACTATTTTCAGACCGAGAGGTTGAGATTAGATCTATGGTGTTTTGGTATCGAGAGATGTTGTTGAAATGCTTGAATCAATCAATGCTGGAGATTTACTCACTTAGCCTAAGAAATTAGATGTGTAAGGAGTTTATTGACAATAATGATACGGATTGTAATGCGTGCTTGGTCATGTTTCTCCAACGAGAGTTGGGTAGGGGAGTGACTAAGGTTGATTGTTTCTATCACGAGAGTGTTTTAGCAAGAATTAAGAGGTTCATTGTCTAGGGAATATTTGCTTGAGGCATGTAGGACATCCCAAATTGGCCAGGAGCACTTATGAGTCGATTACCCCTTCCTTAGGAGCTTTCTTATCTTGATTGTTTAGTTTTATTCTATAACTCGACCCCTTACCCGAACTGGTACTCGATCACCAGCTTCGTGTATACCTTCGAGCTGTTCATCCTTGTCTACTTGATTCGATCATCCCACCCGATCCTGTACCCGAATGCTTGCATCGAGTACTTAGGTCGTGTGGTTCTTGTTCTTTTATTTACTTTTGCTTATTTTAGGTTGTTAGAAAAACCCCACTATTGCTTGGCTTGAATTGCTCTGTTCTGATCATATCTTATCTGCTAGCATAACAACCATTTGGATTGATAATCCTTTGTACTACAACTGCACAGGGAATTGATACCCTAGGTGAAAATCTTGTTATCACGCCGCCATGTATTCGTCTTCATCCTCGAACCGAATCATGAAGAACTGTCGCGGCAAATCAAGGATGTGCATCGCTCCGCAGGGCTTCCACAACTCCCGCAACTTCCTACTCAGAACATGTATAGATACATGCCTCCCAAATACCTTAACAATCATACATTTCTTCCATAAGCCATGCATCACCTCCAAAACTTCCTGTCCAATTGTAACTACCGGTTCCCTATCATCCCTATCAGAAAACTCTAACTGAACTCTATCCTCCACAAAAGCATCATCCAAGATCTCCTCCGGAACATGCATACCCCCTGCGTTACTCCCAATCACTTTTTGCACCCACAAACGAGATCCATCCGGACGATCCTCTGGCGGGCGATCCCTTCCACCCACGTCCATCATCATTGCATCTTGTTCGTTTGGACCAGAAACCATAGAGTCGCCTTGTGCAGCCATTAGAGGGAGTAAGTCTACTAGATGCTAATCAGAGTATTAAGTATTAACATATTGTAAAAAAGTAATGTACACTATATAGTATGATATACATAAACATATAATATGAATATGGAAGTACATAGTAATAATCATGTGCTTGTCAAACTAGAGTACTTAATCAATATTATTTCTTATTAATTCTTGCACTTGATAATATTATTATAACATAGACATTACTCAGATATTTCAGTCATTTTTTTTTTTAAATTAATTTTTGTTGCCTCAATTTTCCTAATATATATATATAATTATCTTACTATATAAGGTTTGATGTCAAGGCTACTCATTAACAAGATTATAATATGTGTTATTTGTACCAAAAAGATGTTGACATGTGTCAATTCTAAATTTACTAAAATATTAAAAAGAATTAAAAAGTAAAAGTTTTAAACCTATTGTAAAAAGGAAATCTACTAACCATCAATATTTGTTTATTCTTTCTTTTTTAATATTTTAATTTAATTATGTTGTAGTATTCTTAGGTTTTAATTATATTATTTATTTAAATTTGATTTCTTATTAGAAATTCGTGATGATTTTAAAATTTCTTTATTATATTATTTTGAATTTGTTTCTTTAGTTAATGATATGTAAGATTAATATTTATTTTTTTCTTAATTTTTTTAATGTTGTAGTATTTTTAAATTGTTTTTTAGTTTCTATTTTATATCTCTAAATTATCTTAGACTCATATATAATCGTGCTTATAATTTTCAATTTTTAATTTCATTAAATATCTTTCAATTTCTCAAAATTTATTAGGTTGGTCATAAACCCATTGCAATCGTATATATATATTTTTTCTTTTTATCCACAATATTTTTAAGTAAACAATTTTGAAGAAATATTTTAGTGGTTATACAAACTGTCACAAACATATTTTAGTAGTGAAAAGGAACTACATCGAATTGAAAGTAAATGAACAAAAATTGGTTTAATTGGTTCACAAAGTTATTCTATAGGTGGGGATAAAGAGCAAATTTTAACATTAAAATATTTTTGGATGTAAGAACAAATTTTTAGTGGTAAAACATATAGTAAAATTGTACGTGGATTCTAATAAAATAACGTTTTGGCGGGTTAACTCCATGTAAAATATGAATAAGTTGCGGAACATTTTTCAAATTTGACAATATTGGTCCTTGGTTGACTAGCTACTCCTCTGCTTGGTCCTCGGTTTGACCTCCCGTAGTACTATTCATAATGATTAATGTTCTAAAAAATTTTTGGTGGCAGATAATATAGCTTTAGATTATTGTAATAATTGTTATAATAATTTTAAGATATCATTTATCTTATAAATCACAAGTCACATGACCAACAAAATTTTACCACTGGAAAATTGAACAATTTAAAGAAAAACAAATAAAAAATCGCAAGTAAAAGTATCGTATGATTTTTGGATAAGTGATAAGTCACAAAAAAGAAAGAAGTTACCTCCACATTTTCTGCGCCCATGATCTTCTTCTTAGTCCACGATCTGTAGTATGTACCTTTTTGTACCCTTATATTTATCAGTTTCTCCACACAATCATCAGAAAAACTCTCACTCGATAGAAAAAAAAAAAAGATTTTTCATCGTTATCAGTTTCAAGTTTCAACGTTTATTATATTGTGAGTACTCCAACACTTTTTCTCTATAATTTCATTCTGAGTTTTGGTTATTAAAATTAATGTATCTACCTTTGTGTAGAGGCTAAAGGAACATGGAGTGATGATAGAATCCAAATTCTATAACAAAAATAACAGAAATATTTCGGCTACATGTAAGTATCAGTAATTTCAGTTAGTCCAAAGTCTTTGTAATTCACATATTCACATTTTTTTACTTCCTAGATGTTGGCATATACCATGAAAATAGGTAATCTCAGACGACGGTCACAATCAAATTCACCAATTAAATTAGTTTCTAAGGTAACTTTTTCAAACTCTTCCTTATGACAAAAACAAAAATTTTATTCTCAATACTGGTTGGAAAAGTCTTAAAACATGTCCGACGAAACTTTGATGGTTTAGGCATGTCTAATGTATAACATTTATCATCTATGTCATTTAAATTTAATACACTTATTACGTAATAAAGAATCATCTATTGGCTAACTAACGAGTAATGTAATGTTGGTCATTCAATTAGTTTTCCATTGTTTCGTACTAATTTTTAACTTTTTATTTGCCTACAAATATTTCTGTATTACATGCTGATTCTTTTTTTATTGTTTTAGTTTGATATATAAAATTGTTTGCAGATGGAAATTGTGAATGAATTACTTGATGTAAGAAGCCAAATAAGCCACAAGAGCATGTTAAAAATTAGGAAAAAAATATAAGAAGAGAACACAATGAAGTAAAACATGAAGCTTTAAAGTTTAAACTAATATTTGTACTGAAAGAGTTAATTTTAAATTAGATTAATGTAATTTCTTTTCTATTTAATCTAATTTAATTTTTCATATATTTGTGGTTAATCAATTTTTCTTTGTGAGTTTTAAGTTATTTATATATGTAAATTTTATTTATGTATATTGTTTGCAAAAATGTGATCGTGCATTAGCACGGGATGAAATACTAGTAAAAATATAAATCAGTGTATTAAAGTAAAAAACTTATCTTTAAGTCTTTAACTAGGAATATTTATATATTTCTTTCTGGAAATATATTTTATAAGTTAAAATTTTTAATAAATTCTTTTAAAATTTTATTTTAGTAGACATTTTTAAAACCTGCGCAACGAGCATGTCCTAATCTAGTTCATTATAAATCTGTGCTAACTATCTTTCAAAAATATCTCGTCCAAAATAAGTCTTGTCATAAAAAATCTGTCATGCAAAAATAAATTTATTGTGCAAAAACAAATCTGTCTTACACAAACAAATCTGTCACAACTAGTCCGACAAACTTTTGAAAATATGTTGATTCTGTTTTTAAAAAGCTGGGAGGGTAAATTCAACTTTCTTATTTTCCCTAACAAAGCAAAAAAAGTATTATAGGCAAAAAAAATAACCAAACTAGCTATGACACCCCGGTTTGCGAAGAAGATTAAAAGAATTGATTTTGAGAGAAAGAAGGAGAAGTTCTCCAGTGAATTTTTGGAGAGAAATAAGGAAAAATATAATATTTAGCATTAATATAATTCAATTACCCAAAATTAGGATTATAATTTTGAATATTTCAATTAGTTTTATACCTAAATATAAAAATAATCAAACTATCTAAAATTAGTTGTTAAATAAGTCAAAACTATCTAAAATTATTTGTTAAATAAGTCAAAATTTAGCTAAATTTATTTTAAAGATTTTTTTTCATGTACCCGGTAGTTCAGGTACTAGTCAGGTTTTTAAATTTGGTATCTAAACCGACCCGAATTCGATAGTACCCTAACCGAACCGAACTCCTATATCAAATAAATATTCAGTGGGTTCTATTATTCTAAACCCATTTATCCGAACCGGAACGGGTTACCCGAGTGTCCAGGCCTAATGTTTGTGTTGTTGGAATATTGGATATAAATCTATTAGATTCATGGTTATTTTATATGTTTCCGATGTACATATTAATGATTGGTTTATGTTGTAATTGGAGTTGGATATCGTTGGTTTATTATTGGTTGGTTTGTGAGTTGGTTTAATTAAGTATTATGGGTGTTTGATTAATATATATATATTTTTTTAAATAGGGTCGGATTGTCTCATTGTCATGCAAAATCTGCCATGCAAAAATAAATCTGCTATGTAAAAACAAGTATGAGATACACAAACAAATCTGTCACAACTAGTCCAACAGAATTTTAAAAATAATTTAATTTAATAAAAAATATTATGAGGGTAAATTTGACTTTCTTATTTTTCTATCAAAGCAGAAAGGGTATTTTGGGCCAAAAAAAATCACCCAACTAACCCTCACATTTTACAAGTTAATTTAGTAATCAATCTCTTAATTTAGGTTAATCTAGTTTTTCCCAAAAAAATATCATAAATTTTTTCATAACAACCATTTTTTTGTTATCTTATAATAGTTGCATTCTTATTTACCGTGCTATATATTTTCCATAACAAATTTGCAATTTAATTTTAATAAAACTTTCACTTAAAAGATATGAAGATAATTAACATGTATAATAAACGCATCTCTAAGAATAAGTTCAAACAAAGCTATAATTTAATTTGAATACTCTCTTTAACTTTCATTTATAACAAAACGTTAATTAACATATTAACTCAGATGTAACGTAAGTAAAATCGATATAAATATGGTATTATCTACTTTTAAGAACTACACAACAAAAATTCAAAATATTGGCAAAAGAAATAATTCAAAAATCTTTCTTTTAGAACTTTATTACATAAAATGAAGAAAAGTGTCTTGTTTTCAACTCTTCTAGTTATTGTTTTATCATGTAAGTTTAATCTTTGTTAACGACGATACTATATAAATTTGTTTAAGTCTTGTGAAATGCTAATTTTATAACATAATTTAAAAAAAAATAATATAGGTATGTCAAATATCAAGGCAAAAACATATTTGGAAAGAAAAGCTGATTTTTTGTATTCAGCAGCAAGTCCTCAAATTAATTTTAATATAGATGAACTTCCATCAGATGAACATATTGGTGTTTCGACTGCTAGAAATGTAATTGGTTTCTGCCAAGAATGTGCACATTATTGTTTGAGAAGAAAACGGGTTACTGGTCAATGTACATCATTTATTTGTCATTGCTCTATTCGTGATGTTGGATTGTAATTATTCTCTGAACAGTTATATATAAAATAAAGCAAAACGAATTTATCTTCTATTTGAATTTATCTCTTTATATTGAATTTATAGTACATATCATTTTAAGCGCCATTGATACCGGTCTATCTTGCACTTGATATATAATATTATTATAACATAGACATTACTCAAATGTTACAGTCATCTTTTTTTTAATTGATTTTTGTTGCCTCAATTTTCCTTGTATAATATATATATATATATATAATTATATCAATATATCTTTAGGAATCTTCAATGAATAAATTAACTGACTAGCATGGTAATTAAAATTATAATAAGTGACCGTTCACATTTCTGTATGTATTCTGTATTCCTAATTTCCTTAGTAATGATCACATTGAGTTGGGGTACTACTATTTAAAGAGCTGTGCATGTGCTTCCTCACTAATATTTTTCCTTTGAGCTTGCAAAAACAACCTAGAATAAAATGGGGTTGCCAAAATTTCCGCTCGTGGGATTGCTTCTGATCTTAACCCTCTGCGGCTCTCAAGCCACAGCAGATGGCCCCGTGTGTCCAAAAACCGACACTCTTAGTCGAAAAAGTTTTCCAAAAGGCTTTCTTTTTGGTACCATCGAATATGTCCATCCAAGACGTCAGGACATCCCATGTATGGAAAACGAAAGGAGTGCAAGCAAATTTTCTTGTAACCTCAGACCACATAGCCTCACTATAATCACAATGGATAAATAGGTGGTCTCTCGTTTCGTGAAAAAGACCACATAAGCAACATGACATTTCAATTTGCATTCCCCAGCCAGCCAATCTTGATCTTGTTGGGAGTCTGTCGAGGTGAGTAAGCCACAGATGAAAAGCGTGTCGCGGTATAGCGCCTTTGAACCAAACTTGCTGTGTCCATGTTAAAGCATCTTTTCTGTATCGTAGAGCCTCCTAAGTCTTCTTGATGCTGAACGTGTTTGAATAATTATCCTCTGTATTCCAGAAAAAAGAATCATCTGCTTTGTTGGGTGTTGGGTGCTGAACTGTTGTGAGATGAATCTGCAACTGCTCTGCCTGAGGTGATCTTGCAGGGCGAATGTTCTAAATCATTGCAGTGCTAGCCCTTGCCACTATGCTCGATAAAGGTATCCCCGTTTGAGAAGAACCTGAGGGACCCAGGAAGGTGATGAGCGGTCCGAAGGGTGTCCACCAATCATACCAGAAGCTTGTCAGATTGCCATTACTCACTTCGCTTCGAAGAAAGAGGTGTGCCAGAGGTCAGAGGTGTAGAAGCGTTTTCCAGGTCCAGGAGGTTTGCTTCTTTGCATCAATCAACCAAAACAATTTGTCCTTGAGCTTGTTGTTTTTGATCCACTTAGCCCAGAGAGAATCTCCCGCAGAAAATAAGCGCCAAATCAATTTTAGACAAAGAGTTTTGTTCCACATTGAGAGACATCGAAACCCCAGTCCTCCTTCCTCCTTTGGTAAGCATAGAGATTTCTAGACAACTTTTGCATAAGTTTTTTTTGTTATGTCCCCAGACCATAGGAACCTCGAGCAAAGACTCTCAATTTGTTTGATGCACGCGTTGGGAAGTATGAATGCAGAAGCCCAAAAGTTGATTGTACCGTATATAACTGTGGAGATTAGCTCTCTTCTTCCCGCATAGGATAGTGCCCTGGCAGACCAACTGGCGAATCTTCTTTTGATATTGTCTAGCAAGGGTCTAAACTCCAAAACTCGAAGCTTTCTATGCATCAAGGGGAGGTCGAGGTAACAAATGGGAGTGAATCTAAGTTGAAGCCAATAGTAGCAATTCTATTAGTTTCAGCTTGGTTCACTCCTGCAATGAAAAGCTCTGTCTTTGTTTTGTTCATAGCGAGTCCAGAGATTTCAGCAAAGCTTTGTAAAACACTTGTGATGCCATCCAGGGAGTTTTGCTGACCATCAAAAAATATCATAATATCATCAGCAAATGCCAGATGAGTTAGCTTAGGGTTTGAGGCGTTAGGGTGAAGACCAATAAGACCCCTATTGAAAGCACTATTCAGCAACTGGGTGAAGACTTCCATAGCGAGAGTGAATAAGTATGGAGAGATTGGATCGCCTTGTCTGAGTCCCTTTGCACTCTTGAAGAAGCCACAAGATTCACCATTTACTGAGACTGAGAAACGCGGGGTCGTGATACATTCAGCAATCAGTTTGAAAAATGATCTAGGAAGTTCATTGCTTTGAGCGTATTGATCATAAACTCCCAGTGAACTGAGTCGAAGGCTTTTTTGAGATCCACTTTCAGCATTCCACGAGGAGAAACATTTTTCTGGTTGTACCCTTGAACTAACTCCGTAGCAAGTAGGACGTTTTCTACCAAGAGGCAACCTGGTATGAAAGCAGACTGGGAGCTCGATATAAGATCCGGAAGAACTGTTTTTAGCCTGTTGGCCAAATGCTTTGATATCACTTTGTAGATAGTGTTACAGCAATCGATCAGTCTAAAGTCTGTCATCCTCAAAACGTTTGGGGTCTTTGGAATAAGAGTTAGAATAGTTGAGTTCTGTTGCTCCAGTATCCTTTCAGAATTATAGAACTCCAAGACAGCTTCAGTTACGTCTGGTCCAACTACTTCCCAATGAGCCGTGAAAAATTCAACGCAATAACCATCAGGACCAGGGGCTTTGTTCTTGGGTAGAGAGAACACAATAGAATTAATCTCATTAGGGGTGAATGGAGAGGAGAGAGCTTGGATTGCTGCTGAGGAGCATCGTTGGGGAAGAAAAGAGGCTAGATCCTCAGCTGAAAGGGGGGGGGGGTCGCATTGGATTGAGATCCTAGGGTTCTCTGAAAGAACTCAACTGCAAGGCTCTGAATTCTTTCTTTGGAGTCAACAATTTGCTCTTTCTCATCGGTGAGGAACAAGATTTGATTTTGAGCTTGACGAGACATGATCACTCTATGAAAGAATTTTGAGTTTTTGTCCCCTTCCTCCAGCCAGCATATTCGAGATTTCTGCCTTAAGAAGGTTTCCTCTGTTCTCGCCAGAAATGACCATGTTAGAAGAGCTTGCTTTTCCTCATGCAGTGCTTGAGCCAAAGGAGAGCTCAGCAATAAATTCTGGTAGGAGAGAAGTACCTCATACGCTTCACTTACCCTCTTTTCAAGTGCGGAGTAGTTTTCCTTTTTGAAGTCTCTGATTACACCCTTGATCTCCTTGAGTTTCTTGGAAAGCTTGAGCATTTTCAAACAATCAAAAGTCAGAGCATTCCACCACAGCTTGATGAGAGGCGCAAAATCGGGATGTTGGTTTAACATTGTCAGAAACTTGAAAGGTAGCTTCTGCTTCTGTTTGTTAACATCCAGGAAGAGACAGCATGGGCTGTGATCCGAGAAACCTAGTTCCCCAAACACACTGAGGGAATTGGGAAACATCCATAGTCACAAGTCATTTACTAGCACTCGGTCTAGCTTTTTTGCGATCAAGCCCACATCGTAGTTATTCGACCACGTAAAAGTGTTACCACAAAACGAGAGGTCACATAATTGTGAGTTTATCAGACATTGACTTAGGTCTCGCATGCCTCTTGTAGAAGATTTTGAGTGTGGTACCGATTGTTCATGAGGGTGCAAAATTTGGTTGAAGGCCCCAAGAACTATCCAAGGTTTGTTTACGAGAGCAGGAGAAGCAGCCAGGTCTTCGAGCTCTGACCATAAAAGTTTTCTCTCTTCACTGGATGATGAAGAGGCATAGACTATCGAGACCACCATCTCTGTGGGAACAAATGGAAGCTTAACCATGCAAACTATCATTTGTAATGATTTAGACAAAACTGACACCTGAACTGAGGGGTGCCATATAACCCAGATTTTTCCAAGATCCGAGTATTCATTGTTATTAACCGCCAACCACCCTGGACTAACACTCATACAGATATATTGTATTTTCTCCGGGCTTACACGAGTTTCAATAACTCCACCAAAAAGAGGCTTATGTACCTTTAGCCATTTCTGTAGATTTCTCCGCTTTACAGGGTTGTTTAGACCTCTTACATTACGACAAAAAATATCCATAAAAGGGATATTGGTTTAGAGGATTTTAGGGCCTCCTGCCCTAGCTCTATTCTCCTTTTTCTTCTTCAAACGTTTGTAGATGACCTGGAGGAACCTATCTGAGTTTTCATCTGGATTGTCATCATCCCCAGAGATTGTATCTTGGTCAGAGTGTGCACCTTGCTCACTTATCTTATCCCCGGTTGGCAGCAGGTGAGAAAACAAGTTGGCAGTCAGATCCACATAGAGTGTACCTTCATCCAGACTCATCTGGTAGCTCTTGTCTTTGTTTTGGGGAAGAGACTTCCTCACCGGAGGGAAGGATGAAGTCTTAGTACTAGCTTCACCAAGCTCATGATCGCTGGTGCTAGGTGGATATGTCTTGAGAGCTGCATTTGGCAATGGAGCCGTTGCAGTGTCGGTTTGCGCTTTAGTCACTTCAATAATTGATAGCTGACTTTGGATCGGAGCTTTGCCAGCTTTCTTTTCTTTTTTTTTCCCTGGGGCAAGAGGACACAATATGCTTCACCGAACCGCAAAGGGTACATGTGGGAGGGGCTTTTGTGCATCGAGAGATAGTGTGTCCCACCTTTTTGCAGTGACTGCAGAGGGACGGTAGCCATGGACTTGAAACACAGATTCGTCGAATTTGTCCTGACTCGAACCTAGCATTAACTGCTTCCTGCAGTGGCTTGCGTGGATCGATAACTGTATAAACCTTAGCCACTTCGATATTGGTTAGTTTTTCGGTTTGAGGGTGCAGACAAACTGGATGACCCACCAGTCCTGCAATATGCTCAAGTCCTTCTCGATTAAAGAATTCAAGAGGGACACCGTGAAATTCCAACCATACAGGAACAAGGGTCAGCTCCGACTTCTTCGGAGTAATATCTGGAGACCACTTTGCGACGAACATAGTTTGTCCATTAACTTGCCACAAACATTGACTAAGCATTTGTCTATAGGCGTTTGGACAAGGGACCTTGAACAAAAATGAATGACCTTCCATTTTGGAGACAGTAATGTCTCAACGTTGTCGGCTCCAGATTCCGTTGACTATGGCGTGAACTGCACCGCGAGTAGGGGGTTCTTCATAGAATTGACGGATGATAAAACTGTCCCATGCCTTCTTTTTTTTCGATTACAGAGTTTGGGATAGTAACGCAAGTCTCGCCAGATTCAAGGGTGAAAGGGGTTCCTTTTTTCTCTAGGTGGGTCGAGTTACCATTGACAAGATCCTTCCAGGGATGTTCTTCACTTGGGTGGGGGGCCATGGTATTTGGTGCTACCCGGTTTGAATTTGCTTCGATGCCATTTTGATCAACATCTGTAGCAAAAGCTTGAGTTGTAGGTACAGTGGCCAAGATGTTAGCAGTTGTAGCTAAGTGTTGGGTATCTAGGGTTTCGCCAGATTTTGGGGATCTAAGGTTCTGAAATCTGAGAGTTGCGATTGCCGCGTCAATCTCTCCTGAGGGGGCAATTGGGCAGGAATCTGGAGCAACTTTGTTGGCTGACTGTCCGTTGACATCAGGCAACTCTGTTTCTGGCGAACAGATAGAAGTTTCACCGGCTGAACTAGGAGATTCAGGCGATGGAGACTTCAAATGAGAAGAGACAAAGTTTGGGGATCCAGTGGAGATACCCCAAAGAGGTTTCTTTTTGGGTTTGTTTTTGGTCATGGTGGCCGGTGGGAGCCGACGCCAAGATCGGCGAAGGTGAAGGGAGAAAAAAACAGATCGCGTTATCGTTTTGGAGAGAAGAGAAAAGTGCGTAGCGCGCGTGAGAAAAAATTACAACATCGTTACAAGGATTATTTGTTGCTTAAATACAATACACTTTTTGATTTTGGGTAACCAAGAAAAAAAAAACTGAGACCTAATCTCATATCGGATCGTTTTAGAAGAAGTTTAGTAAGTTCACTCACCGCCACCGAATATATACGCTTTTGAAGATATTATTATTACTGTACTTGCATTAATCTATAAACACTACGTACATACAAGTTATTGATTTTGTTGTTATATATGCTGATTTATTCCATTCGTTTCCATGCATGTATGCTGATGAATATATATACTATATATTTGCAGGAAGATATCCAATTAATGAAACGATTGAACTCTGATGCTTTCAGTCTTTCTATTGCGTGGCCAAGAATATTCCCTCGTGAGTTTACATAAATCTATTGTGTAAATATATAGTTTCCACTTTTTCAAAAATTTAGTTTATAATTATAATTTCCATAAATAATTATGTAAATGACTTTAAAATTATTAATATACTAGGTTTTAACCTGCGATACACCGCAGGATTATGTTTTTATAAAAAAAAATTTATGTTGTATTTATTTGTTATTTTTGGTAGTATTTCATATGTCTTATAAAATTTATGCAGATTTAATTTTGGATGAATTTTTATTTTCTAGTTTAATATAGTTTTATATTGTGTTTTGGTTGAAATATTTGTTTAACATTTATAATTTAAGTTTTACTGTTTTAGTTTTGTAGACAAATTTATTAGATGTAAGAAAATTTAAGTTTATGTTAATGTCGATCTGAAACCGTCCTGCTATATAACCCCTCTCATTTTATCATATTTATAAAATTTTATATGTGGTATATGGTATAATTAAACACTTTTGACTAAAAATGAATTAAACATAAATTGTCCAAAGAGGTTTTAAAATATTTTTGTAGTATTATATAAAGTTCTAATATATAAATGTTACTTACTATAGTTATAAAGGAATCAAAAACCAATTCAAATCTACGATTATTTAGAATTAAAAATTAGAAATATTACAAAAAGAAAAATAATCAATGAGAATTAGAAAAAGTAACATAAGTATAACAAAAACAACCAGAAAACCCTTTGCGTTTGTATACATCATATTTTTCACATATTATATATATATATATATATATATATATATATATTCTACAAAAATACCATTTTAAAAACTACTAAAGCTTCACATGTACATGAAATAAATAAAAAGAATCAAAACTGAGAAAAATAAAACTGATCTCCGAGTGAACCATAGTTTTATTGAAAAACTTTTTAATGATAATAGAAGGTGAACTCTATATTGCTAAGATGAATACAATAGCTGTTCTACTTACAATTTATTTATAGAGGTGGTTATGGTTAGGAGAATAAATCTTGGGGAGCAAGTTAGAATATTAAAGATATTTTTATTGTATCTTCTCAATTAGAAATCAAGAGAGATGGTAGAGAGATTTTTTTAATGTAATTTAGGAAAGTATTTGATTAAACGATTTTCTAAATATTGATTTTTTGTGTAAATATGTAGAGATCAATTTTATAAATAAATTTTTAAATATTGTATTTAACTTTAGTTGTTTATATTATTACCAAACAATATTCAGTTTCTAAATAAAATATATACTGAATTAAATGTATGTCTTGTTGCTAAAGTTAAATATTTATGAATTTTGGTTTTCTAATCATTCTAAAATTGGATTTTCGGTTTAGGAAATTTATTAATGTTAATATAATTATGGAGATTGTAAACTTTTGTTACAAAAAATTTGTTGTATATCATTTAAATTTGAGAGATTTTAACATCTATAAATATAGTTTTAGAGATTTAATGGGTTAAATTTTTTATGGGTAGAGTTGTTTGTGAAAAAATCTGAATGTATAGATGTTGTTAAGATTTTATGGCAATAAATAACAAATATTGGTCAATTTAAGAAAATTTAGTATTTGAGTTTCTCTGCAATATTATTTATGGAATTTTTTTAGGGGTTAATATTGTAAATAATAATTTAAATAAGCAAAACTTAAAGGGCATAACACAAAATGTACTTCAAAATGTTAATATAGATAATCAGACGGAAGAAAAGAGAAGGGAGTGAGCAAAGTTGGTGTCAAGTTCTATCATGACCTCATCGATGAGCTCCTTAAAAATGGTAAACACTCCCTCCATTTCATAATATAAGATGTTTTAGATAATTTTTTTTGTTTCATAATATAGGATGTTTTCAAGTTTCTATGCAATTTTTAGATTAGTATAATATTTAATATTATGCAGTCTTGTTTATAATTGGTTAAATTTTTTTAAAAGTAGTCATTTCTTAACATGCGTGTTATACTCAAAACATCTTATATTTTGAAACAGAGGTAGTATATATTTCTAATCATAAACTTGAATACAGTTTTAGGAGGAGAAGTTGTCAACTATGAATAACTTATCGTACGTTTATTTTTCAGTTTTTCATACAATTCTTGTGTTTTTAATTAGGCATAACTCCGCTTGTTACTGTTTTTCACTGGGATACTCCACAAGA
>NC_025689.1:29111882-29131199 GCF_000633955.1 Camelina sativa
AAAAAAAAAAAAAAAAAAAAAAAACTCCACAAGACTTAGAAGACGAATACAAAGGATTTTTAAGCGAACATATAGTCTAAGTTACCTCGAAATATAGTAAGGGACTCTTCCGATAGTATTAGCCATAAAATTTAATCAACATTATCTTTGAAGAAAATACATAAAAAAGATGGTGACTAGAATTTTTGTTAAGTCTGTTTGTCCTTCGAACCAGACCTGAGTTGAACATCGCTATATTGACCGCGAAATCAAAAATTTGAATAACCATCAAATAGACTCTCTTCAACCATTACACATATTTTATAACATGTAATTGATACAACAATTGCAGGAAAGATTTTAGGGAATATTCAGAATTTGTATTTAACGAATACGGTGGAAAAGTTAAGCATTGGATCACTTTCAAGTTTCAACGAACCATGGGTGTTTAGCCGTGCTGGTTATGACATAGGCAAAAAAGCTCCTGGACGATGCTCTAAATATATCAACAAAATTTGCCAGGACGGACGGTCTGGATATGAAGCTTACCTCGTCAGCCACAACTTGCTTTTGTCTCACGCAGAAGCCGTTCAAGTTTTCAGACAATGCAAAAAGGTATATACATATGTGTTGTACATACTTCAAGTATGCGAAGGTGAATTAATGTTCTCTTTTATTTCCTCATGTATCTAAATAAATAGATGTGCCTTTAGCAAATTCACCCATGTGTTTAAGTATTACTGAGCCGGCTGTATGTTCAACGTACAATTTGGTTTTTGTTTGTGAATTACAGTGTAAAGGTGGGAAGATTGGTATCGCTCATAGTCCGGGTTGGTTCGAGGCACATGATCTTACCGACGCATGTTCCTTGACTTTATTATGGGATGGTAATAAATGGCTCTCTTTGTTGTTTCTTGTAGTCAGAATTTCAAATGTTCAATTTGATATTATTTTTTTCTAGGCATTTGGATACAACGAGATTCGGAGACTATCCACAGAAAATGAAAGATACTGTTGGACATAGGTTACCTAAATTTACCGATGAGCAGAAAAGAAAATTGAAAAACTCAGCTGATTTTGTCGGAATCAATTACTACACTTCGTATTTCTCACACCACAAAGAAGTGGTGGTTCCCGAACTACCGAGTTCGCAACAAGATTTGAGATTTTACAAAGTTTTAAAAGGATTTTATAAACATGATTTGAGAGTCTAGCCACTATAAACCGCCATAAACATATCAATAAACATTTTTGAAAAAGGTATAATAGAAAATACGTAAAATGTAGGAGCATTAAAAAAAAATTATTGTAAAAAGGACATTATCAAAAAAAATTTAGATGTAATCATTACTCAAAAATTATCAAAAAAAAATTAGATCTAAACATCTTGTTAATTTAAAAGGAAAGAAAAAACATAATGTATACAGTACTTGTTTTTGTTTCAGATAATAAACGACGGCGTTTTCAACTCTGACATCGTTGTCGCAAGTGTTGTAATACGTGGCCGTTTTATTGGTAATTTGGTGTGTAATAATAATATCATCGCATCGTCTTCCTCGCGAGAGTTTCAGTCTCAGCCACAAAGTAAAAACTCCACTGTCGTGTTCTGTAGTGATGCTTCTTTCCGCAATCGCTTCTCAGACCCTTCTTTCGTCCAACCCTAATTTACACTTCTCCAATTGTATTCCAAACCCTAGACCTTCTAACCCTTCGATCAAGCTACTCAATGCATCTTCCTCCTCCTCCTCCTCCTCCTCTTCCTCACCCTCTTCCTCGTCGTCGTCTTCTATATTCACACGCGGTCTCCGTTACGTGAACCACACTGTACCCAATGAAGATTCAGAACCCGGAGGAGAGACCATGGTGGCTTCTGCCTCCGCTATAGCTTCCGCGATTCGTGGAGCTTCAACTACTCCTGTAGAGTTCACACAGATGATTGAGAAAGACCATCTCAAGACTAAGATTATCTTACCAAGTCCTGATTTTCAACGACTTTGTCTCGAGCAATTAGATCTCTTTCGTCAAATCGTGGATCCAAATGCAGTCCTCTCGGTTCGTCTTCTTATTTCATTTTCTTTACCTGAACAAAACAGAGTGTTCATGAATTAAAGTTGGGATTTTTTTGTTTTGTTTTTGGTTTAGATATATGTAAGACCAGCTGGTAGCTATGTAATGGATCGATTAGAGCTGCGTCGTGTCACATGTTACCCAAGTGTTAATGCTGGAGACGTTGTGATCTTAGTTGGGAACTTTGGTATCCCTGCTGGTCTACGAGCTGCTGAAGCATCACTTTCTAGTCAACAAGTATGTGTTATTCTTCTTCCTTTGCCTTAAAACTTGAGTTCACTTATCGTTTTGTTGTTGACATAATATGATGATGATAGGTGGAACTTGTGAATAAGCATAGAGCTGCTGTGTTTCCTATGGTGAAACACCCGTTTGTTGTTGGTTTCTTGGTTGCGGAGTTACCTGTGGAAGCCGAGGAGGAGAAGGTTGAAGAAGAGGAGGAGGAGGAGAAACCGCGTGGTTTAAAGCATTTTCCTTCCCCTGAGGAAGCTTATGCTTTGCCTGCTTCAGCTAATACAAAATCACCTAAAGTTAAACTTCCATCGGTTAAGGTGTTCACTGCAGAGCAGAGATCTTACGCCATTAATATTTCGCGGACTCTGGCTATGGCATATGTCATGGATCAGGTTGTTTTTTTTTATCATGTCTCGTCTGTTGATGGCATTGCGTGTGTTTGGTTCTTTTTAACCCTTATTGATCTTTTGTTTTTGTGGGTATGTGTAGAAAACAATGTTACTTCAACAGTCATCTTGGCAAAGCAATGTGAGGATGAGTAAGCTAGTGGAGCAGGTACAAAGCCGCACACTTTGTTAACTTATCACACATAGATCTTATGTTAACGTCTCCTTGTAGTTTATATCATGCATTTTGTTTGTTGTGTGTTTTGGCAGATCCGTGGTCCGCTCTCTACCATCAGGACTTTAAGTAAAATGCTTTCAACTCACACGAAGAGAAGTCAGGTCCTTACAGTTAACATTTGTGGCTGGAATTGTTATTCTCCCTGATTCTTGCAAGTATCAGACTGACTTGGGGTTTTGTACATTTGTAGGTTTCACATGATATTGTTGAAGACTTAATAGTTCAAGGCGATCAAATAAAAGATACTCTTGAAGAACTTCAGGATGCAGTTCACTTGACAAAGGTTCACCTTCTCTTACTTTGTCCCTTTTGGTACTTGTGAGTGTTATTACCTAAATTGATTTTTTTGATGTGTATATTTACAAAGCATTTCATTTTCAGGCTAATATAGTCCGCCACAACGAAGAAGCCCTGAAGAAGAGAAACAAAGCACAGAATGAAACAAGGAGATCAATGTATGAACAAAAGGACCCCATTGATGGGTCACAAATCCCAAGTACACGCCTTTCCCTGGGTTCTGGATCAGATGATTCTGAAATGCCTATGCCACCTCTGGCCTTAGCACCTGTACTAACGCACAGCATAAGGTACAAGCTTCCTAGCAATTAACTGAACGTCTTTGCTACAAAACAAAGTGTTGGGAGAGCTTATCTCTTTCATTTATGTCAGGAAGACCATGCGAGATTTCTAATGTGCTTTTAGATATGGTCGAGACTGTGAGACCACTAGCCCTTACTCAGCAAAGAGTTGTGGAGCTAGGTGAAAACTCAGCTTCCTTGCAAGTTGCTGTTGAAGAACCAGCTTTAAGGCAGGCTCTGAGCAATCTCATTGAAGGTGCTATGTTGCGCACTCATGTTGGGGGGAAAGTTGAAATTTTGTCGACCAGTGCTCCTGCTGGTGGTAGTCTGGTAGTAATTGATGACGATGGTCCTGATATGCGCTATATGGTAAACAAGATCAAACCTATATTCTGCTGCTTTTAACTTGTATTTAAGTTTGTGGTCTTACCAGAATCATATTGCTTTTTAACATAAATTGTACATCAATGCAGACGCAAATGCATTCGCTAACACCATTTGGAGCAGAACTCCTGTCGGAAAACATGGTTGAAGACAATATGACATGGAACTTTGTGGCTGGTTTAACCGTAGCCCGAGAGATCCTGGAGAGTTACGGATGCGTGCTCAGGGTTATATCCCCTCGCAGCTCTGATGCAGCCGTAGGAGCTGGGGGTACTCGTGTAGAAATTTGGCTCCCTCCTTTCTCCGAAGCAGTATCTGAAGCCAATGAAGGATAGAGTTCAATTCCCTCTCTTTGCCTTGTGAATCTTTTAGCCGCAGTGTATTTTGCTTGCCTGTGTGTAGTGAGGCCAATGTATAGTCTATTTGTGATTTGTTGATCAGTGTGTATAAAACAACATAATATGTACATAACCTAAGAGAGTCATGTCTACAACTACATTAGGTGGACATTGTAACGTAAATATACAGCTCTATTCTTATGTACGCAATATAAATAGAGTTTGTATTTTGTAACATAGACTTGAACAGATTACTTATTGATTATTATAAATAGCTCTATTATACCAAACACAGTTTATGAATCTTGAATGTGAAAATGGCACTTCTTATTGTTTATCTTGTGTTTTGTATTTGATTGTGATGTGAATGTGAACATATCACCAGTATCACCTTTTTCAGTGAATCAAAAAGCCTTTCGAATACTATTAGGAACTCATCCAATTTCAATTGGCTTCTTTTTACTGCATCATTTTATCCGTCTGCCATTTTTTTTTTAACCAATGTCACAATTTTTTTATAACTTCATTTGCTAAAACATGTCACGAATTCAATTGATGAGAACATAATATGTACGAAAAGCAAGTAATGAAAGTGGGGGGGGACCTCTCCTATTAAAGAAAGTGGACTCTTCAGTTTGGTACTTTCCTTGTTATAGTTTGGCAACTCTATTTATCCCATCATCATACATAATAGTCAAACTTTTCATTGGAGTTTTATTTAAATCCCGCAAAATATAGCAATGCCATTAACAATTCCAACCAACCTCTCTATATTTATACACATTTCTCCACAAAAAGTAAAAAAAAAACTTTGGTTAGCGAAAACGTATACACTGACACAATTTCAAGGTAACAATGTATCTTCATTATGTTGCTTTCTTCTACCATTATCTTCTTATCTTTGCGTGATTTCCGGATAGATATTGCAAAACGCAAACTTTCTTGGTTTGTTCTTGTTTTGTTTCTTTTCTATAAAAAAAAATTGCAGCAAAGAATATGACAAACTAACAGATTTCAAAAAAGTGAGTTTGATAGATTTGTTTGATTCTTTCTTAACATATAAAAAATATCAAAACAGTATAATTGTGAAAGTTTTGATTGGCATCATTATATGTCGACCAAGTACGGTCCACGGAAATGCGAGTTGTGTCGTGTCGGGCGGGTCCTATATTAATTTTGTTGTTGTGCTTGCTTTTACGCGCATTTCAAGTTTTTAAACCAATCATATCATGACACACTTTTATAAAAACTCTGTCGTTTTGGGGATTTCGAACACAAACCCCAGGAAAAAAAAGATATTGAATTTTTTTTTTTTGTTTGCCTTTTTGAAAATTAAATTGTAGGAAGAAGCAGCTTTGAGCCCAAAATACACGCCCAGAAAATTCCCTAGTTGGTCACCAAAACCTAAACTTTTCTTTTGAATTTCTTGAAAAGGGAAAAGTCAAGAAATCTCGGTAAGGGTTTCAATAAAAATCATTCCTTTCTTTTTGGATTTAAAGATTTTGAAAAAAAAAGCGTTTCCTAATCATTCATTCTCCTCCTCGTCTCACGTTTTTGGTGTTCTCTAGACGAAGGCGATCACGGGGGTGTGTGTTTGTGTGTGTGTGTCTCGAATTTTGCGAAGAGGGGTTTTTGGGTTTCGTTGAGAAGCGATTATCTCGTGTTCTTCAACTTGGTTCTTGAGGCATCTCGTTTTGTGGCCTTTTCTTTGATTAATCCCAGGTTAGTATCGGTTTCAAATGTGACGCCTTTTATTTTTTTTGTAGGATAATTCTGTTTATTTTATCGAAGAAATTTGGGATTTTTTTTTTTTTTTTTTTGTGTGTGTGTGTGTGTGTGTGGAAGCTTAGCCTATGCGATTGGTGAATTTGTTATTTTGGTAACCATTTGGTTCTGTTTCATTGCGCTTTTAGTATTCTTTAGTCTGCTTTTGATTAGTTTTTGGTATTTGAAGTTTGTGTTCTCTTAATCAGATGTGATACAGAGCTGACTTTATCTTGGGTTTAATTGTTTTTTTTTTTTTTGTGTGTGTGTCTTGCAATCTAAGGAAAGTGTTCTGTTTTTTTTTGTGATTCATGATGTTCTGTGATTGGTTTGATTGTATAGCTCCTAGTTTTGAGAGGGAGGGTTTGTTTTGCTTTTGTCAAAGGGGAAGCACATGATTTGTTACTTGTTCTAAGGGAATGATCTACTTAGTTTGTTTTTGACTTATGGGTATATATAGTCTGGTCAATAGTTTGGTGTTGTAAGCCTTTATATCCCCTGGTTGGTTTAGAAGCACTCTATTGTATTCAGCTGTAGGTTCTACGATAATGACTTACTTTTTTGACATTTAGATAGTGTGGATGGATGATGACCAGTTTTTCCATTTAAATGGTGGTCCTAATCTGTTTGCCCATCTTGTGTCTTCTTCTTCTTGGCATTGGAACTTATTCAAAAGCCTCTTTTTTTCCTCTCTAGATAACGGACTCGTGGTGTTACACATAGAAGGTTCCTGGCTTCTCTACTGTCAGGAGGAGCCTTGAGTCTTGAAGTTACTACAGTAGAGAGAAACCCCAGTGGGTGACAAACCTCTTCTTGAAGTACAATCAGAAGATATGGGAATATTTTCACGCAGGTCATGATCTTGTCCTTCTCTTTTTGATGAATTTGGTCAGTCTTTCAAGAGGTTCAGAGAACCTTATATTTGTTTCTTGTTCTTTCAGTTCAATTAGTACTAGTAGGAAATCAAATGATGGGATGAAGATCATTGCAACAGCATTTTTTGGAGTAACTTTTGGCTTTCTGATTGGAATATCATTTCCATCATTATCAATCACCAAGGTTGTAGAATCAAAACCCTTCTCTTCCTATTCTTTTTGTGTTTGATTAGATTTGTTCTCTTGTTCATCTGCAGAAGTTCTTATTCTTATATTTCAGGTGAGTCTCCCAACAAACTTTCTTCCTTCAAACGATCTCTCATATATAGAGGAAAAGGGTTCGACAATTGCAACTCCAGAAAGTCATAAAGCTTGGTCATCATCAAAGGATAATGATAGCAGCTCATCCAGTCCAATAGACAAATCAAAGGCACGCTTTTACTCCTTAATTTATTCATCGAATGTTTTGGAACTTTACAGTAGTTTTTTAAGTTTGGTCTACCAATTCAATGAATTAATAGATAACTTACATAGTTTAGTCATTTTGATTTGACCTTCATAAACTTGAAGGAAACTAGATATGAAAAGAACAACATGTGTTTGTTAACCTTTTATTATTGTGTTTTCTTAAGTAATGTTATCGTATCTGTCCATGTTTTCATGTTTCATTTCTGAGTTTTCTGCAGATTTGGGTACCTTCAAATCCTCGTGGTGCTGAAATGTTGCCACCAGGTATGATTGCTGCTGAATCAGACTTCTATTTGCGCAGATTATGGGGGTTACCACAAGAGGTGTGTGATTAAACCATTCATTTCTAATAGCATCAAAACCATTTTTTAGCTGCATTACATGATATATAAAAGTATTGTAATGTTGATACCTTTTTTTCTTCCTCAGGATTTGACCAGTGAACCAAGATACCTTGCAACTTTTACAGTGGGTATTAATCAGAAAGCAAATATCGATGCTTGTGTCAAGAAGGTTGGTTCATTCCCTTTGTTTGATGTTTTGACTTCACGTCATAAATTATTTATCATCTTCTCAACAGTTTTCAGGAAACTTCACTATTGTCCTGTTTCATTATGACGGCCAAGTAACCGAGTGGGATGAGTTTGAATGGTCGAAGACTGCTATACACATTAGCGTTCGAAAGCAGACTAAATGGTATCAACAGCTCTTTATTCTTTATGATTGAAAATATTTTGGTGATGTTTATGACTATTGACTCTCTTGGCACCTGGAAATATGATAGGTGGTATGCAAAGAGGTTTTTGCACCCTGATATTGTAGCAAGATATGATTATATATTCATCTGGGATGAAGACCTTGGGGTAGAGCATTTTAATGCAGAAGAGTAAGTTGTTTTAAACCTTTTATGGGTTCTTTCCCTTTTTTTTGTTTTATATATGATATGTTGTGATCATCTTGATTACCCTTTTCCCAGGTACATAAAGATGGTGAAGAAACATGGCCTGGAGATTTCCCAACCTGGCTTGGAACCAAACCAGGGGTTAACGTGGCAGATGACAAAGAGAAGAGGAGATATGGAAGTCCACAAGTATGATGAACAAACATCCCTCTGATTCTGGCCATGTTTAGTTTTATGTATAATGATCTTTACAAAACTCTGGACTTTGAAACTTATTAGGATAACAGAAGAGAGACCTGGATGGTGCTCAGATCCTCATCTCCCTCCATGTGCTGCGTATGTAGAATCATTTCTTTCTACCTGTTACTACTTAATTCTTTATCCCTGTAACAGGGGAACTAACTAGTCTCGAACTTTTGTGTCATTGATAAATGCAGATTCGTCGAGATCATGGCTCCTGTATTTTCTAGAGACGCCTGGCGATGCGTGTGGCACGTGATCCAGGTTCCTTACTTCATCATCTGTTTGCTCATTTTTCATTCCTCTTCTCTCCCCTTTCTTTAAACCTCTCTTCTTGTCAGTCTCACTTATATGCCTTACCTAAACTGTTTAACAGAATGATTTGGTTCACGGTTGGGGACTTGACTTTGCACTAAGAAGATGTGTTGAGGTAAGAGTTAGACACTTTCAGTTCGCTGTTTGTCACGCAAAAGAAACTTTCGTTTAATTACATCGTTTGCTAATTGACTAAATTTACACCAAAATGCAGCCTGCACATGAGAAGATAGGAGTAGTAGATTCTCAGTGGGTCGTTCATCAATCTTTTCCTTCCCTTGGCAACCAAGTAAGCCCCATAGAACTCTCTCTATGTCCATTTTTCTGCCTTCGTGATCTGTTTGACCTTAACCTCTATGTGTGGCTATCTGTAGGGTGAAGCGACGGACGGAAAAGCACCGTGGGAAGGGGTAACAAAGCTTTTTTTTTTTATCTCTCTTTTGTGCTGAGAATTGCGTGTTGTGACTTGTGCAGAAGACGCATAACTTGTGTAACAAGCGACTTCAATGTGTTTATTGTGTGGGTTTTGCAGGTGAGGGATAGATGCAAAAAGGAATGGACAATGTTCCAGAGTAGAATGGCTAGCGCAGAAAAGGAATATTTCAAATCTTTACAAGGCTCCTCCAATTCAACGGCAACATCCATTTAATTAAATAGGAGAGTTTTTAAATAGCCAAGACGCTGACAAATTCAGTTCTCATAGTGTCTTACATTTACATATAGAGTCTGTATATGTTTATGTAGTAGATATACCCATCACAACCTTCCATCGAATAAACAAAAAGATGAACGTTTTGATCCAGTAAAGCACTTGTGTATCAACATCCAGCACTAGTGCAACTAGTGGCATGTGATGTGTATACTATGTTAAGCATTGTGAGTTTTACTTTATCTACAAGTAAATTCTGAAGTGAGTGGCAAAGAGCCGTGTTACAAAGATGGTGTGGCGTGTTATGTTTCCATGGATCAGTGGAGTCACACGTGTCGGTTTCTTGACGAACAGGAACTTGAGAAGCTTTCCACAAAGCACTTGCGCAGAACCACGTGTCAGAGACTTTCGCGATACACTCACAATCATGTGTTGGTCTGGTCTCGTACCTTACGCGTCATGCCACGCGTTTAGACCGATAGTTAAAAGCCAGAAGATTATTAGACAGTAGTGGCTGGATTAAAGAAACTTGATCATTTGCTCTCTATATTTTAAAGCTTCTGAAAGATCTCAAATTCATCTCCTGAAGATTCAAGAAATTGAAAGAAAGTATTTTTAGGAAGAAGAATGGGTCTTTCTCATTACCCGACGGCGTCTGATGGAGTAGTGCCAATGCTAGTGATGAACACAGTTGTTTCGGTGTCTATCTTGAAGAACATGGTAAGGTCTGTTCTTCAAGTGGTGAGCTCTGATAACAATGAGGCAAGGAACATAGAGGATGGCGTAGATCATGAGGATTCAGAAAGAAGTAGAATCTTAATCACACACTTTGATACTCTTTGTGTGAAAGGAAGCATGAAGGAGAGAGAAGCTTTGGAGTGTTGTGTGTGTCTATGTGGGTTTAAAGAGAAGGAGGAAGTGAGTGAGTTAGTGTCTTGCAAGCATTACTTTCACACGGCTTGTCTTGATAAATGGTTTGGTAATAACCACACCACATGTCCTCTCTGTAGATCCATCCTTTAGCTATGGATCTTACTCTACTTTCCTTTTATGGCTTTTCACCATTTTTTTAATGTTTTTTTTTTCTGGTTTCTATTTTGGGAAACTCAGATTCTGTTGTGTTCCACTTCGTGGATTTTGGAAGAGTTTTTTTATTTTATTTTACTTAAATAAAAGTGCTTTGAATAGCTGTGTCTTGATCTTATGTAATTCATACTCACAACTGCTATCATACATCGGTTTTGTTATACAAAATGAAAGTGGATGTCACAATTATTACACAAATCACATATATTAAGCGAATAATACTAAGCTTCACGAAAGAAACGAGATTATATACAGTTGCTGAATTTCTTGTGCTTTAGATTGATGAAATTCTCTGCTTCTTTGTCAACATCCTCATCTCTTGCTATCCTCTCACTCTTCACCTTCCTCATATGATGTGATGACGCCTTCATAACGTCACGGTTCAGGTCTTCATACTCCATAACTAAATGATACGGTTTCTCAACCATCGAGTTCCTATGCTGGTGACGATGGTGATGATGATGATGATGAGCTTTATGCTGAAGGAAGCTCTCGAGTACCATTGTTGCTATTGGAATTAAGATTGTTTGGTTTATCTTCTTGTTGCTCCGTCTACATTTGAAATCATCAGAGGGACTATATATATATGCATGTGTTGTATTAGAGTCTTTAAGGATTAGGCTGAATCCGATACCTTTTCTTCCTTTAGATTATTCCAGGTTTGGCCAATGTTCCTTGGAGGCTTAGGCCACTAAATATATAGATAGACGCAGACGCACATGTCTATTGTTGTATAACTTTATATGGTTTAGTAATATTCAACAAGAAGAGGAAAATCCAACTTAACATGGAAAATTTTGAAAAGTTGGGCCGATGGTTTTAGAGGATAGTTGCCAAAGGTATATATGCCCATGAACAAACTGACAACGGTAAACGAGAGTTTTTTTTTTGTTAAGATTTTATACCGACAGAACGATTACAACCTAATCTACTGATTACAAAATCATTTTACCAACTACCACAGGAATAACGACAGACATGAAATTATAAAGGATACAAAATACAACTAAAGTAAACTCCAAGGAGAGAGACGTAGATCACAAATATGTTGGTTATTCCTGTCGGTAAACGAGAGTTCCTGTTGGTTTTGGACCGAACTAGATGCTTTAAATTAATAATGGATCACATTGCGTGTTTTGACCGTAACTTTAGCAAATATGGGGATAAGTTCAATTTAAAGGTCTATCTTTGTTGTGGAGTGGTCTTTTTTTTCAATCGTTATGATAGAAATCGCATCTAATGCTTGCAAAGTTTGAAGAGTCTCTCTTAAATAAGTGGTACTAGATTTGTGATTTCACTTTATTGACGAATTTTCCTCTTGATCAAGGCCAGAAAAAGAATCTCATTAAGCTTGAAATTAGTCTTATGCTTCTTTTTTTTTTGGTCACCTCGATTTAGTCTTATGCTGCAATGAAATCATACATGTCTGGATGAATCATGCATCTCTGTATACAAATCAACTGATAATAAACATCACTTTTATTAAACATAAGCAGCAAACAACAACACTCCTTGGTAATCATAGGGTCATCAAACAAGAGAACACTTTTTTTGTTCAAAGGTCCCTTATTTGTTTTGGTACGATACTGAAACATGTCAATCACACACATACATCTTACACGTTTATTATTCAGGATACATATATAATCATTAACATTTTATATATATGAGCCGGCAGAGTATTTGGGTGCAGTCTAGAGTCCCTTAATCCTTGTCTTTGTGTTTAGTGGTAGCGGCCGTCTTGAATAGGATTCATGTACACTTGGCGTGTTGGAACCTGAGGAGCCATAAGCCTGTTCTGCTGCTTCATCCCACCGTACCCGTCGTTGTATGCATCTTCATGCTGCCCCTGCCATCCATTACCCATTTTTCCCTACACAGTGATCATTGAGCTAGCCACATTAAAAATAATAATAATAATAATAATGGTTAAGGATGACAATTCTTGAAGGCTCTACGTAAGATTAAAAATTTGTGTTAGTTTTTTATTTTTGTTAGTATAGAAAAAAAAACAATTATCTTTTTTTTTCCCCAGAAACTAGCTTTAAAATCCCACGGCCCGAAGGTCAAAACCATTGTTTCCTTTGCCTATGACTCTGAAACGGTTTTTTGTTTTTATTTTAATTTTATTTTTTATGTGTGTATATAAAAGTCAAGAATCAATAGTTTTATTTAACAAAATGTTTAGCATAAAGTTTCAGGAATTTTAAATAGTTATAGACAGCTTGGAAAAAAATATATAACAAAACGTCATAGCATGATTAGTAAGATCATGAAACCATAGAGATTGTCGCTTACGTTGTGGTGGTAATTGTTGCTTTGGTACGGCAACGCAGTGGTGTGGTGGGTCTGTCTGCTCTCATAGAACTCCTCCACGTTAGAGTTTGGGAGCATGTGGTGAGCTGGAAGCCTCTTGTGGTGATTGTAGCGGGTATGACGATCAGAGTAGCCTCCATCGGTCTGCACACGAGACACAACCTCCCTGTGCTCCTCGAAGCCATAGCCGTAGCGGCCTCTCCGTTTATCCTTTTCGTAGTATCCGTCCCTCACCCCTCCGACTAACCCTCCAATCCCTCCGGTAATTCCTCCGGTAACCCCTCCGATAACCCTGTCAAGCATTTCGCTCTTTATGTATATATACTTGTGTTAAATTTTCTTTGATATGGATAAGTGATTAAACTCTTTCAGGTGTTTATAAATGCACAAGTCTCGTATAAGTCAAGTGTTCGTTTTACTAGTCTTTGATATGATTCCTTATTGGTAAATTATTCGTAATATAACATAATATATATGATATGAATCTTATTCTCATCTCTTTTTTCTTCCACCACCATACCATATTTTGGGTAGATATGTTTGTTCTTATTCCATTCTTCTTTTTAAGGCATGATCAGTCTAATTCCATTGAGAAATTCTAATTATATTTTCTTCTTTCTCTGGCATGTTTTTTTTCTTTGGATGTTACTCCAAATTTACTGAATTGATTTAAGTGTAATACGAAACTGGATATTAAACCTAGTCTCGTTCTATTTACTACGGGTTTTTGATATGGTCATCGAACCAGCAGTCAGCACCAGAGAGAAGCTAAGGTGTACCAAGTCCAACCTTTTCAGGAACACACTAACCCTTATTCCAACAATATATTCACTCGAGATAGCTTTTACCAAGAAGACATAAACTTATCAAGCATGTTTAATTTCTTTATATACATATCTACTTGTGTTACTTCTCTTTGATATTGATAAGTGATTGAAATATTTCAGGTGTTTCAGTAATTGTAGTTATAGTAGGCTAGTTTTCATGTTAATTAATTAGTGTTCGATATGATTCCATTTGGAGATTAATTATTAATATCATGGTATAATCTGAATCTTATCCTTTTTTCTATCACCACCATCCTGAAAGTTGAATAGACATTTTGCTCTAATTCAGTTCTTCTTTTTAATTAAAGATTGATCCCATTCACATTTCGAAATTCCAATTCCAAAAGTGGCGGGATATTGATGAAGCAGATCAATGATGAAAGTGGCAAGTTAACCTAGGCTAGTTGTATTTATTACGGGTTTTAATTTTGGTTTTATATCAAATTTGTTTTGAGTTTAAGATTGACATTCATATTTATATTAAAAGTGTTTAGACTTTAGATCCTAATCATATGGACAAAGTCATTTTCTACTTGTGTACTCCCAAAACGCTAGCTTGTAACGTGGGTCACATGAGTATTGGGTAGTACTAATATGGCCACGTTAAGCCGTATGGAGAACACACACTTGCTTATGAATGGTGAGATGGACTAATTAAAGATTTCAAAGCTCACTTACACTAACAGTTGTCTAATGTTTCAGTATGAGTCAGGACAAGTAACCAACATTTATATATGAGGTTCAAAAGTATCTCTAGGGAGACAAGGCACTTACTATTTATTTTGATTCATAATTAAAATTTTAATTATTCAGGTTAATTAATCTTATCTCCTTCTCATGTGAATGGAACACATAAAATCAATCCAACTAACTCTTTATTCTCGAAAATTTTAGAACTACAAGGGAGAACAAGTATGTACTCCAAGTCTGCAAATAATGGTTTTCACGGTATACCATAACATTGAGCAGATTGATAGTTATAGTATTGATCACATAACTTATATTTGTTGGTGCATGTTACCAGACAAATCCATTCTTTTTGGTGTGAAGACATTATTGTAGTTACAATGTGTGTGGCAAATGCATTCTAATATATTTTGTGTAGTTAACTATTTTTTTCTAATATATTAATTAAGAGTAGAGAGTTGTGCTCTCCGTAGCCGTGGTCGTTGGGTAATTACTGGGGGAATAATCCAGCCCATTGGTGAACCCATAGTTTATGAACTCTGTTTTTTTCTTCTATATGTAGAAGAAAAAATAGCAATCTCTATGATAGAGGAATACGCTGGAGTAAAATCACCTTTATTATAGAATTATTCTAAAAATAGAGATAAAAATATGATATATCATGGTTTTTAGGTGTTTTTAGGTGTTTTTAGGCATGATATAAGTCTTATTTATATAGTCTTTTTGGTATTTTTAGAGTCTTTTGAGTCTTTATAAGATTTAACATGGATGAGAGCATAACGAAGCTAAATAGGAGGATTTGGAGTATAATCAAGCATTGAGACTGAGCTACGAAGTTGGGAGACCAGATCAAGATGCTTCATATGTGTCGATCGATGCATAGCCAAAGACGAAATCGGAAGTTTTCCCACAAGTTGTGAAGATTTACAAAACTGCCCCAAAGTTTTCTATATTTGCATCATTAGTCCCTGGACGTGTTTTAGGAATATAAATAGGATTTTTATGGTCATTGTTTAGACCTAAACTTTATTTTTCCCTGCAACTTTTGAGAGCAAAAACCCTGAGAGAATTTTAGAGAGCTTTTGGAGAGAAGAATCAAGACTCCTTCTGAGAAGACTCATAACTCCTTTACTTCTTCCTTTAATCTCTTAATGCTNACCAGGAAAAATCCTACTGGTCCAGTTGTTAAGCTTACAAACCAAGAGTAAGGAGAACTAGAGCGTGAAAACACAAAGGCAGCCAAGTCAATGAAGATGGCCAACACAATCATACTANGGTTTAGAGTTTCTCATTAGGGATTTCATGGATTATTAGATCTGTTTATCTAGGATTCATTATCTTTANAAGAGGGTCATGTGCGCAACGAACTAGGCCAAAAACTTGATGCTGATGGGCGGGTTATTCAAGAAGAACTTGTCATGGTCGATGATAATGCAGGTTGCGTCGACCGACGCAATGATAGCATCGATCGACACAACCAGGATGGCATCGACCGACGCAATGCTGGCGTCGAGCGATGCAATGTCCAAGCCGGTGCGAATGGTGTAGATTTGGATGGTAATGACCAGCAGAACCTTCAGGGCAGACATGACAACAGTGGAGAGCTTGTCAAGACTCTTGCGGACTTCAACATACCAGACTTGTTCTATGAGAACCGATCCGCAATTGTCCCTCCTCCATTTCCAAGGAATGATTTTGAGCTGAAGCCTGCCTACTTCGCTCTTGTTGGACAAAGGCCATTCAAGAACTTGCCACATGAAAAGCCTCTAGATCATATTGAACACTTCGAGGACATAGTCACAAGCATCAAGGATAATGGAGTCATAGAAGACTATCTATACTGCAAGCTTTTCCCCTACTCTCTTGCTGGGGAAGCTTCTCATTGGCTAAGGCAGCTCAAACCAGGATCCCTGACAACCTGGCATGACATCAAGATGGTATTCTTGAACTACTTCTATGATGATGCGATGTCTGATGAGCTGAGGATCAAGCTCTCTACCTTTAGACAAGGGCCTGCTGAATCTTACAAAGCTGCTTGGATAAGGTTCAAGGCATACCAGAGAGATTGTCCGCATCATGGTTTCTCAGAGGTGCAGTTGATCAGTATCTTCTTTAGTGGTATTGATTGGAGGTATCAGATGGCTTTGGATGCTGCTAGTGATGGGAAATTCAAGACAATGTACCCGGATGACGCTGAAAAGCTGATAGAAAGGCTAGCATCAAGCAATAGCACTAAGAATGCAGACCTAGAGCAGAAAAGAGCACATGAAGGCCATGATTCAAATCAGTTTACTGCAGTGAATGCTAAGTTGGATACAGTGCATAACCTTCTTGTTGGAAAGAAAGTCCATTTTGCTGAAGATGTTGAGACTTTTGAGCCAAAGCCAGAGATTTGAGAAGAAGGTGTCAACTATGTGTATGGAGCTGGGTATCAAAATCAGAGATTTGGTCAGAAGAATTTCTTCACAGGAGATCCAAACAACAANTTAATTTATCTGATCTTCCATGATTTCCTGAGAATTTTCCTAAGCCTAGCGTTTATTCCTATTGATTTACAACTCTTTTATTTTCTTTTTTACGNCTTCAATGGGAAGATTGATTCTGTATACACTGAGCTGACTGGGAAGTTCGGTGCATTAAACACTCATGTCAAGAAGCTGGAGAATCAAGTGATTCAGACTGCTGGGTCTGTTAAAAGACAAGAGGAATTTGTTTCTAGGAAAACAGAGTCGAACCCTAAGCATGCTTGTAATGCGATTTTGGTGAAGGAAGGAGACGAAGATACGTTAGTTGATCCAACATCGAGCGACACTACACAAGAGCATCGATCGATGCAAACTCAATCAAGCGTCGATCGACACAATGTCAGCATCGATCGACACCCCCCACAGACAGCTACGGTTTCTGTTCCAGTTCCACCATCTGATTCAAAAAAAGCTTATAAGCCTAAGGTTCCTTTTCCTAAGCCTAGGAGATCCAAACAGGAGATTGAAGAAGCTAGATGCAAGGCTATGATGGACAAGGTAATGATTGAGATGTCTTTGATTGATGCAGTCAAGTTTTCTCCTGAGATTAAGCGGTATGTCAAGAGAATGGTCACCAATGGTTTGAGTCCTGAGGAAGGAGCACTGCTTACAAAGGATGTCAGCTCAATTCTGTTGAAGCAGCATCTACAGAGGAAGAAGGATAAGAAGCAGGAGGTGGTTGTCTCTAAGGAAGTAAGTGCAGTGATTAATAGTAGGATTGCAGAGAAGTTACCAGATCTAGGAAGTTTTGTGTTAGATTGCTCTATCTCCACAGGAAGGTTTCCTCACTCACTTTGTGATCTTGGCTCTAGTATTAACTTGATTTCCCATTCTGTTGTTGTGAGACTTGGAATGATGGATTTCAAGCCAACTAAGATCTCTCTTATCTTAGCTGATCGATCCCGCAGAATTCCTGAAGGTGTCTTAGAGGATATTCCGATTAAGATTGGAGAATGCATGATTCCCACTGACTTTGTGGTACTGGAATATGACAAAGAGCCTATTGATCCTCTCATCTTAGGACGCTCTTTCTTGGTTACAGCTGGTGCCATCATTGATGTTAAGAAAGGACACATATCTCTGAATGTGGATGATTTGGTCATGAACTTTGAGATGGACAAGCTGAGAAGGGTTCCCACTATTGATGGTCAGACATTTTCTATGAAAATTGCTTCTGATGATGATCTGCTCATAGAACTTCATGAAGACGTTACTGCTGGGTATGTCAAAGAGTTGGAGACTGTTGAGAAAGTGAGCAAGCAAGCTGTTAAGCTTGAGGATTGGAGTGGGGATCATCTAATCAGTACTAGAGACTATGATGAGGTTCTGATCCATGACAAGTCGCTGGTAGATGATGTTTTTATAATGGAAACACGGATTGATGAGGAAAGCTGCAGAATCGTTGAAAAAACACAAGTTGCAGGCCAAGCATTGCATCGATCGACACACCTTCCAGAATCAGTTCAGACTTGACCACAACCACAAATTCTCGAGTTGGTTCCTTAGCTGCAAGTCCTAGACCAGTTATAAAGCTGAAATCTCACAATTCCACAGTCCAGAACCCACAGGTAAGGCCAAGGTATGCATCTCCCTCTCCCAAACCTTTTCCTATCATCAATAAGAATTTCAAAGGTACAAAAATTGTTTTGCAGTTAACCAAGCCACGAGATTATCGTAGAGCGCTTGTTTCTTCTGTTGATGATTTTGCAGGACATAAAAGAAAGCCACCCATACCTAAGTCCCGCCCTGGTCCTGTTCCTCATGTCCTTTGTAGACCTCATTCATCTACTGCCTACACACCACCTTGGATGAAGAGGACATTCTCTCGGAAGCATTTACTGCCATGTTCTGATCCACCGGATGCTTGAGATCCGACACAGTCAAGCTAATGACTGAAAACAAGCGCTTAGTGGGAGGCAACCCACTGTTAGGTTTTTTTTTTTCTTTTTCCTTTTTCTTTTGAATTATTTTTATTTTATTTTATTTTATTCGCCAATCTCTTACTTGATAGCACTGGGGACAGTGTTGTTTAAGTCTGGGAGAGGCAGTTACTAACTACGTTTTTGTTTTTGAGAGTCAGAAAAAAATGGTTTTATTAAGTCAAATTTTTGTTGGGAACTATGATTTTTCTTTTTAGTGTATTGCCTTGGTTGATTAATGCTGCAGATTGAATCCACAAATCCGACTAATGAAAAATCCAATGGCTGACCAGTGAACTAGAGACATCCAAATTTCCAACAGAATCCACAAAAGCCTGAGGTAATTTCTGCGCTATTCTTTTTACCTCATCAAGGAGATTGATGTTCATAGAGCTTGACTTCTTGTTCATACCTGACAAGTAAGATTTCAGAAAAGAAAAAATTTTGGTACTCCTCTCCCTTATTTAAGTTTGAAAGATTTTTCCTGAGAGCTTTGTTTAAAAAAAAAAAAGAGAATAAAAGATGAGATGATTTTGATCAG
>NC_025689.1:29131699-29157436 GCF_000633955.1 Camelina sativa
AGGATCCCTGACAACCTGGCATGACATCAAGATGGTATTCTTGAACTACTTCTATGATGATGCGATGTCTGATGAGCTGAGGATCAAGCTCTCTACCTTTAGACAAGGGCCTGCTGAATCTTACAAAGCTGCTTGGGTAAGGTTCAAGGCATACCAGAGAGATTGTCCGCATCATGGTTTCTCAGAGGTGCAGTTGATCAGTATCTTCTTTAGTGGTATTGATTGGAGGTATCAGATGGCTTTGGATGCTGCTAGTGATGGGAAATTCAAGACAATGTACCCGGATGACGCTGAAAAGCTGATAGAAAGGCTAGCATCAAGCAATAGCACTAAGAATGCAGACCTAGAGCAGAAAAGAGCACATGAAGGCCATGATTCAAATCAGTTTACTGCAGTGAATGCTAAGTTGGATACAGTGCATAACCTTCTTGTTGGAAAGAAAGTCCATTTTGCTGAAGATGTTGAGACTTTTGAGCCAAAGCCAGAGATTTGAGAAGAAGGTGTCAACTATGTGTATGGAGCTGGGTATCAAAATCAGAGATTTGGTCAGAAGAATTTCTTCACAGGAGATCCAAACAACAACTTCTTACCAACCCCTCCCTCCACCCAATTCAGAGAGCAAGATGGAATCAATGATTGGACAGATTTTGGAAGGTCAACAGAAGTTAACTGTAGACTTCAATGGGAAGATTGATTCTGTATACACTGAGCTGACTGGGAAGTTCGGTGCATTAAACACTCATGTCAAGAAGCTGGAGAATCAAGTGATTCAGACTGCTGGGTCTGTTAAAAGACAAGAGGAATTTGTTTCTAGGAAAACAGAGTCGAACCCTAAGCATGCTTGTAATGCGATTTTGGTGAAGGAAGGAGACGAAGATACGTTAGTTGATCCAACATCGAGCGACACTACACAAGAGCATCGATCGATGCAAACTCAATCAAGCGTCGATCGACACAATGTCAGCATCGATCGACACCCCCCACAGACAGCTACGGTTTCTGTTCCAGTTCCACCATCTGATTCAAAAAAAGCTTATAAGCCTAAGGTTCCTTTTCCTAAGCCTAGGAGATCCAAACAGGAGATTGAAGAAGCTAGATGCAAGGCTATGATGGACAAGGTAATGATTGAGATGTCTTTGATTGATGCAGTCAAGTTTTCTCCTGAGATTAAGCGGTATGTCAAGAGAATGGTCACCAATGGTTTGAGTCCTGAGGAAGGAGCACTGCTTACAAAGGATGTCAGCTCAATTCTGTTGAAGCAGCATCTACAGAGGAAGAAGGATAAGAAGCAGGAGGTGGTTGTCTCTAAGGAAGTAAGTGCAGTGATTAATAGTAGGATTGCAGAGAAGTTACCAGATCTAGGAAGTTTTGTGTTAGATTGCTCTATCTCCACAGGAAGGTTTCCTCACTCACTTTGTGATCTTGGCTCTAGTATTAACTTGATTTCCCATTCTGTTGTTGTGAGACTTGGAATGATGGATTTCAAGCCAACTAAGATCTCTCTTATCTTAGCTGATCGATCCCGCAGAATTCCTGAAGGTGTCTTAGAGGATATTCCGATTAAGATTGGAGAATGCATGATTCCCACTGACTTTGTGGTACTGGAATATGACAAAGAGCCTATTGATCCTCTCATCTTAGGACGCTCTTTCTTGGTTACAGCTGGTGCCATCATTGATGTTAAGAAAGGACACATATCTCTGAATGTGGATGATTTGGTCATGAACTTTGAGATGGACAAGCTGAGAAGGGTTCCCACTATTGATGGTCAGACATTTTCTATGAAAATTGCTTCTGATGATGATCTGCTCATAGAACTTCATGAAGACGTTACTGCTGGGTATGTCAAAGAGTTGGAGACTGTTGAGAAAGTGAGCAAGCAAGCTGTTAAGCTTGAGGATTGGAGTGGGGATCATCTAATCAGTACTAGAGACTATGATGAGGTTCTGATCCATGACAAGTCGCTGGTAGATGATGTTTTTATAATGGAAACACGGATTGATGAGGAAAGCTGCAGAATCGTTGAAAAAACACAAGTTGCAGGCCAAGCATTGCATCGATCGACACACCTTCCAGAATCAGTTCAGACTTGACCACAACCACAAATTCTCGAGTTGGTTCCTTAGCTGCAAGTCCTAGACCAGTTATAAAGCTGAAATCTCACAATTCCACAGTCCAGAACCCACAGGTAAGGCCAAGGTATGCATCTCCCTCTCCCAAACCTTTTCCTATCATCAATAAGAATTTCAAAGGTACAAAAATTGTTTTGCAGTTAACCAAGCCACGAGATTATCGTAGAGCGCTTGTTTCTTCTGTTGATGATTTTGCAGGACATAAAAGAAAGCCACCCATACCTAAGTCCCGCCCTGGTCCTGTTCCTCATGTCCTTTGTAGACCTCATTCATCTACTGCCTACACACCACCTTGGATGAAGAGGACATTCTCTCGGAAGCATTTACTGCCATGTTCTGATCCACCGGATGCTTGAGATCCGACACAGTCAAGCTAATGACTGAAAACAAGCGCTTAGTGGGAGGCAACCCACTGTTAGGTTTTTTTTTTTCTTTTTCCTTTTTCTTTTGAATTATTTTTATTTTATTTTATTTTATTCGCCAATCTCTTACTTGATAGCACTGGGGACAGTGTTGTTTAAGTCTGGGAGAGGCAGTTACTAACTACGTTTTTGTTTTTGAGAGTCAGAAAAAAATGGTTTTATTAAGTCAAATTTTTGTTGGGAACTATGATTTTTCTTTTTAGTGTATTGCCTTGGTTGATTAATGCTGCAGATTGAATCCACAAATCCGACTAATGAAAAATCCAATGGCTGACCAGTGAACTAGAGACATCCAAATTTCCAACAGAATCCACAAAAGCCTGAGGTAATTTCTGCGCTATTCTTTTTACCTCATCAAGGAGATTGATGTTCATAGAGCTTGACTTCTTGTTCATACCTGACAAGTAAGATTTCAGAAAAGAAAAAATTTTGGTACTCCTCTCCCTTATTTAAGTTTGAAAGATTTTTCCTGAGAGCTTTGTTTAAAAAAAAAAAAGAGAATAAAAGATGAGATGATTTTGATCAGTTTAGAGGGATATGTAAATTACATGTGACCCCATTATTCGCCTATACCTTTGATAAAAAAAAAAATAATAAAGCAAAGCTCAAAGGAAGATAAAATAGATTAAGTCTGGGGAAGAGAAAGAGTACCACATGTGGTAAAAGATATGTTTTGCTTGTTATGGTATTGTACGGGAATGAGTCTAGAAGGTTCTTGATATTGATCAAATTGATAAGACCCACCGATGAAGGCTTAATGGAGGAAGTAGTGGAATTTGGTTTGAATTTGGGATGCTATGAAAGTCAATGGAGAATTACATGGTGGTTCGATTTGGATTTATCTGCTAAGCATGTGGATTAAGGTTTGGATGATCATGGCATTACTTTAAAAAGAAAATGAGTTCCTGCGTTTTCAAACCTCTTTCACAAGGCTAAGTTTATATTTTGCTTGAGGGCAAGCAAAGGTTAAGTCTGGGGAAGTTGATATATCATGGTTTTTAGGTGTTTTAGGCATGATATAAGTCTTATTTATAGTGTTTTTTTGGTATTTTTAGAGTCTTTTGAGTCTTTATAGGATTTAACATGGATGAGATCATAATAAAGCTAAATAGGAGGATTTGGAGTATAATCAAGCATTGAGGCTGAGCTACGAAGTTGGGAGACTAGATCAAGAGTAAGCATCGATCGATGCTTCATATGTGTCGATCAATGCATAGCCAAAGACGAAATCAGAAGTTTTTCCACAAGTTTTGAAGATTTACAAAGCTGCCCCAAAGTTTTCCATATTTGCATCATTAGTCCCTAGACGTGTTTTAGGAATATAAATAGAATTTTTATGGTCATTGTTTAGACCTAAGCTTTATTTTTCCCTGCAACTTTTGAGAGCAAAACCCTGAGAGATTTTTAGAGAGCTTTTGGAGAGAAGAATGAAGACTCCTTCAGAGAAGATTCAGAACTCCTTTACTTCTTCCTTTAATCTCTTAATGCTATTTATTCAGAAGATGTTTTGCTTTTCATTGATTATGTATGAGTAGATCTGCTTGTTAGGTTTAGGGTTTCTCATTAGGGATTTCATGGATTATTAGATCTGTTTATTTAAGATTCATTATCTTTCTTGTTCTTCACCATAGGGTTTTTTTAATCTAGATCTTTGAGTAGTCATCTGGATTTAGATCTTAGGATTATTGATTGATATGAGAATATAATTGATTTTCCTGACAAAAACCTTTGGTGAGCAAAATTACTTCTTGCAAAGAGATTTAATTTAGTAATTTTGTGAACTTATCTAAACTTGATTTTATTGCTGGTTTTTAACTTGAATTTTGCAAAGAGATTTAGATTTTCTAGTTTTAAAATTTAGATAATATTTGTAGTGAGAACTGATTTATTTTACAATTGTGTTTAGAGTTCAAGAACAGTGCTTAATTGTTGAATAATGCATGTTTAATTAATTGATCTGATTTTCCATGATTTTCTGAGAATTTTCCTAAGCCTAGCGTTTATTCCTATTGATTTACAACTCTTTTATTTTCTGTTTTTACATTGCTATTTAAATTACAATTTTGGTTTAGCATAATTAAAGATTATTAAATCTATTGTGTGAATCTAGAGTTCTTGTGGATTCGATCCCTAAGTAGTACAATTGATCTATTAATTTGAGAAAATAGCTATAGGATAAATTTGAGCATATCAAAATAGAAAAATATATTGGAAATGCTCTAAGCCAGACGTTTAGGCTGAGTCCGATACCTTTCTCTTCCTTTATATCATTTCAGGTTTGGCCAATGTTCTTTATACCATTTCAGGTTTGGCCAATGTTCTTTATACCATTAAATATATAGACACACATGTCTTTTGATGTATAATTATATACAAGTAGGAAGAAATACAACTTAACGTGGAAATTTCGAAGAGGTAGGCCAATGGGGTTCGAGGATAGTTGTTAAGGTATATATGCCCATGAAAAAACGAAAAGTGGTTAGTGTCGGTTTATATATTATTTGGTTGAACTAGATGCCTTCAATAATGGATAAAACAACGTTTAATCTAAGTCCCATCTCTGTTGCGCAATGGTCTTTTCAACCGTATTGATGGAAACTGCGTCCAATGCTTGCAAAATTTGAAGAGTTATATCTAAACGCGGACTACTAGAATTTTCCGGATGGCCTTAGGCTTCGGTCCATTTACTTTATGAAGACTTTACACATAAAGGTTTCAATATTTTCCTATTAGTTTGAGACATTGTTAAAAAAAATTACGCAATATAACCACAATCTTTGGTTGTGATTGATAACCACTTTACAAAGTGATACAAATATACAGTTTTAAAGTTTATCAATCATAAAATTTTTATTTTTAGTTTTTTTTGTATAATTTTGATGTACGTTTTTTCTTACAGCTTTGCACTATTCCGTAATAGTTTTTTTTCCAGCTATACAGAAAATCTGTAAGCTTTGTATATGTTACTAATCGTGATTGGTGGTAGAGAAGAATAGAAGATTGGTCTGTTCTGTTGTCGAGAAAATTGGGTGAGGAAGAAGATGTTGGTTGGTTTTGTAGGTAATTAATTGTAATTGGGTTAAAATCGATTTTTTCTTTTGGTTTACTATTCTTTTGTTGGTTAAGATTTAATTGGTACATAATAAACCGATTCAAAACCATGTTTGTGGGGATTCAAAACCATGTTTGTGGAGATTAAAATATAGTAATACTATTTTAGGGAAATATAGATATCTAACTTTTGATCGAGGGAAAAATAGGTTTTAAACGTTTTGCTTGGAGACATATCGATTGAGGTAAAAGTTTGTGCTCTATCTAGCCGGATATGATAGTGCTTGGGGGGAAATATATCGCCAGCCCGTTACATGACTAAAGTACTACATCAGCCTTGTTTATTTTTTTCTGCAAACAAACTTTACGAAACTGCACAGTTTGTTGGTCTATTTAGCAGTATCTACCATTGTTAACAAGTTAGGACCTAAAAAAAGCATGGCAGGTTTATAAAATAAAGAAGGGAATGGATAGAAAAAGCTATAAGTATGCAAAAGTACGTGTAAATACATATTAACTAGGTAATAACCCGCGGAAAACCGAGAGCTGAACTTTTCTTTTGATGAAAATTTGTAATAATTTATTTTGTTATTATGTTATTTATAATGGTTTGTGATTAAAAATTTGGTTTGCATTTATTAAAATTTTTGTATTTTATAAATATTTGTTGAAAATCTGTCAATAAAACATCTGCATTGTGAATAAAATTTATTAAACCTTTTGTCAATTAAACGCAATTTTTGATATAGTTGTGAAGTAAGTAAAAAGATATAAATAACATGTAAAAAGAGCAACTAAATATAGCTAGTGAAGGTTCTGAAAAACCTCTTTGAAAAAACATTCATTGTTTTTCCTTTTGTGGCTTTCCTTTTTTGTATATAATAATCACCTTCAAGCATTGAATATATTTAAATCTCAACTTAGGGGGGGTTATTGGTTTAGGATTTAGAAAGAATTTGAATGATTTTAAAAGTTATGTAAAATATGTTGTTATTCAATCAAGACTTTTTAAAACTCTTTAAAAATTTGGTGTTATTGGTTGTGGATTTGTAAAAAGTTATCTAAAATCTTGATAAATCTAGTGTTATTGGATTAAGAGTCTTATAAAGTCATTAAAAGTTTTATGTTATTCAATTAAAACAAAAGAATCATGGATTGTTAATGAATTCAAATTTTGTGTTATTGGTTTAGGATTTTATAACATTTCCTTCATAACAAAAGTCATGAAAACTCTTTCATCAAATAGAAAGATTTTGAAAGATTTTATGAAATATTTTACAAGATTAGGAAACACAAATCAGCAAGATTTAAAATAACTTCCTAAACAATCTCTTATAGAATCCTTCATTTTTACTTTCTAATTTTCTATGATTTAAAAAATCAGCAAGATTTTTAAAAACACAAAGTCATTAAAACTCTTTCTAAATCCTAAACCAATACCTCCCCCTTAGTTTTATTTTCCTAAAAAACTGGCTAAAAGAAAAATATAACTTTTTTAAATAGATAAGATACTATATCTATATCTTTTTTTTTGTTTATTAATTTTTAAAATCTAAGCAAACTGTTATATATTTTATTTGATTAGATTTTTGATAAAAATTTTATCCTGTGCTGGAAATTGTTTTGATAAAATTTGTGGTTATATAGATTTTATTCGATTAGATTTTTTTGAAAGACGAATTAGTTTTTATTCTATTAGATTTTTTTTTTTTTTACTTTTCTACAATTTTATTTATTTTATGTGTTCCCAATTTTCTTTTTAATTAATTATATTTATTTACTTAATTAATTAATCTTAATTAAGTTTTTCTAATGGCATTTTTAATGTAATTTTTTACACATTATAATGTATATACCACGTCAGCTTAGTTTCATATTTGTACTTCTCAATTAATATAGTAGGATAAAAAATTTGACTTTATTCTAATAATGGAAATATGACCGCTTATTCTACTAAAATTATAAAATTATAATCATCATTTTACCAAATTTTTATAGATATATATTATTTATGATATCGAACATAAATATTGTGTGTATATATATACATTATATATATAATGATAAATGATTATAAGCTTGACTAGAGATTGTTAGGTCATCTTTATAGGGAGAACATGAGGGGTGTTCTTAGCCCATTAAAATTATAAATATAAGGAATAGTGGTAGAAGAACACTAAGATCAGTTCTTGATGTAGAACTGATCTTGGCTCAGTTCTAAGCTGACGTGGCAAGCTGTGAATGGATACAATCTTTAACAAACAATTTTTCACAAATTAAAATTTGGACATTAAACTATGTATTAATTAAAAAAATGTTTGTGTGCTTTAATTAAGTAATATGTTTGTTTTTTTTTTCTTTAATTTTTTTTTGTTTCATAAAAATTTAGTATTGTATTTTGAATTTTAGTAAAAGTTTTATAAGTTTGCAATTTAAATGTTATTTTATAAGTTTTTATAATTGTAATATGTTTAAGAATATTATATTATTAAATCTTTTGATCTTAAACATGTTCTCCCAATAACTAACTTTTTAACAAAAGATCTTAACTACTGATCTTTCATTATTTTCATAATATACCCCCATTATGTGCGGAATAAATTAATTAAAAAAATTATTATGAGTAATATTATAATTATTGAATTAATATCTATTTGTGTCAAACATAATATGTAATTAAAGTATTTTTTAATTCAAATTTTCGTTTATTTCATTTAAAATACATCTCACTCGTTAAAATATTTGAACGTGAAAAAATGTTAATGTAGTCGAAAAAATATTAATAAAATGTTACTATTTATGACAACATGTCTTTTGTGTGGTTTAAAAACCAATTTATTGAAACAGGACAAATGATTAGATAACAAAAATATATGAAAAAATTTGGACTTTCTAAGAAGTGTAATATGAATTTACATAAAATGTAAAGATATGACTATTAAGTTCAAATTTATCTTTTAATTTGTTAATTTTTTTGTTACATTCATTTATCTTTTAGTGTTTAGGAAAAAAAATTTGTATATTATTTGATGAATAACTAATTTTACGAATAAAATTAGATATTATATTTTAAAAGTACACGTTAACAAAATATAAGTACACATAAAAAAAGAGAAATTTAACAACATTTATTATTATTATTTTTTGGTTAAACATATAATGGCATGTATTGTAAATAGTATTACCAAATGGTGATAAATTGCTAAAAAGTATCTGGAGCTCTCCAGCGATGACACCTCAGCATTTTTCTCAAAATGCTTCCCTATTAATATATAGGGGATTTACTCTAAGAATACCCAAAATAGTTCCCCCTATAAAGATGCCCTTAGATCATTTCCATGGATAGAGATAAAGTATCTAACAAAAAAAAATGAAAATGTTGAGGAAAGACTAAAAGAGAGAGAGAGAGAGATAATGTCTCAAAATAGACTTTGTGAAAAACTCTCTAGACCTCCTCTCACTATTATGTCATCATTTGATTAATTTATTTATTTTTTTTTAAATAGAAAATTTAATTATATAAATTCTTATATTGAAATATTATTAAATTAAATGTGAGAACCTCATTTGTAGAATATCACTGATGGTAGTGCTCTTTGATGGCGCTTCTAAATGCTACATACAAAGTAATCCCAAAAAAAAAAAGATATAAGAGTATATCCAACTGGACCTTTTAAGGAGAATTCAGAATTCTTAAGTTTTGTCTAATTAAAATTAAATCAAAAATAGTTATATTAGTAAGAGGTACCTCTTAATTATGAGGTTTTAAAGACCATAAAAATTGTGGACGTGTTCAATAATTGTTGGGTGATATTTTTAATATATAAAAAAAGTCATCGATTATCTTTTTTTCTTCCTCATCTCTCTCTTTCTCGACGAAAAGATTGCAAAGTCAGAAGCTATTTTCTCAAAAATCGATTGCAAGCAGAGGAGAATGATGTAATTTCTCTGTTAACTCATCATCTCCACCAATAGTAGATCTCAATGGCGAATTGATTTTTTTCTGGGTTATCGTTGATCTGGATTCGTTTGATTGTTTGAATTATACTGGATGGTATCTGACAATCCCGACTCAATATGTCTTCTTTGTCTTCATCAAAGCTTTGATGTCTGATCCAATAGTGAGTCTGTTTTGATTGAAGTTCGGACTGTTGAAAACAATAGAACTTGGAAAGGGACTAACTTTGGTTTTGGTGTTGTATCTATCATGTAGATGGAGAATATGGTACACTTTCTCGCTGAATTGGGAATGATGCATTACGACACCTTGATGTTCTTTCCATTCATGCTTGCTGCTTCAGCTATTTACACATCAAGATGCTCTATGATTCTGTTTTTGAATTCTTATTCAAGTTCTTTTCACTTGTCTCTTGTATTTACTTTGTTCCAAACTTCCAATACACCAAATTTCTTACACTTCAAACATCATATACCAAACTTTATTTTCAAAAAGAACTAATTCTTGTGGCAATTGAGATTTTAGATCAAGCGGCAACTGATAAATTATTGTGGGACGAAGCCAAATCTTATTCAGTGAGCAATCTGCTCCCTCCACCCTTAGTGGGGGTGAAAGATTCTTCTATCCGTTGTCAGGTTGATGGTTCATGGAAAGGAACGGACCCTTTTCAGGGTCTGGGTTGGTGGTGCTGCAATGGTGAAGATTACACGCTTCTGTTGGGAGCTCGGAGTCTCAAACGAGGTCTTACTCCCCTACACACAGAATTACAAGCACTGATCTGGGCAATGAAGTCCTTAATGGCGGCTGGAGTTGTTTGTCAGGCCTTCGAAACGGATTGTGCAGAGCTCGTTGCGATGGTGCAGTCACCTGATGATTGGCCTGCTTTTTCAAATTTATTGGAGGATTTCTCGCAGCTCCGTTCATTTTACCCATCCTTCTCCCTAGTCAAGATTTCCCGCGACATCAACGCAAGAGCAGATTGTCTTGCTCGGTCTTCAAGATCTTTACTTTCTGAATCGTTTTTTGTGAACTCTTATCCTCCTGTTTGGACAACCAATTTTGGAGTTCTTTTTTAATTTATTAATGTTTGGTTGAAAAAAAAAACTAATTCTTAAAAGCTCTTAATGAGGTTAACATTGGAGAAAGTAGAAATTAAGAATGCCTAATAAGTTCCTACACTTTTAAATCTGCTAAATTTATGTTTAAAATATTCGTAAGAACTCTTCATAGAAATATTACGATTGGTGATGGTCTATGAGTTATGTAGGAGCATCCTCATTAAACAACCTTTAATGGATGTCTTAACTTTAAAAAAATATTAAATTTAATATTATTTTAATTTAAATACAATCACTAAGTTTGTATTATTATTCTGGGAAAAATGTGGAAAGCATAAACTTTCGAGAACTCATAAATTTTTTGTTGATGGAAAGATTGGGTTAAGTATTCTATTAGAATTTATGTCACTTACAAAACTACGTTTTTTAATTTTTAAAAAAATTAATATAATTCTGAGAATTAAACCGGATGCCTCATTTATACATCAACTATACACAACCAACTGAGCTAATAAATTTTATTAAAGATAATTCAAACGTACATAGTTATATGGGAGTTTGGAGATTCTTAGGGCATGTCCATTGGACATATCTGATGCAGGATCTGAAGAATAAAAGATAAAAATAAATGAGAAAAAGGTGGAGAGATAAGAAAACTGTGTCTCTGCCAAAAGCTATTAGGGCATCTCCATTGGGGGATTTAGCAAGGCTCTTATTGCAACTGTAATTAAAAATAAATCAGAATTGACGGAATATATAAGATCCAACTCTTATTTAGTAAGCTTAGAGCAAGTTTATTGGGAGGTTTATATAAGGGGAGTTCTTAAATTTTTTATAAATTAATTGGATACTGTTTGGAATATAAGAACCCATGATAATTTTAATTAAGATTCTTAAAAGTTCTTATTTTATAAAAAGTACACAATATATTCTTAAAAAAATTTAAGAGTCTCAAAATTAAAGACTACCAATGGACTTGCCCTTAAGACACTGTATCTACAGCTGTCAACATACTTCTCAATTGACTCTGTGAAGAAACATGAAAATAAAAACATTAACAGCAAAGGTAAAATTAAGAGTATATATATAGCAAACATCAACGACAACAACAAACAAAAACCTTCATTGAGCTGTTTCTCGTTAAGCCTCTCTCTGTACTCAAAAAATTCCTGTTTCTTCTGCATATTCAATTGAATCCGTAGAGACACCTCCTTGGAGAACAAATTAACACTCAAATCAAAGACCAAAGAGAATCAAAACAGAACACAGAAGATTTATTTGATTAAGAATCTGAGAAACTTACCTTGTGATTCCAATTGAGTCAATCTCTTCCGATTATTTCAACTCCAACTTGAAATCGTATCCATCTCCAAATCTCTGACTCGATTTTGTCTATCACCAAAGTAATCCACCGAGTTAATCGCCTTCGCTAATCATCTCCAGATCCTTCGATTCAAACCCTTCCTCTGATTCAAGTATCCTTCGATTCCAAACCCTTCTTCTGATTCCAAATTTCTTTGTCGGGTATTGAATCGCGAGAGAAAGAGAGAGAGAGGAAAAGAAATCGAGTGAGGATTTTTTTTTGTTTTTTTTTGTTTTATTTAGTTCGACCAACAAGAGTAAGACATGTAGCGTCTCCTAGACCATGATTCGGTATATTATATAAGGGGCTCTCTTAAGTTTTTTTTTTACTTTTGATTTATTTTTTTGAATCAAAAACCTTTAAACTCCTCTAAGAGCTTACCGATAAACATGACTTTAGGAATCGTCTCTTATTGTGTACGTGTCAGCATATAGCTGATTTGGTTTTTCATATAAAAACAAGATTTTTTTTTTCCCTTCTTGAATCATAACAAAACCGAGAGATCTTTTTGACCAAATCGGAACCTTGCAATCGGAGAAACCGATCTCCAATCGGAGATTTTGATTAATCAATCAAAACGACATATCGAAGCTTCTGATTAATCGACGAGTCTATGCATATTCAAAGATCTGTTAAGCTGAATTTATGGCTTCTCAGTACTGCAGTCTATGTCAAAGAGATTATAAAGTTATGTTTTTTCAACTTATATTTTTTTCAAAAATAAGAACTCCAATTAGAGTTCTACCATTGGAGATGATAATTTTAATTAAGATTCTTAAAAGTTCTTATTTTATAAAAAGTACACAATATATTCTTAAAAAAATTTAAGAGTCTCAAAATTAAAGACTACCAATGGACTTGCCCTTAAGACACTGTATCTACAGCTGTCAACGTTTTATTGGTTGAGTAAAGAAAAAAAGAATAAAGAATTAAATTAAAATAAAAATATTATTTTTTAACTCTTTTGACACTCAAATGTCAGTATAACCGATGTAATTGCTCTTACCGGATTTTGGTTTCATCTCCGCCGGGGCTTTCTTGGCTTTTGATTCTTCTTATGCATTGTGGTTTCGTCTTCTTGAGATCTAATGACTGCATTGTGATTTTAAATTCTTTAGGTTTCAGCAAATTGTTAGCTTATCTAGAAAAATTCCCACATTATAATGTTAGGTTTTTGGCGATTTGTGTCGTAAAGGTCATATGATCATCAAATAAAATCACTTCTTTTTTGGGGTTAAAAGTCCCCTAGTTGGTTTTGGTAAGATACTGAAACATATCCATCACACACATTACATCTTATACATTTTTATTACTTGAGATACATAATCATTACTTTCTTAATTGAATCAGCAGAGTAATTAGGTGGAGTCCTAGAGTCCCTTACTCCCCCACCCGATCTTTCGGTTGTTGCCGACCCACCAATTCTCAGTAGCCTTCACGGCCACTACTGTACGGCCTCCACTACTGTCATGGTTGGGGTTCATGTACACATGATGTGGTGGAACCTGGGGAGCCATAAACATGTCATGGTGCTTCATTCCTTGCCTGTTGTACTGCTGCATCCCAATCCCGCCATGGTACTTCATGCCATTTGCATTGTACTGCTGCATATCATGCCCGCCCTCGTGTTGCATCTCATGCCTGCCTCGGTGCTGCATCCCGTGCTTGTTATGGTGCTGAACCGCTTGCCCGTTATGGTTCTTCATACCCTGTATGTCATGATGTTGCATTCCATGCTCGCTATAGTGTTGAACCCCGTGCCCAATTTTGTGTTTTATCCCTTGCATCTCGTGCTCGCTATGGTGCTGAACCTCGTGCCCGCTTTGGTGTTTCATCCCCTGCATGCCGTGGTGCTGCATCCCATGCTCGCTATGGTGCTGAATCCTGTGCCCGTTTTGGTGCTTCATCCCCTGCATGTTGTGGTTCTGCATCTCGTGTTCGCTATGGTGCTGAACCCCGTGCTCACTTTGGTGTTGAACCCCTTGCCCGCTTTGCTGCTTCATCCCTTGCATCTCATGGTGCTGTATTTCGTGCTTGTTGTGGTGCTGAACGCCATGCTCGCTTTTGTGCTTCCTCCCCTGCATTTCGTGGTGCTGCATCCCCTGCTCGCTATGGTGCTGAACCCCATGCCCGCTTTGGTGTTTCATCCCTTGCATCTCGTGGTGTTGTATCTCTTGCTCGTTATGGTTCTGAACCCCGTGCTTGCTTTGGTGCTTCATCCCTTGCATCTCGTGGTGTTGCATCCCATGCTCGTTATGGTGCTGAACCCCGTGCCCGCTATGGCACTGAACCCCGTGTCCGCTTTGGTGCTTCATCCCCAGCATCTCGTGGTGCTGCATCCCATGCTCGCTATGGTTCTGAACTCCATGCCCGCTTTGATTCTTTATTCCATGCATGTCGTGGTGCTGCATCCCATGCTCGTTATGGTGTTTAACCCCGTGCCCGCTTTGATGCTTCATCCCTTGTATCTGGTGGTGCTGCACTTCGTGTTCGCCATGGTGTTGGACCTCGTGCCCACCATGGTGCTTCCCATACCCACTCTGGTATATTTCTTCATGCTGCCCCTGCCATCCATTATCCATCTTTCCTATCTTTGCTATCTTTCCCTACAAAATGATCATCTACCAAATTAAAATAAAATAACAAACAGTTTAATATGCAAACATAAATTGTGTACAAAATGATCATCTACCAATCTTTTGTATTTTTGTTAATGTAGGAAACAAAATCTCAAACGTTTCTGAAAATCAGCGTTAAACCATCGTGGTCCCATGGTAGGTCGAAGCCATGGTTTCCTTTGCCTATGCTCTCGACTAGGTGTGAGAATTGGTGTACTTGCATATAATATACGACTATAAAACTGCGTATATATATATATATATATATATATATATATATATATTTCAAGTGTATTAATATATGAATCAGAATCAATAGTTTAACTTTATTGAAACTTTAGCATAAAATCTGAGGACTTTTATTATAAAAAAAAAAAAGTTCAGGACTTTCACATAGTTTAAGACACTTTAGAAACATATATTATAAATAACAGCACATAATATAGATTGTAAGGTCGAAACACCAAAAGAGAAACTTACGTTGTGAGGAGATGGGGGCATGATCAAGTTGCGATGAGGTGACTGTTGGTTGTACTGGTGGTTATTGCTAGTGTAGTGGCTCTGGTTGCTCTCAAAGAACTCCTCCACGTCTGAGTCTTCTTCATCGCAGACAGACATGTGAGACATGGGTGGACGGCCATGGTTGGCAGGAAGCCTTATGCGGTGGTCGTAGCGGGCTTGACGGTCAAAGTAGCCTCCTTCTGACTCCACATGAGCCACAAACTCCTCGCGCTCCTCGAACCCGTAGCCACGGCCGCTCCCGTAACCCTTGTGGCCGTATCCCTGCAGCCCGAACTCAGCGATCCGTCCAAGAAGCTTATCAAGCATTTTATCTTTATATATGTGCTTGACTATGTTTTTCTTTAATGAGGATAAGTGATTAACCTCTTTCAGCCCTTTCTATATTTATACAATTCTTATTGTGCTATTGTAGTCTAGTGTTCTTTTAAATTAGTGTTTTATGTGATTCCATTTGGCTTGATTTGAATCTTATTCTCTTTCCTACCACCACCACCACCAAACCGAAGTTGAGTGGACATATTTGTTCTGATTCCGTTCTTTTTAATTAATGACAATCCAATTCACCTGGAAATTCGAATTCTTATTTGACTCAAATATTGACGGAGGTATAATAGTAAAACTAAAAATTTATACTTCTGTTTTAAGGCTTTGATTTTGATTTTATTATGTTTTTATATAAAATTTGTTTGGGGCAAAATTGTTATTCTTTATCGTATCACTTAATTTTAGGGAAAATTTGCAAACATTCCTATTATATATATATATATATAGTTTATTTTCGCTGATATGAATATTGATTAATAAAATCTTTCAGGTGTTTCTATATACACTTTCATTGTAGTGAAATAGTCTACTGTTCATTTAAGTTAGTGTTTGATATGATTCCCGTTGGGGATTATATTCTTATTATCATGGTATGATCATCTGAATCTTATTTCTTTTATCTACCACCACCATACCGAAAGTTGAATTGACATGTTTGTTCTAATTATATTCGTCTTTTTAATTATTGATCAGCCCCATTAGCTTGGAAAATTCCAGTCCCAAATTAACTAAATTTTGATGAAACTGGAAGTTAAACTTAGTCTAGTTCTACCTATTTTTTTGATAACTCATGTGATCTTAAAGGTTTTCTATCCCCGAACACTAATCTTGGAGTCTGGAGAAACATGTTAAATTGTTCGAACCCTCGTGGCCAATACTAGTTCTACCGATTAAGGGTATATATTGATTTTATATCATTCGAGTTAAAGTTTTCATTCATATATGGAGACGAAAATTTGTGTAACTTAGTTTTTTGTTCTTTGGACCCGACTAAGTCTTTAGGTCTATGGACATAGACACTTTCTACTTGTACTCCCAAACGCTAGATAACGTGGGTAACATGAGTAACATGGCCATATATGGAGAACACTTTATGAAGGTCAGATGGACTAAAGATGTCAAAGCTCACTTTAGACAGAACCACAAGGATCTTCTTCCCAACAATTTGACAGTAGCATAATGTGGGTATCTTCTGAAATCTAAAGTTTTCTTAGGAAGAAACCAATGACGAGAAACGATAGAAACGATAGAAACATACTCTCAACGTTTGAGATTAATCTCATGCGTTTTGAAACGATAGAAACATACTCTCAACGTCATTGACAAAGCTAGACTCTACCTTCTTCTGGAGAGAAGATGAAACCCATTGAAATTATCTATTAGTTCAGCATCTTAATTTCGCATATGTCCTTACATATATACTCTAACAAGTAACAACCATAGGACATGTAACATGTTATAATGTTATATACTCTCATCGTTATATATATATATATACATATATATATGTATGTACCTTCGTTAATTTTCTTTGATATGGATAAGTGATTTAATAAATCTTTCAGGTGTTTCTATATATGTACACAATTCGTGTATTATAGTCGAGTGTTCATTTAAGTTAAGGGAAAATTATAAATAAAGGAGCTTTTTCCAAAAATTTGGTCATCTACACTTTTTTTTCAAGATTGTCAATTGTGACTAAAATGCTCCTACTAATAGAAATAGTGAAGTTTTGAAAAATTTGAACCAATAAACAAACAGAAAACCTATGTTAGTATACAACTGTTAAAAAAAAAATTTGAAAAAAAAATGTTTTGGGTGTCAAAAATCAGTTTGTAAATTGCTGATTTCTGGTCTAAATTGTTTAGAATAGACTTTCTACGATTTTTTCTCTTTCTGAAACATTTAGATTGTTCATTCTACAATTTGTACATGTTCTAAGAAGTTTAGACGAAAAATTTGTTCTAAAAATTTCAGAACCTGAATTTTGTATGTTCTACAAAATTAAAAATATGTATTCTACGTTTTTCTTCATTCTACATCAATTCAGAATTCGTTTTCTACGTTTTACCCTATATACTAAAAGAAGTAGAAGATATATCATAGAAATTTTTAGAATTTGTAATCTGTAAACCTTAGAATACCCTAAAATAGAAAGAAAATAAATTAAATAAGGAAAGTGAATAATTTTAAATATTTTTTAAATATTCTTAATTTATGGTTAAGATTTCGTAATTATTGTTTAGATTTGTTCTAATACATTTTAGAATGCGTATTCTAAATTATTTAGAAGATAAACAAATTAAGAAAAATCGACATTATACCTTAACGTGATCGATCACCATCTCTTCCACCTTCCACAAAAGCTTTCACTTACCTGTTTATGATGCAAATCTATGTTACTTGTGGTGTATGGACACTGGATGCCAAGAAGGAGTGGAGATTTATTGATGATGAAGAAAAACGTGCTAGATTACTGACTTTGCAACCCACTACATCTCTTGAAGAGTTGAAGGTTATGGTTTCAGAAGACTATGAAATAGAGCAAAATATGTTTGATGTGGAATTCAGTTATCTACCCACAGAGGTTAAAGTTGATTGTCCTCCTGTTGTATTGACAAATGATAGAGGTATGAAAAATTTTCTTGCATATCTGAAAAAGATAAACATGATTCGGTTGTGTGTTACATTCAAAAGAGTAGTTGATGGTGATAGGAGTAAAGTCCAGTTCGATCTGAATAAGTTCCCAGTTGATAGTAGCGATGGTTGTAATGTGGAAGTTGATGTGGGAAAATCAGTAGGTATTATTTCAAGGAATTCACCTAAGCCGACTAATGATGTATTAGAAAAGCCTACTGATGCTAATCTTGGTGATGCTGCTGGTTTAAAGTTGGAAGATTCAATGGTAAAAAATGGTGAATATTTCAGCAGTAAGGAAGCTTTACAGGCTACTATGGAAATGTATGCAATGAAATATAACTGCGACTATAGGATTACAAAATCTGATAAGAGATGGTGGTGTATACGCTGCATTGATAGTGCTTGTAATTGGCGTCTCCGGGCTGAGTGTTTACAAGCGTCTACATATTTCAAAATCAACAAGTTTGTGGGTAACCATACATGTGCCCCTTCAAAAAAAAACTCATTTTGTAGGACTCCATCTGCAAGAACAATTGGACATCTCATTAAGCAAAGCTATGAGGGCGTGAAGGAAGGTCCTAAACCGAATGATATAGTTAATATTATTCGTTCAAGGTACGGCTGCGAGCTAACATATCACCAAGCTTGGGAGTCTCGGGAGTATGCAGTTAACGAAGTTAGAGGAATTCCTGAGAAAAGTTATGCTAAGATTCCAAAATACTTGCACATGCTACAAGAAGCGAATCCTGGTACGTTCACGAATTATGAAATTGACTTTGATGGAAGATTTAAATATCTATTTATTTCTTTTGGTCAATCAACAAGAGGGTTCTACAAGTCAATGCGGAAAGTGATAGTAGTTGATGGTACATTTTTGAAGAATAAATACAAAGGGGTTCTCCTAGTTGCTACAGCTGTAGATGGTAACTCCAATTTGTATCCAATCGCATTTGGAATTGCTGATTCTGAGAATGATTGTTCATGGGAGTGGTTTTTTATGCAACTTAAGATGGTTATAGCTGATGAAGAAGGTTTATCATTTGTGTCAGATAGACATACATCGATTGCTAAATCAATTGGAAACATCTATCCATTGGCTAAACATGGTATTTGCATCCACCACTTGCTTAGCAATGTGATAACATATCATAAGGGAAGAGGTGTCGCTGGTAAGGTTGCAAAAGCATCAAAAGCTTATAGAGTTGCTGAGTTTGAGAAAGAGTTTGGGCAAATTAACAATATTAGTCCTGCTATTGGAAGTTATCTAGAGGAAGCCGATGTGACAAAATGGGCTCGCTGTCATTTTCTGGGTTATAGGTATGATATTAACACCAACAATGCAGCTGAATCAATTAATGCTGCTTTGAGGACACCCAGAGAGTATCCAATAATTCCTTTGTTAGACAGCATCAGAGAAATGATGACACGCTGGTTTTATGAGAGTAGAGAGTTAAGTGCAAAGCATAAAGATCCTTTAACTGTTGAGGTGGAGAAAAAGATTTCAAGAAGAATAGAGAAAGGTAAATTCATGAACGGTTATTTGATGAGCAGATCGCAGATCCAGGTTAAAGGTAATGGAGTAGACTACATTGTTGACTTAGAAAGAAGGACTTGTTCATGTGGAAAGTTCAGCATCCAAAAACTCCCTTGTAGACATGCTATAAAAGGAGCTTTTGATATAGGCAAGGATCTATATCCTTATGCTGATGATGTGTATACCACTACTGCATGGAGATCGCAATATGAGGAAACTGTTAATCCAATAGGTGTTCCTGAAGAAGAATGGCGAGTCCCACAGTATGTTGAAGATGCAAAAGTTCGACCACCTGAAACAAGAAGACATCCAGGACGGCGAAGAAAAAGAAGATATGAATCCGCTGAAGACAAGATAAAATCATCACAAAACTCACAAGGGTCAAAGAGACATAAGTGTGCGCGGTGTGGCAAAGACGGGCATAACAGAATGACTTGTGATATCGTGATATAACAATGGTTAGTGCATCAACTTAAGATTCCTGTTTTTGAATTTTTGATTTCATTTATATTTACGGTACTCGTTATGTTTCAGGTAGCTTCTGGGTTGTGTTTCACGGCAGCTGCTTTGTGATGAATGATGGTGTTCGATGGTTTTTATTTTCGACTAATAGACTCATTTGTTTTGAAATTCGTGGGTTTNTTATTTCTTTTGGTCAATCAACAAGAGGGTTCTACAAGTCAATGCGGAAAGTGATAGTAGTTGATGGTACATTTTTGAAGAATAAATACAAAGGGGTTCTCCTAGTTGCTACAGCTGTAGATGGTAACTCCAATTTGTATCCAATCGCATTTGGAATTGCTGATTCTGAGAATGATTGTTCATGGGAGTGGTTTTTTATGCAACTTAAGATGGTTATAGCTGATGAAGAAGGTTTATCATTTGTGTCAGATAGAGCTACATCGATTGCTAAATCAATTGGAAACATCTATCCATTGGCTAAACATGGTATTTGCATCCACCACTTAGTAATGTGATAACATATCAGAAGGGCAGAGGTGTCGCTGGTAAGGTTGCAAAAGCATCAAAAGCTTATAGAGTTGCTGAGTTTGAGAACGAGTTTGGGCGAATTAATAATATTAGTCCTGCTATTGGAAGTTATCTAGAGGAAGCCGATGTGACAAAATGGGCTCGCTGTCATTTTCCGGGTTATAGGTATGATATTAACACCAACAATGCAGCTGAATCAATCAATGCTGCTTTGAGGACACCCAGAGAGTATCCAATAATTCCTTTGTTAGACAGCATCAGAGAAATGATGACACGCTGGTTTTATGAGAGTAGAGAGTTAAGTGCAAAGCATAAAGATCCTTTAACTGTTGAGGTGGAGAAAAAGATTTCAAGAAGAATAGTGAAAGGTAAATTCATGAACGGTTATTTGATGAGCAGATCGCAGATCCAGGTTAAAGGTAATGGAGTAGACTACATTGTTGACTTAGAAAGAAGGACTTGTTCATGTGGAAAGTTCAGCATCCAAAAACTCCCTTGTAGACATGCTATAAAAGGAGCTTTTGATATAGGCAAGGATCTATATCCTTATGCTGATGATGTGTATACCACTACTGCATGGAGATCGCAATATGAGGAAACTGTTAATCCAATAGGTGTTCCTGAAGAAGAATGGCGAGTCCCACAGCATGTTGAAGATGCAAAAGTTCGACCACCTGAAACAAGAAGACATCCAGGACGGCGAAGAAAAAGAAGATATGAATCCGCTGAAGACAAGATAAAATCATCACAAAACTCACAAGGGTCAAAGAGACATAAGTGTGCGCGGTGTGGCAAAGAAGGGCATAACAGAACGACTTGTGATATCGTGATATAACAATGGTTAGTGCATCAACTTAAGATTCCTGTTTTTGAATTTTTGATTTCATTTATATTTACGGTACTCGTTATGTTTCAGGTAGCTTCTGGGTTGTGTTTCACGGCAGCTGCTTTGTGATGAATGATGGTGTTCGATGGTTTTTATTTTCGATTAATAGACTCATTTGTTTTGAAATTCGTGGGTTGTGTTTCATGGCAGCACCTTTGTGATGAATGATGGTGTTTATTTTCGATTAGTAGACTCATTTGTTTTGAAATTCGTTGATGGTGTTGATTTAAGACTAATAAAATACTCATGTGTTTTGAAATTCCTTGCTGGTGTTTTCTTTCAATCAAACTTTCACTCATGTGTTTTGAAATTCCTTGTTTGAGTTTTCTTTCAATCAAACTTTCATTAAAACCAGAGTACAAAAAACAAGACTAACAAAAAGTGTTAAGCATAACAACAAAATACAGAAAGCAAAGACATCATATCATCTTCTTATAAAGCCACGCCATTGAAACTGCCAATACGACTAGTACACAAATCCTCTGCTTGTTCGACTTCTCCATACTCTCTTTTGCAACCATTAGCTCTTGCCTGATGATCTCAATCATATGCTTCTCCATCTTTTCTTCCATCTCCTTCACCATCTCCTTTTGGAGCTCCACATTGTTTGGTACCATCTTTTTTAGATCCTCTAAGAGTTGGTTTTGTTTGCTTTCAACCATCCTAATCTCCTCTAGTACAGCATCATCAACCCAACGGAACATGTGTTTCTCCTTCTTCTCCTAAAATCATTGTTTGGATAACAATATTTAATAAATTTCAGCTATTGTGATGAATAACGACTGATAAAAGTAAATTACCTTCACACCAACAACACATCTGTAAAATCTTCTACAGGGATTCTCTTCCGTCTTTGAGGTGTAGGTTCTAATCTCTCCACCACACCAGCATCTACACGGAACTCCAACCTGAGAACTTCTGGACGGTAACCCTGACGAACCAGCCGAAGAACGTTGGCTCATGGCTCCTATCAGTTTTTACGATGAAGAAGAAGAAAGTATCGGGAAAGAAGAATAAGAGAGTATTGAAGAAGATCAAGTATTGGAAAAGAAGATCCCTAATTTTATTTTTTTCCTTAAATATTAAAATTAAAAACCGGGTCATCGGTATGCTTACATCGGGTCATCGGTATGTTTAAATCGTGTATGTTTTTGTGTTCTTATGCTTATGAGGTTATGTTATTGAGTCTCATATTAGTCAGTCCTAAAGCAAATATACATCAAGGATTAATACTAATGACTCTTATATTAGTCTAACAAGCAAAAGCATCAAAAACCATCATTTACAAAACAATCATAAAGACACTTAAAAATTAGCCAAGGTCTACAAACTCAGCCGCATACACTGGACGCACATAAGTTTTCATTCGTTCCACTAGCACAGGATCCTTTGCTGTTGACCATAGATCGACTGCCAACTTCAAACGAGCACGCTTGATGTTTTCATCAACAATCAACTCATAAGATAGACCATGCATGTGACACTCGATATACTTCAGGGCATAAACTCCACAATCACAACTTGACTTATTTAATTTAGGTGGCATACAAACCGGGATGATCTCGTATGGAGTCAACAAGGGAGCTTTTCCATCAACCTTTTTGTGAATCTCCTTCACGAGACGAGGGATGACATTAGCGAATGGCTCAACGTGTCTTCTGTTTTGGTATTGGTTGCAGTCGAAGACTTCAATTGTTCTAAGACTGAAGTTAATGCAAACTGAGATCCAGTGATTACCGTTAATGAAGACCGGTGCATAAATTCTGTCCAAATCTACAGCCCAACTTTTTCCTGTCTTTCCATGAGATGGCAGTTCACCTTTGGCATACTCTAACAAGAGGTGATTCCAAGTGTGGGTTCGTCCTGTCGATCTAAACTGATTGTAGTCGGCCTTGACGTGCTCGCTAAACTGACAATTCATGAAACCTACACGATCCAACTCTAGGCGGCCTAAAGATGTATGCTCCCGAAAAATATACATCGTTGCATCCATTTCCTGTAAATATTTAAAGACTTAAGTTTGTCATACTTTAAGAATATAAAATATAATATTTCAAAAGATTGACACGTACCTCGTTTCCAAGCCATTTGCCACCCATCATGACTCGCTCAAACAATTCTCGATCAAGTAAAGTTGGACCCAGTTGAATGCTTCTGTAAAAGTAAAACAATTGTAAGATTACAAAAAAAAAAATTGATAAATCATAACATGTATATAAAAATGTTTGAATCACGTACTCGTAGTGGATCCTACTCCAGTCTTCAAAAGCATTCCATAGATCATCAGAAACGAAAGTCAACACCGCATCCGGTTCATCTTTACCCGCGTCTTTGGGACTCAGTGTAGGATCAAATCCGGACACAACAGACTTTTGAGATAAGTGTCCTACTGTGTTCTTTAGATAGTCTTGTGTATCTACATTGAGGTCTATCAACAGATTATCTAAATCAAACAGTTCAGCCTGTCAAGAAAAACAAAAAATTATGAAAGGCTTTAGTTAAAGTTACAACACTTAAAAATTATGACACATAAGTTTACAACACATAAGTTACAACACATAAATTATGTTTACAACATACACATACAAACAAGGATACAAGAAAAAGGAAAGACCACACAACATATTACAATCGAACAAGGCTTTGAGCTACTTCTTACGTACCGAAGTTTTGGGCTTCACTCGTGATGGACTAGGATCCACTACTGGTGGCTTAGGATCCACTACTGCTGGCTTAGGATCCACTGCTGCTGGTCTGGATATCAAGGCCTTGATATCTGATACATCTTTCTCCAAAGTTAGCAATCGTTCTCCAAAGGTCTCTGTGAAGCTCTTGAAAGAAGAGTCAATCAACTCCTTAAAGAACCGCTTCATATCATCTCCACAAGAACAATGTGAAGTTGATGCTCTCTGATTTAAGACCATTCTTTTCCGTGTCTCTGCTCCATGGTCAACTAGCTTCTTCTTCCTCTTCTTCAAGCTAGACACTTCTGGGATATCAGCTTGCTTCTGACCACTCTCCTCTCCAACCGAAACTTCATTGTCCCCTCCAACAGTCTGAGATTGTTCCACACCAGCATCCTCAATGTTATCATCTTCCACACCATATCCTTCGACACTCTCCCAAATATGATCTCCAAAATCATAGTCAGATCTGATCAAAGCTTCCAAGTTGTCCACTTCACAATCTTCAATTTCATCACCCCTCAAAAATTCAATGGACTGCAATATATCAAAGTTTCCAGTGGAGGAAATGCATGAATAAACAACATCCTGACAAAACAAAAACAAAGAAACTAATTAAAAAAAAAACTCAATGTATTCGAATTTAAACTTAAAAGAAAAAAGAAGAAGTCAACTGACCTTGTGTCCAATTGATTTCTCTAAAAGGAGGAGCTCATCATATGATACTTTAGCAGCACCTTTCCAATTAGAGATTCGGCTAAGTGTAATCTCTGTGTCAATCTTCTCTCCCATAAGTTGTCCAATAAGAGGAATGGCTTCCATAACCCAAACTTGAAGAGCATATGAGAAACCATTGAGGATGTAACTAATGGGGTTCTTCAGTTTCTTTCTTGCTTCCACTATAGAGCTAACTAAATGGTCAAAAGCTACAAGACCCCAAGGATAAGTCCTAACCTTCTCTAGATCCATGACCAGCTTGATGTATGAATGTGGTATAGCTTTCTTCTCATCCTTAGCCACTACCAACCCAGCAATCACACAAACATACACAAACCGAATTCTATCTTCTTGTTTTCTCCATGATGGAGCTGCTTCAAGGTGGGTCTTCATCAAGTTTTGAATGGTAATGATACCACCTCTCTTCAACAATTTGCTCCAAAACCCATTATCATCTGTCCAACTCTCTGAATCATGACTGAAATCGGCTGAGTACTTAAGACCAGTAACTGCATGGAATTCTTGCATTGAGAATCTAAGCGGCTTCTTACCAAACACAAACCACAGCTCATGTCTTCTCTTAGTCACCAACTGCCTACACATGATGCTGTGTATCAACCGAGCTGAGTACCCAAGACCATTCTCATACAATGCAAATACAGATGCGAAAACTGGATCACCCTTCACAATCTCATACTCTTCTGGTAATGCCTTCTTGATTTTGTGTAGGATTGACATTCAACAAGTATTATTTATCTGCCCAACTTGTGGCTCGCTTCCATCTTCCATAAGCCGTTTAGGGTACTTCTTTTCCATTCCTGCCGAAAAAAGTAAAAAA
>NC_025689.1:29157516-29165619 GCF_000633955.1 Camelina sativa
AAAAAAATCTGTTTATGTTTATTAATCATTTAGATGCAACATACGCAAAAAGGAAGCAAACCGTGAGATGATGCTTACTCAATTTCTTGAGATAGTGTATTTGTGTAAATATAATGCTTATAAGGTCAACAAACAAGATATAATTTCTACCAAACAAGCATTTAGTTTAAGAAAATACAAATTACTAAAGATATGATTTAAGAACAAAAAAACTTTGTTTATTAATCATTTAGATGCAACACATGATTTTAAAAACAAAAACATTTGGAAAAAGGAACCAAACCGTGATTCCAGATATATGAAACCCAAAAAATAATTCACAGTTGAATAAAATGATTCACAAGTAACATACACAAACCTTTTTTATCTGGCATAAATGAAAACTAAGACTACTAATCATTTAGATGCAAATAGGAACTTGAAAAAAAAAAAAAAAAAAAGAACAAACGAGATAGGATTTAAAAAAAAAAAATCACGGTTCTTACTTGTATCAGAATCTGATGGTGCTTTTGTTGAGGACATTGACAAAAGCTCCTTATGATCCAATTCTGCTCTTAGCCAAGGTCAATCTCTGACAAATATAATTGACTGCAAAGAGAATATAAAGAGGGTCATGACTGATATAGAGATGCAGTCAATAAATCCATATGATTAATGCAAACTTTCTCAAACACAGCTAAAATCAAGAGATGTATGCAAACTTTTTAACTAAATGATGATAAAAACAAAACAACGTTACAATCTGTTGCTGCTACAAGTGTGGACACGCTTCAATCAACACCCTAATCACTCATATCTAAGCTCATATCACCCTACTTAGAATCAAACAAACTAAGAAAAAGAAGAAACGAAGAACTTTATATGAAAAAGAGATTTATGCAAACTTTTTCACTAACCTTATCGTTCAAAAAAAGTGTTCACAAATGTTTCGATCATCACTCTTGTTCTTGTTAACTAGCTTTATCGATCTTGTTTCATCAACCCTGGTACACAATTTTCACTTTAAAGTCAATAGAAAACAAAAAATAATAATCCACATGCAAAAAAAAATCAAGAATTATATGGTCAATATGCTAAACGGAACTAAAACTATGATGTTCTATAAAAAAACTTTGATGTTCATTTGAATTCTGGATTGAAATAGAGATTACAAAAGAATAAAAGTTAAAAATTACCAAAACAATTCCACAATTAAACATACCAAATTCGATAAACATGGAGTCATGATTAAGAGAAATCCAAACTGAAAATTTGATAATTTACTTATCATTGGACAATTCTAGATTGAAATCGAGATTAAACAAGGACAAAATTTAAACATGCAAAAAAAAAAAAACAAATTAACTTACCCAATTCGATCGACAAGGAGCAATGGAGAAGAGAAATTCAACCGGATTGACCTTGAGATAGTGAAGAGGAGACCACCAAAACGACTAAGAAGCAGATGGATAGAAGGCGGAAGACAGTGAAGATGGATAGACGGCAGAAGACGGTGAAGAAATCAAATCGGCGGAAGATGGTGAAGATGGAGAGAGATGGTGACGATGGAGAAAGATGATGGTGAGATGGTCAAGATGGAGAGAGACGACGGTGAGATGGTGACGATGGTGAGAGACGACGGTGAGATGGTGACGACGAGATAGTGACGATGGTGAGATACGGCGGAAGGGTTTGTCGCGATTAGCCCTTTTGGGAAAAAAAATTAACCTTAATTGGTTTCCAATCGATCAATTTCCCTTATTTGTCAAAACCCAAAACACAACAATTTAGGTCCACTCGATGAAGCCCAAAAAACCGATTAATTGATGTTTTTTAATTTCAGGAGACAAAAAATCAACAAAATATATCTGAAAAAACAATTAAGGGCATAATTGACTAATTTTATATCATAAAACCTATTTAATCAAACTTTTGAAAAAAAAGTGTAGATGACCAAATTTTTGGAAAAAGCTCCTTGATTTATAATTTTCCCTTAAGTTAATGTTTGGTATGATTCCCTTTGGAGATTAGTCCTAATATCATGGTATATATGATCTGAATCTTATTCTCGTTTCTACCGAAAGTTTAATAGACATGCATTTATTCTAGTTCCGTTGGTCTTTTTATTGAAGATCAGTCCCATTCACCTTGGGGAAATTCCAATTCCGAATAGACTGAATATTTATGGAAGCATAGTAATGAAACTAGAAACTAAACCTAGTCTAGCAGTATGTAACGGGTTTATTTTAATTTTATTTGAGTTAAATTTTTTCATTCATATTAATTTGGATATATTTGGACGAAGGCTCATTATGCAAAAAAAAAACCTTTTGTTTTGTTCTTTGGACCCGACTAAAAGTGTTTAGGTCTAATCTTGTAGACAAAGTCAGTTGCAGTTGTACTCCCCAAACGCTAAAACATCACTAAACTTCCACCATTATTATTTCTCTTGGAAAAACTCCAATTAAACCTACACGAAAATTGCCCACCTAAATATCTGAATGATTGTACACTATCAAACAACAAATTCCCATGCTTAAAACACCATGATGATTGTTGATGCCAAGATCGGTCACTGTTTGGTGGAAAAGGTATCGAGATTCTCTTTAAAAATATAAGCTGAGACTCGTGTGTTACAAGAAGATGGACGATCCAAGTGGTTCGTCCAATTTTATCTAATCGACGAGTCAGCCGTCAACTTGATATCGCTTTCTGTAACCGTTTCTTCTCCTTCCTTTGCTCCCTCTTTGAAGGTGTTGTACGTCCGTATTTATAGGATACAGTGTCGGTTCGTCCATTGAAACGACTGAAATACCCCTGTTCACAATCCAATGATCTTTCAGTTTTTAACAAATGTTCATGGGCCGGGCCTTGTGTTGGGAGTGAGAATCAACCCCCAACAGAGATTATCGTCAAGCCTTATGGTGAAACTCTTGTTTCCAAAGGTCCCATATGGCGTAGCCCAAACTAGAGAGGGTTTTGCAGAGCCTACATGCTCTCTAAGAAACCATACCCAACGAACCGTCAAAAAGAGATATGTCGTATGTTTTTACTCCAAAAGAGTTACCGGCAGAAGGCCCAATCGCGAGATTTAACCCAAGAAAAAAACTAATTTGGGTAAGAAGACGTCATACCCAAATTATATAAAACTAATTTGAAAAACTAGTTTGGCCCAATCGCGAGATTTAAAAACTAATTTGGCATGTAGATTTAAAACCCCCCCCAAGTTATATATACTCTCTCTGTTTCACAAAAAGTGTCATTTTGATATATTTAACATAAATTAAAAAAACATTAAAATATACATATATGCTTTTATTTAATAATTGTAAAATAGGTTAACATAGTTATAGATTAAAGGTAAAATTGGAAAATTTAATATAAAATATGAATTGGAAATATAAAATAATGCATTAAAAATATAAAATGACACTCTTAGTGAAACAAAAATAAAACTCTAAAATGACACTCTGTGTAAAATAGAAGGAGTATAAGAAAAAATTGCAGCATGGTGGAGACTGCGACCGACCATAACATCACGTTCCCCAAAAGAAGTCGACCACACCAGAAAATAGTTATTGGCTGGACGGCCTTGGTTGGATGGACGACCTTGGTTGGCTGGGCGGCCTTAGTTTGCTGGGAGCCCATGGTTGGCCTGAAGCCTCATGTGGTGGTCATTGTTGGAGATGTGATGAGAGGAGAACACCTTAGTGTTTAGGAAATAATATATTGACTCTCATAATCATAAGCTTAGGTTATATGTTTATATAGTAAGATGATTTCCTAAACTAAGATATAATTAATATCTCTTTACATATATATATATATAATAAATATTACAATATCTCATATTAACTAGAGGATCTTCTAAGTCCTTCTACACGCCCCCTCAATCTCAAGGTGGTAATGGAGAAGCGATGGAAGTTACGGCTTGAGATTGAAGAAACATTGACATGCATGAAGTATGGAGTGGTTGTGAAGTAACCATGGATGTCGGAGATGAAACTTGAGTCTGTCCCAGCGGACAGAAATATATATGGACCATACGGTGATGGTGGTTAGGGAGATGACACGGTGAAGTCCTTACATGTGATGAACCATAATTTTGAGATGAAGGTGAAACATATGGCTATTTTTTTTTCTTCTAAAGATTCACTATGGTTTGATTCAGAACCTCATCAGAAGCTTGAATGATGAAAACAATTTTTTTTATTAAAAAAAAAAAAATCAAAAGTTATTCGGTTTGATTTAGAGGCTTAAAATAAGCTTGAATGAGAAAAGCACTTTTGGCTTGAAAACAAAAAACACCTTGGTGTTTAGGAAATAATATATTAACTCTCATAATCATAAGCTTAGGTTACATAGGTTTATATAGTAAGATGATTTCCTAAACTAAGATATAATTAACATCTTTTAATATATATATATATATATATATATAATAAATATTACAAAATCTCATTTTAACTAGAGGATCTTATAGATTCTTCTACTGTCACAGTCACTTCCTTTCATCTTTGTGTTGTTGCTGCTGATGTTTTATTCGTGTTGTTGCCACTAATCTTTTTATCCGTGTTGTTGCCACTGATTTTTTTTTATCATTCTTGTCATTTCCAAACCCTGCGGGGAACCCGTAGATCCCTCCAACTACCCACACATTGATTGGCTTTGAACGATACGAAGGGTCCAATCTGTAACGCCCTGACCCTAAAGTTCCTTACCAATTTAAACCATGTCTGATTCTAACTTAGGGCCAATTAACTTTTCACTTGTTCATTCGAAGATATGCGCATGCGGTTAAGTAAAGCAGGCCAAATATAAGCATAAATGTGCAATCAAATTCAAGATGAGGTTCTAGCTAATACATCATTCCAAAGCCACCATCCTCTCCCTTCCTTGCCTTCGTCAAACGAGCTGGTCAGCCACTTAGGTTTAGATCCTCAGACCTTTCCTTTCCTGCATCCAAAAAGAACAAGTAAGCAAACAAATTTGGTTAATGGAGCAGTCATCCCGTCTCACTAGGCTCAGTTCAATAATCCCAATCAAACATTGGGTCTAATTCAATCAAGTCACGCAAGTTAAATAAACTCATAGGATAGTTGTCCAAATTGCTTAGACCAACCATCAAATTATTGCAATAAAAATCATTAAGCATGACAAGTAAGCAAACAAGACTAAATAAACCGCGGGGTCAAGAGATTGACCATAGAACTCGGCCACATTTGCGCACTCACCTTTGGTTTTCGACCCTTGGTGCTAATTCTTGGCTATCTCTCGACCTACTCGTTTGATCTCCAAATCTGATCCTGTGATACTACACAGATACATCAGTCATCGTTACCATCTGATGATAAATCGTTACTACTATCGATGGACTAGGTTGGAGGATCACTTACCAATCTCTCTCTCGACTATGCTTCTCGGATTCTCGACGGCTCTTAGGAAACTCAGTCTATACTTGATGGATCTTTCTCTCTCTTTCTCTGTCTCTAGCAGCAGCTTAAGGATTCCTAGTGCGGTGCTCTCTCAAGAGCTTTAGGGTTGTCTATCTTTATATAGGGTCGACTAAACCACCTTAGACTTGCCAAAACGATAAGCCTTATCACGCCCTAAGTTTCCTTTTCTTTCACAACTATCCTTATCCTACGGAGATTTCCTTTTCCATGAGTTTCCATATCTGTGAGTCGGTCTAACTCCTTCGCAAGGATTTCGAGTTTCTGGGCCATCCATCGGCCCATGGTCATAACCGCGTTACTCTTGTCCCATCAGCCCAGTCCATCGTTCACTAACGATTCCGTACTATCCGACAGTCCCACTTCACTGTCACTCTCAATAGTCACTTCACTATTTCCATTTTCATTTGGGTTCCTTTTCTTCAATTCAAACATCTGTTCACTACTGTCACTTCATTAATCTCGAACTCTCCATTTCCATTTCTTTGTACATTCAGATTCCCATAGCCTATCGAGTCCATCGTTAGTCGCTGACGGACGTATCGTTAACCGTGGACAGGTCCATCATCCATCGGATCTATCGTTCGCTGGGAATGGTACAATCGTCCCTCGCGGACAATACCATCATTCGCTAGGAACGGTACAATCATCCCTCGCGGACGGTATCATCGTTCGCTGGGAACGGTACAATCGTCCCTCGCGAACGGTACCATCATTCGCTGGGAACGGTACAATCGTCCCTCGCGGACAGTACGGCTCTCGGACCCGCGCGCGTACTGCGTGCTTCGCTTGTTTGGTGTCATGGTACCATTAGATTACCCAGAGACGTTGTTACACAATCCCTCCAGTATCCTTCCGATAAGTTTACCAATCATTTTTCTTTATGTATATATACTAGATTTTAACCCGCCGTACACCGCGGGACAATTTTTTGATTTAAAAATTAAACATACAAATTGTATTTATTTATTATTATTATTTGCTTTGTTTAATATGTTTAAGATTGTATAATTTTACTTTGATTGTTACTTCTAGAATTTAACCCGTATGAAAATTTGTTTTTTACATAATAATAGTTTAATCAACTTAATTAGATATGTTTAATATTGATAGAGTGATTAATAGTAGAATGTGTAGGCAATACCCATTATGACAATAAACTTTTGAAAGATTATTTTATTATTGTATATAGATTTTAACCCGTTGTACACCGGATTGTTATATTCATATGTTGAAAAATTACTTAATTCTTTAATATGTTTTCTGCATATAGTATTGTTGTTTTTTTTTATATTGAGCATATGTTAAATTGGTAAAGAGGTATTTTACACACATTTAGGTTTCTTATCACAAAGTAACATTGCTGATATTACTCATAGGATTAAATTTGATTTAGTCAATATATAAATTGTGTCGCTGAATATAGATTTTTAGTCAAACATTTATCATTTAGTATAATAAAATCATACAATAGTTTTCTGTTTTTTATATCCATATCAATTGTTCTAATGTTTTAGAAAACTTGGAAGATGAGATCAAATCAAAAGAGGAGGATCGTACATATTTATGAAATTGAATTTTTATTTTACTTTTTACGAAACTATTTTTTCTAAAATTAAGTCTTTAAAACAAAAGAAAAATCTATGAAAATGAAAATGAAAAGATTTTTTGGAAAGTAAAAGATTTAATCTCCTTATGGTGATGTATTCTATATCTCACATCAGCATAGATATTCTCCAATGCAGCTTTCCAAATATCTCGTTAGAACTATATGTAACCAAAATAAAAAAACAGTTATTTAGAAGGGAAAAAAACTAAACACGGAAAAAAAAAATATGAGAAGTTTTGGTATATATGAAAAGATTATGTTCATGAAAGAAAACTATTCAAAAATTTATTATCACCATGATGTTCATGAGTGATGACCAAGATGATAATCTTTTTGGTTTAGCTGGTTAAGAAATATGTAGCATAATTAATAAAAAAAAAATAACAGATGGGATTAGCAAAATTTTAGTAAAGTTTAGATCTAAAATTTTTTCTTTGTGATGCATCCAAAACCCAATTTGACCATGAAAAAAAACAAAAAAAAACATATATACCTTATGATCCCACTTTTATTGCCATGATTACAATTGAGCTGTACGAAATATATATTATTGATGTTAGATTGTGAAGAAATCTATTATTTTCTAACATAGAAGAATTGAAAAAAGAAAGAATTACTCAAATGTTATCCAAAAGTTGGTTTATTACTCAAATCTATAAATCTTTTGAAAATTACTAGAATGTTTAGTGCCCTGGGTGTAATTACAATTTACCCCTTGGGTTTTGTTTTCCGAATTTGAGTAAAAAAAAAAAAAAATACACATCAACAAATTAAAATACACATCAGATATGAATTAACACGTCATTAAGCAGTTTTTTTAAGATCCACAGTTTTGTTTTCTCTCGTTTATATCAAAGAGAGGGAAAGTGAATAGTTTTAACTATTCACAAACCGCGAGAAAAAAAAATTATCGAAACTCTCGTCTCTCGTCGCCGGCGATACTGTCATTGTCCACTCTCTTGCCGTCAATCTCCCGCCGTCATCTCTCGCCGTCATCTCTCACTGTCATCTCTCACCGTCTTTCTTCGTCGTCGCACTCTCTTTCTTCAATTGGCTCTCTCT
>NC_025689.1:29170874-29171800 GCF_000633955.1 Camelina sativa
AAAAAAACACAAAATCATAGTTCGTAGTTCATAGTTCATTAGTTCATGTAGAAGACGACACAAAAGTACAATGACAATCACTTTTTGAAACCGACGTCATCTGGGCCAAATTCTTCAAACATATCGACCAAATCATTCCAAACTATGCTAGTCAGCATCTTGGGTTTATTGCCACCACTCGCCCATATCCTCCTGAGAGCACGTATCTGGGATCTGAATATCGTTCTAGCCACCAAATTAAACTGCGTCCAGACCGTTAAAGTATGCTTTGGATCCCACATGTATTTACGCTACAATTGAAGGAAAGAAACGATAAGAGTAAAGAATAATATCAATATGGTTTGTTTTATTGATCTTACCGCGAGGAGGAGAAACCACCGTCTCTTAAAGTGGAAGGGAATCAAGCGGTACGTCGGCCACGCATGGTACCAGTTGTGTTGAAGTATTCCTCCGATCGCGATAGAGAGAACGTGAAGGAACTTGAACCACGTAACAGTGGTTTTGTCAACCAAGGAACCCACACCAGGGTTTAGAACCGGAATATTCTCTCGAGCAGTGGCGCAGATGATCACTTCGACATCTCTAAAAAACTGTTTATCGATNCATCGATGTGAGGAACAACTTCCATGTCGATAGGAAGATGTAACAGATAGACAGATCTGTGATTTAAGAGAAGATAAAGAGAAACAATAGAAACGAAGAAGAGATGAAAGAGATGAAAGAGAGTCAGACATATGAATGAGGAAAATATAAAGGAAAAACAATAGGAAAAACGAAAGGTCGCGTTTATTATTAGGTTAACTTATGGTTTCCCGCCAAAATATCGCTTGACGGCTGAGTTATAATATATACGGGAAACGAAAGGACATATTATGACTAAGTTATAGAGAGTAATGGCTGGGTTATTAGAAGAAAATTTTTAAAGG
>NC_025689.1:29171900-29232467 GCF_000633955.1 Camelina sativa
CTACTTAGTTACGACTGATTGGCGACTGAAATACGTAGTCGCTAAACGGTGCGTCGCTAAAATACTCAGTCGCCAAACAGTCGAGACGGAGCTACTAATTGGCGACTGATAATTGTGGTCGTTCTTCCCTCGCCAAACAGTCGCTAAAGTTGCGACTGAATTTGCAACGCTTTAGCGACTGATCTGGTTACTCATTTGCGACTGTTTTGGTTACTGCTTTGTAGCTCTGGGCATTCGGTTATTTCTGGTTATTTGGTTCAGTTATTCGATTTTTCAAAATTTTGGTTTTCTATAAATTCTGCCGAATTGAACCGAATAAAAATTCGGTTCGGGTTATTCGATAATCGGGTTATTTTGGGTCGGTTATTAGATTTAAAATCAATTCCGAAATAAACCTAATTTTTTCTAATTCGGTTTATTCGAATCGAATTAGAACAATTTATGATAATGGACCTTTGAAAATTACAATTACAACCCAATAAATCATGGGCCCTATACAATACAAGTGCCTAAATTAGATAACAAAAAAACCAAGTCCATCAATAATTAGGGTTCATGGACTCCACGTCGCTGCTCTCTTCCAAAGCCGCCGGATCTGCGACGGTAGCATTGATAATGGCATCCGATAGTAAGATCTCCCAATGAAGAAACCTGTCGAGATCACCTACAATAATCAAAACAAACAACATGCAATTCCTCATCTAAAATTGAAAAATAGGAATTCAACAACAAACAAAAAATAAAAATCGAGTAGATCTGACCGTGAGTTTGGTGATGAGAAAACTACTAATACAGAATCCAGCGATAAACGATCAAGAAACTTCGAATCTTAAACACAGATTCGTAGTCGGAGGGAATGGATTTTTTATGACTATGGATTAGGGTGACAAGGCCAACAACGTTTCAACTCTCTCTTGAGGACGAGTGAAAAATAATATTGCGACAGAGGAAAAGAAGATACATAAAAAAGGTAGGGAAGATGAAACTAACAACATAGGAGAATGAGAAAAGGGAACATAGAAGGAGGAGGAAAAAAAAGAGATTAGAAAAGGTTAGAACTAGGGTTTTTTCATTTTATATGGTGCGCCTATTAACAATAAGAAATGGGTTTTCGTGTTTTGTTACGGCCCAAATTTTGTTAAGGCCCAAATTAATTAAAGCAGTCGCTAAATAGTAGCTTTTTAGTCGCAATTTTTAGCGACTGTCAAAATGGTCTCCAAATTAGTCGCAAATTGACGACTACACTGCGACATTATGCATCAGTCTTGAATTAGCGTCTACTAGGCGACTGTTTTATTTAAGTAGCCATTCAGTAGCAAAACAATCGCAATTCAGTCGCTAAATTTAGCGACTGTGTTTTTAGTCGTAACTTGCAGTCGACAATTCCATGTTTTCTTGTAGTGTCAGCCGTGTCGTTGTGATAACTCAGTCAAAATTTTGACAACTCAACCGTGTCGTAGCGATAACTCAGCCAAAATCTTGACAACTCAACCATCAGGTGAAAACTCAGCCATTACTACAGCTGAGTTATGCGCATAATTCAGCCAAATTTAATAAGTCAGCCATAACTCTTGGCTGACTTATAAGCGTAACTCAGCCAGATTTTCATAAGTCAGCCGTCCGCTCTTACTCAAATGTTTTTTTGAGTAACTCAGCCGCAACATACCTATAATTCAGCCGCAACATACTCTGTATCGCGTTACGGCTGAGTTATGGTACACGTCAGCGATTTCTGACGTGGCGTCTGACGTGGCAATGACATTTTTGTAATAACGTTTTTTCCGGTAACATAAAACAGGGGCACGCTGGGTATGTTGAAAATACCCGAAACATTCTAGTAATAAAAAAGTTTTTTGTAGATTCTGGTAATATTACCTAAAATGAGTAACATTTGAGTAATTCACCCTTGAAAAAAACTAATAACAAAGTAGTACAAATGAGGTTATTTCGTAGATTGATGTTCATGGGTAATTTATAGTGTTAGGTGTGATATCAAATCCAGTAAATACTGGTGAGCAAGCAAAAAGATTTTTTAAAATATGATGATTATTATGAATCAATTCAAATGATTTAATATTTACATAAAGAAATATCTAATTAAATAGCCGTGTCTGTTTTAGTTAGTTTTTATTTGCTGTATTTTAGGATTTTGTAGAGATATGTTGGAAATATTTAGTTATTAAGATCTTAATTATTTCTTTTTCTTTCACTAAAACATTTAAATCTTGTAAGTTAAAAAGGAAAACATAAACTGATTTTGTAAATATATTTTAGGAATAATTGAGTTTAGGAATATTGGTAGAGATAATTTAGAAACTTAATTGATTTTTTCAATTTTTTATTTCTTGGTAGAGATAAATTAGGTATATTATCAATGTAATCGATTTTGGTTTTCCAAATTTAACTTATTGTTTTTTGTGCAAATATATAGGGATCAAATTTGTAAATAAGTTTTTAAATAAGTTAAACTTAAAGGGTATAACACAAAATGTACTTAAAAAATGTATATATAGATTTCTGTTAATTTTCTTTGATGGATAAGAGATTAAATTAAATCTTTCAGGTGGTTTTCTATATATACAATTCTTTATAGTGATATGATTCCATTTAGAGATTATTTGTAATATAATGGTAGGATCTGAATCGTATTTTCTTTTCTACCACAACCATACCAAAAGTTGGATAGACATGTTTGTTGTCATTCCGTTCCTCTTTTTAATTAAAGATCAGTCCCATTCACTTGAGAAATTCCTATACCTAATTGGCTGGGTGGGTTTTGATCAAAAATGTATATATAGATACTGGAAATTAAACCTAGTTCTATTTATTATGAGTTTTATTTTTAATTTGTTTGAATTGACGTAGCCTACTGCACTACATAAAGTCACTAGCGGTTTTGCAAAATTCATTTGTCTAATTGATTGATGAACCAGAAACATTAAAACGACATATCCTCCTTTAACATATATATTCAGTAAGGTTTTCGTTACACCATAACGTTACTTTAAAACCTAATTTTGTGCAATCAATCCTTTTGTTAATATACATTATTTTGTTAAACATAAGTAGCAAGAACAACTTTTCTTAGATATCATAATAAGGTTCCACAGTCGATCGGACGACCAATAACCTAAAAGATTGTCCGTGTCAGGTTAAATTGAAAACTTTATTTAGATCAAAAATCTAAATTAGATGATCCTATATACCTTTTTAATTTTTATTTTTTTCTTTCCAGGTTTGCTCAAATTAATTACATGAAAATGGTGCTGACCAATATCAAAATGGCCAAATTAATATTTTTGGTAACTGAGAATTACTACTATTAGTTATTCGATTGAACTAGATTCCTTTAATGATTGATCAAATGGCGTGTTTTGACCGCAACATTACTGTAAATCCCATTGATGGAATTTTCATGTAACGCTTGCAAAGTTTGAAGAGTCTTTCTTAAACAAGTGGAAATGGTAGTCTAAACCAAATGTTTTTTTTTAGAATTAACTAACTATCTAGCTTAATTAGTTAAACCGTTAACGTTTAAAATGGCAACAAAACTCATATTTTTACTGTTAACGTGCAATAATGTTTTAAACTTATTAGTCTAGGATAGACTTTGGTTTATGAAGAGTTGAAGACCCCTAATATTTTTTTTTAAAAGAAAACAAAAAAAAAAACACATTGACAATGTAAAGTTCGTTAGATCATAACTTATGATAGTAATATATATGTATTTTTGGTTCTATCAGTTGACAAAAAAAAAATTAAGAGGAGAGTTTAAACTGTTGTACACATAAGATATGTGGATTTTCAGGTTTAATTTATTCAGTTTTTCAAACATCAACTGATGGATTTATAATATATATTCTATTTCTTTCATATTTTTATATCGAATTTCATTTTGTCGACTCAATTTGATTTAAAACACGCTATCTCAGAGAAAATATCAACACAATCAAAATTAAAGATGTATCTATCTTCGTTTTATCGTCGACGATTTCAGCTACACAACTCAACGTTTGATAACAGTTGATATACAAAATGTGCATTTCTGTACTTTCTGAATGTTTTATCCATAATTGCAAAAAAATCATCGGTCTAATTATGTCAATCAAACCAAAAATATTAAAAAAGAACATGATTACGCAGAATCATCGGTCTTATTCATTGCTGTTAACATGATTTATAATATATATTTTCTGTATATTTATAAGTTATATTTTCTGTATACATGTCGTTAGTTGGTGATCTTAGTGACGCAGAAAAGACATATCAAATTAGTTTAACACTTTAACTTATAAATTCCCAAGGGTTACACCACAATGTACTTTCAAACTTAATTTTGTGCAATCATTCCTTCCAATGATATTATTCATCACTTTTATTAAACATAAGAAACAACAACAACAACAACACTCAGTAATCATGAGATCATCAAACAAAAGCACTTTTTATTTGGAGTTAAAAGTCCCCTATTTGGTTTTGGTACGATATTGAAACATGTCCATCACACACATACATGACATCTTATACATTTATTACTTGGAATAGATAATCATTACTTTCTTATTTGAACCGGCAGAGTATTTAGGTGTAGTCTAGAGTCCCTTACTCCCCCAGCCGGTTTTGCGGTTGTTGCTTACCCGCCAATTCTCGGTAGCATTCACGGCCACTACTGTATGTGGTGGAGCCATAAGCCTCTCATGGTGCTTCATCCCTTGTCCGCCGTAGTGCTGCATCCCGTACTGGTCGTATTGTTGCATCCCATGCCCGCCCTGATGCTGCATCCCGTGTCCTCCGTGGTGCTGCATCCCGTGCCCGCCCTGGTGCTGCATCCCATATCCTCCCTGGTGCTGCATACCATCGTGGTGCTGCATCCCGTGCCCGCCGTGGTATGCACCTCCATGCTGCCCCTGCCATCCATTACCCATCTTTCCCTACAAAATGATCATTAACCATATTAAATTTAAAAAATAATAAGTTATATAATATGCTCATTTAATCTGTGCATCTTTTGTATTTTTTTCACGTAGAAAAAAAAATGGTTTCTTTGCCTATGCTTTCAAGGAGGTGTGAGAATTAGTGTATTTGCACATAACTTTCGATTATAAATCCTTTTTTATATATACATGAATCAGAATCAATAATTTTACTTAATGAAATTTTAGCATCAAGTCTTAGGACTTCAACATAGTATAAGAAATTTTCGAAACATATATAATTAACAGTATACATAACGTGATTTGTAAGGTCGCGACACCAAAAGAGATAACTTACGTTGTGGTGAGGTGGAGGAATGAAGTTGTGATGAGGTGACTGTTGGTGGTGCTGCAAGTGGTTGTTGCTAGTGTGGTGGCTCTTACTGCTCTCAAAGAACTCCTCCACGTCTGAGTCTTCTTCCTCGCAGACAGACATGTGAGACATGGGTGGACGGCCATGGTTTCCCGGAAGCCTCATGCGATGGTCGTAGCGGGTTTGACGGTCAAAGTGGCCTCCTTCCGACTCCACATGAGACGCGAACTCCTTGCGTTCCTCGTACCCGTAGCCACCGCGGCCACGGCCGAACTCAGAGACCCCTCCAACAAGCTTATCAAGCATTTTTCTTTATATATGTACTTGACTTGGTTTGTTTTTGAAGTAGATAAGTGATTAACATCTTTCAGGCGTTTCTGTATTTATACTATTCTTGTTGTGAGCTAGTTGTCTAGTGTTCATTTAAATTAGTGTTTCATGTGATTCCATCTGGCAATTATTCGTAAATATCATGGCATGATTTGAATCTTATTCTCTTTTCTACCACCACCATACCGAAAGTTGAGTAGACATATTTGTTCTGATTCCGTTCTTTTTAATTAATGATCAGTCCAATTCACCTGCGAAATTCGAATTCTTATTTGACTCAAATATTGACGGAGGCATAATAGTAAAACTAAAAATAAACCTACTCTAGTTCTAATTATTACGGTTTTGATTTTGGTTTTATCATGTAATTACATATTAAAATTGTTATTCATCTTTTTAGCGTATGTATTATTTCGTTAGGTGAACTATGTAGCATCAAACACTTGTTTTATTTTTTTGACCACTGGATTAGTTCTACCGGTGTTTAGGCATAACCCTATGCGTACGGCCCTTCTACTTCCCCCCTTATAACGTGGACATGCTACGTTGTAAGATACACATCGTATGAAATGGTGTAATGGACTCAGGGCTCTAGACTAGTTCCTTCATCAAGACTAATTATTAGGGGGCAAGCTTGCATAGTTCCTTCATCCTTAAGGTACTCACGACTTATTTGTGTTTAGAAACAATAATATACCAATGACCACCTCTTCTTCTTCTATTGTTGGGTTAATTATATGCAGGAGCAGGATCCTGACCCTGTGAGTTACATGATCGTTGGTTAATTAATGTTTAATTTCTGTTGTCAGTTCTTAAAAACTTTTCCAAGAACATGATATATGGTAAATAGGCTGTAAGAAAAACCATGTGTATATGGATGATAGATTTCGTGGTTATGGTTTTTTCTCATTTGTTACATCTAAAGAGGTCATCTAATGATAATGAACGAACGGTCCAAGTTATTAAATAATGATCAAACGAAAGGAGAATAACATGTAGTATGATCATAAAGCCTTCATGCATAAAAAGATAGATAATGTATTACAGATTGTTCGTTCTATATCCCTTTCTTTATATAGTAACCATATTGTGTACACAAATATATGTGTTGACAAAAAGAAAACATGTATACATGCATGTATTATTTTTTTTGTTGACAAAAAGAAAACATGCATATATACATGTTTCTAAAAGGTATCAATCATTTGTAGCCAAACACTAAAAGTCGGTTTGATTTAATCAAACGACACTCTTTCTTTCTTCCTTTTTTTTCCAAGAAAGGATCAATCAAATATTATTTCGTTTAATAAATCGTATCATCTTTCAACTTAGAATATTTTTCGCTTAAACTTTTCCAATAACGTTGCCATGTGCCATTGGCCGGTCAGGTTAGTGCTCATTTTGGTATAAAATTCATCAATAGAAAATACATTAGCGTATTTTTGTTAATTGGCTTGTTCGTCGTGCAAAGCATATGCTATAACGTGGAATATACCACACTCACCACCATCTTCAACTTGTATTGTACCGTATATAATTAGAAAGAAAAAAGAACCCCAAAGAGATCAGATATAAATTAATAGTATATGTACAAGAAAGTGACCAAATAAAATCGCCATGAACTCTTTCAAAAAAATATAACTCACCAAAAAGAATAAACAATAATCATGAGTTAGTAGTAGAAGTAGTAGTAGTGTCCATATCATATTAGTTACAAAGAACCACCAATTTCATTCCTCGTCTCTCAAGCAATTCCCGGGAAGAAGAAACTTGTACTTCTCCGCGTTCTCGAGTAGGTACGCAGGAAGATGAACAGCCGAGTAAGAATGCGGAATCGGACCCATTTTGCCGATGATGTCTTTAAACGTGTATTCCTCGGGGATCATGTCGAAGAGATNTTTCTTCCTTTTTTTTCCAAGAAAGGATCAATCAAATATTATTTCGTTTAATAAATCGTATCATCTTTCAACTTAGAATATTTTTCGCTTAAACTTTTCCAATAACGTTGCCATGTGCCATTGGCCGGTCAGGTTAGTGCTCATTTTGGTATAAAATTCATCAATAGAAAATACATTAGCGTATTTTTGTTAATTGGCTTGTTCGTCGTGCAAAGCATATGCTATAACGTGGAATATACCACACTCACCACCATCTTCAACTTGTATTGTACCGTATATAATTAGAAAGAAAAAAGAACCCCAAAGAGATCAGATATAAATTAATAGTATATGTACAAGAAAGTGACCAAATAAAATCGCCATGAACTCTTTCAAAAAAATATAACTCACCAAAAAGAATAAACAATAATCATGAGTTAGTAGTAGAAGTAGTAGTAGTGTCCATATCATATTAGTTACAAAGAACCACCAATTTCATTCCTCGTCTCTCAAGCAATTCCCGGGAAGAAGAAACTTGTACTTCTCCGCGTTCTCGAGTAGGTACGCAGGAAGATGAACAGCCGAGTAAGAATGCGGAATCGGACCCATTTTGCCGATGATGTCTTTAAACGTGTATTCCTCGGGGATCATGTCGAAGAGATCAGCTCCGCTGCATATAACTCTCTGAACTCTTTTCGGGTTCAAGTAATGCGCAAACCTCACTCTATCGTAATGACTATAAGCTTTCATTTTGAAGACAAACTCGCTTATCCGTCTAAAACAGAAGCTGCAATGCCACCCTGAATCCGCTAAGATCACATCAGACTGCCTATAATGCGCATACCTTGTCTTACCCGTCTGATACCTATGCACCGATGCTCTCCAGCTCTTGTTATCGACAGGGAACTCGAAAGAGTACAAGTAGTTCTTCAGTCTAAGGTGAAGAATCTGCGGTATGTCATCGCACCAACGGAGAAGATTTATAGTGTGTCTGCTTGGGATCTCATCAACATCAGACATGATCAACAAGTCATCATCAGTAATACCAGCTATTCTCAAAAGCTGATCCAATGCGATTCTTTGATAAGCCTCTTCGTAAAAAGGGTTCTTCTCTCCTTTCTTAAACCTTCCACCAATCGACCCGTAAGTCAACCGCGGCTCAACGAACTTAAACTCATCTCTATGTCCCGCGAAAACAAGCGGTTTTGGTAACCCTGTGAAGGTCGAGTTAGACTCAAGGAGCACAAACTGAGTAACGTAAGGGTACAGTTCTTTCCACCGTATCGTTAAGAGTTCAACTTCGGTACTGAAGAGAACAGCGTCGTAGACACGGCGAGGGTACTCACGAGTTCCCCAACCGTGGAGTTTACAGAGAGATTCCATTGAAGCGTTGTCGTGGTGATAATGTGGGATCTCGTGGAATGGTTTTGGTGGTGATTCCCACAAGGGTCTTAAGAAATAAGAAATCTTGAGGGCGTTGATGTATACACCAAGAACACACATTGGCACGATTACTAAAAGAAACAAGATCGATTTCAAATCCACACCACGTAAGATGCAACAGAGTCTTGAGATACCAAAGCCTCGATCTGATTCCTGTTTTCAGACCAAACAAGACAACATGTCAATAACTAAATCACCGCCAACAGAACCAAGAAACTTACTGACCGAGGCTATCAACATGGATAAAGATCAATCTAATTCAAGATCTAGAGTTTTAGATCGAGAGTAGAAGCCAAAAGGGTTCGTTTTTAAACTAAAGATCTTGTTTAATTGGAAGAAGAAGAAGAGATCACAAACCTGAGAACCGCATAAATCATCGGACTTTTTAGAGCAGTAGTGACCACCGTTCTCTCCCATCATCCACCACATCTTCTTCTGAACAAGAACTTCGATCTCCGGAGATTAGAAAAGAAAGAATCAAACTTTAACCTCAAAAATAGAAACTTTGATTCGACAAGAGATAAATAAACACAAATCTCGACGATTCCTACCAAAAAAGAGTGGAACTTTATATTTAAAAAAAAAAAGAATGAAAGAATGAAAGAACAAGAACAGAGCTTTTTATGTGATTATGTTGTGTCTGTTTTATGGTAAATTAGTTGTGAGACTCGGTGAGGAGAGGATGATGATATGCGATTTTGTCTCGAGAAGAGAGCTACAGAAAAGGGCAGTTTGGTCAATGAGGAAAGTTTCAACGTTAGTTCCGTTGGTTGAGTATGATATCTCTCCTCCACGCGTTGTGACTCAGTCACCCCCACTCCCAGCTTTTGTCGTGTGTCTTTTTTGGTTTAGAGAAAAAAGTTGAGAATCACTTATGTACTCTCTCTTCAACAACCACGTGGCTTCCACTGTAATTTACAACTTAATTAATCTAAAAACTTTGCACAATCTGTATATAATAGTATTATAATAATACTATCATGTCAGCAGTTTTTTTAGTATTTGTTAAAGAGCTTAAAGTATTCATATTAGGGGAAACAATGTCTATAGAAATATCTGATTCTATAATAAAGTTGTTAAAAGTAGGGTACCCACCTCAAAGAGACCTAAAATAAAAAAAAAGTTATTAGACGTTAATCAGGAGTTAGAGTTGGATTAGTGCCTTTAACACACACAAAAAATCGATTTTATTTGAGATTAATCAAGAAATAAAAAGAAAACTAGTACCTAAATAAAAGATGGAAATCGTATCTTTTACGCAAAACCGTATTTTCATATCGATAAGCAACAGAGTGAAAAAAATCAATTTTATTTAAGATTAATCAAGAAATAAAAAGAAAATTAGTGCCTAAATAAAATATAATAATCGTATCTTTTACGCAAAATCGTATTTTTCATATTGATAAACGATAGAGTGAAAAAAATAAAAACATATTGTTCTAACCTTAGCTAGTGACCAATATTTCTATAAATATATATCTCTAATTTACAAAGTTTATCTCTCACTTTCATTTTTCCAATTCATTTTTTTTCACAAAACCGATTAACAAAAATAATCACGATGCGATCTTTACCTTCTTCGTTTTTGTCTTTTTCTTATTCACTCGATTCCCCAAGTTTGAGCAATAGACTTAATACCATATTCAGAAAAGCTGAACAACTTTTTATTCTAGGTGGCATTGAAATCGCTGTTATCTATTACAGACCTTAATGAGAAGTAGCCTCACCAGAAAGAGAAAGTAAAAGATATGGCTGTGAAAAATTAATGCCTAAAATGTTGTTTAGTTTTTCGTTAATTATTATTTATGAACTTTTAGCTAATTAGTTTTCCACACAGATTGTATTAGTTTTTTATATATGATTTGTTCACTGCATATTTGTTTGGTGCCATGATAGCTGATTCTACAAGGGGTTGTTGAATCCTTAGACAGTAATCACAATTGTGATTAACTCTCCCTCCATCTCATATCCAATTCCACAAAATTGCGATTTTGTTATCTTTCTCACAAGATTCTAATAATCGTAATCGTAAGTATTCAATTGTGTTAATAATAATTTAATTTTTTAACTATCATTTCCTTTAAATTTAGTTGTTACTTAATTTTATCAGTCAATCATAATATTATATTAGGGATATCTCGTACTATAAAGCACAGATCAACATTTTCTTCAAAAAATATAAAATAATAATTATTATTGTTATATTTTTTTAAAAATTATTTTGTTTGAGACAGTATTTACTTTTAATATTACAATTATTTGATAAATTTGCATATATCTTTTTAAATACTAATTATTTTAGAATATAATAATATTTTAATTTGTTTAATGTATATTACCATTTTATATTGTTTGTTGTATTTGCATTATTATTTTGTGAAATATTTAAAAATATTAATTATTATATTCTAATTGCGAGCGAATAAAATTTATTAATTTATCAACCACGTAAATTTAGTTTTACCAACCCGCTCATGTGGAACATTAAAACACACATTTTTTTCATAAGTTGAGTAATATATCTTCATTTTTAAAAATTTAAATCACAACCTATGCAGAAAAAATCTACATATTTATTTATCATATGTATTATATGATAATTCAAAACAATTTGTAAATGAAATAAAAGAAAGATGATAGGAGAATCATAATTTAAAATCTTAACAAAATCTTCCAAATATAGTTATTAAAATAATTATTTGGATAAAATATAAAGTCTTACTTTTTGAAATTCTGATTGGTTTATAATTTTTAAAACTTAATTAGTAATTTTTGTCCATAATTAATTAGAGAGAAAAAATATTTTTTTTTAGAAAATTAATAATTGTTTAAAAGATTTTATTAGTCTAATATATACATTATATTTTTACCTTTATTTAAAAATTAAACATTTTTCTTAATACCAATAGCATGAAAATGTAATTTTTTATACTTTATAAGATTGATTTTATATTTGTACTTCTTAATTAATATAGTAGAATTCACAATCTCTAACAACATTTAAGTCATAGAAATGATTTAGGTATGACGAGAAGATTGACCGAATTTTGCTACCACACTTGTAAATTTTGATGTGATTATTTTTGAGAATCGAAAACAAAACATCACATAGTATATGCGTAAATTAGACGATGTCTTTTAAATCCAAATTAATTAATCTTAAACTTTGGACAATCTGTATATATAATAGTACTATCATGTCAACAATTTTTTATATGTAAAAGAGTTTAAATTATTTATATTAGGAAAAAGTGTATAAAAAATTATAAATATCTAATTCCATAATAAAAACTGAAAAAGTAGGTACCCACCCAAAGACCTAAAATAGTTATTAGACGTTAATCAGGGGTTAGAGTTGGCTAACACACAAAATAAAACGATTTTATATGAGATTAATCAAGAAGTAAGAATTTGTTTCTGATTTTCTTTTCTTTACAAATATATTTGTATGTTTATGCATTAATTAGTAATGTATTAATTGGTGTGATCTAATAATTACTAAGATGTTTTGACCATCACATCAGGTTCAATAACACCATCATTTTTCTTTAACGAAAAGTAGAACTGTAATTTAGCTTTCCTCTAATTCGGTGGCCATTAGAAATTTTCACAAATCTATCATTATTTTACAGTTTTAATCGTTTATGTATCTAATTTTGTCCAAAAAAAAAAAAAAAATCGTTTATATATCTAAAAGGCTAATAAAACTTAGTATCATATAACATACATATATAGTTATATACTAATCAATTTCAAAATTATAATAGAGAAAAATTGATGAGTTTTGTCTTAGCAACTTCGTTGTATTTTGCCGATAATATCATAAATTCACAATACACCTAATCTGTCCAAGTAGGATTTCAAAATTACTACCAATCAATAAACAACAAACAAAAAGTACTGTACAAACCGCTCTACCACTTGTATTTTTGTGTGCTCCATATATTTATTTTGAAAATACTTTTGGTCAATTCCATAAATTTATATCACTGAGGTGTTATCGAAAAACCATTTTTATTTTCTTTTTAAACAACTTGACAAAAAAATAAATAAAACAAAGAAAATGAAAGAAACAATGATAATTTAAAAAAAAAAAAAAATTGTAAGAACAACAAAATCAGAAAATTAGGGATTCAAAAAGAAGCAAAAACAAAAGATAAAGCTTTAAAAAAAAAAAAAAATTTCCCAAAATTGTTGACTCCCTTTAGTCTTCAAAAATTCCCAGATTTCAAACTCAATTTCTCTCTCAGCTTTTTCAGATTTGATCAAATTGGAAATGGAGAATCCAAATCCACCAGCAGATAAGCTGTTGAAGAAGATACGAGAGCTAGAAGAAAGCCAAGAGGATCTAAAACGAGAGATGTCTAAGCTCAAAGTCTCAGCTGAGATCAAGCGTCGTTCGCATTCTTCTTCTCCTAAACGTCCTTCGAGGCGCAACACTGGAGACGGAACTCCCTTATGGAGAAAAACTGGCGCCGCATCGTTCCGTCACGCTTCTCCTTTACGGAAGGAGAGTCACACGAAACCCCCAGCTTCTTCTGGTGCTGCTGGTGGTTGCGAAGGAGGAGGAGGACCATCGGCAGGCAAGTTCAACGATAAACAGTATTTGAATATTTTGCAGTCTATGGCTCAAGCTGTTCATGTCTTCGATCTTAATGGCCAAATTATCTTTTGGTGAGTAGGTAGTGTCTTTGCTGAATTCGAGATTGAGTTTTCAATTGCTAGGATTGTGAATTGGATTCAGATTCAGATTTTGATAGATTAGAGAGTGTTGGTAACTTCTAGTATCTGCTATGTTTAGCTAACTTGTTATTCGGAGTTCAAATTCGTGTTGGTATGGTTGTTTTTAGGAACTCGATGGCGGAAAAGCTATATGGCTTCTCAGCTGCAGAAGCACTAGGGAAGGACTCGATTAATATACTTGTAGATGGTCAGGACGCTGCTGTTGCGCAAAATATATTTCAGCGTTGCAGTAGTGGAGAGAGTTGGACTGGAGAGTTTCCTGTTAAGAACAAATCAGGAGAGAGATTTTCTGTTGTGACTACGATTTCTCCTTTCTATGATGATGATGATTCTCTTATTGGGATTATATGTATCACGAACGATTCGGCACTTTTTCAACGACCGAAGGTTCCTCCAGCTAAAACAAGGTGGCAAGAAGGGGAGACGAGCTTTAGCCGGGGGACTAATGGTGTTGCATCTAGGTTTGGTCTTGACTCCAAAGATGCTGTTGTGTCGAAACTTGGCCTTGATTCTCAGCAGCCTATACAAGTTGCTATAGCATCTAAGATTTCAGATTTGGTTAGTGCAGCTGTAGGTTTGCAAATTCTTCACCTTTTTCTTCTACCCGTTGCATCTTTTGAGTACTGTAGTGTAAATTTCAGGCATCCAAGGTGGGAAACAAGGTCAAGTCAAAAATGCGAGCAGGTGATAATAACGCTGCACACCACGAGGGTGGGAATGTGGACAGTCATCAGTCTGATCAGGGTTTCTTCGATGCTGCTGAGGATGCAGCTACAAGTGGCCCTAGCACACCTAGAGGGAATTTGATCCAACCTCCTTTTGGTGTGTTCTTATGTAACGAAGAGAAGTCTTCTTCGAAACCCTCCAGTGATGAAAATGTTGGAAACTCTGTTGTACCTAAGACACTTACCTCAAAAACTGAAGAATGGATGGTAAAGAAAGGGTTCTCATGGCCATGGAAAGGGAATCAACAGGAAGATTTGGAAAGAAGGCGTGCTCATTCTGTGTGGCCGTGGGTGCAGAATGTACAACAACACGAAGAAGCTCATCATAGTAACTCTGAAAGCCAGACATGTGAAAGTAATAACCCTGCCAATAACGAGGCTGTGGGTTCTATTAATGTGAATAGCGCAAGCAGCTGTGGAAGTACCAGCAGCGGTGTTATGAACAAGGTTGATATGGATAGCGACTGTTTGGACTATGAAATCTTATGGGAGGATTTGACAATTGGAGAACAAATCGGGCAAGGTGATGTACTCATTTGACAAAGATGATCTTTATTGTGAAAGACATATCAATCCTTCAAGACATCATACATATTTTTGTGGATTTCTTCTTTCTGGTCTGCTAACGTGCTCGTTATAATTTCCTTCTTTATACATACAGGTTCATGTGGAACTGTCTATCATGGCCTGTGGTTTGGATCTGTACGTTCTTGTCATCTGTTGACGTTGTAGAAATATGCATCATTGATTTGTACAAGCCTCCATGAAATATTCACTAAACTTTTTTAAAATGTAAATTACTGAGAGTTGCTAATGTCAATGCAGGATGTGGCTGTAAAGGTGTTTTCCAAACAAGAATATTCTGAAGAGATCATTACATCTTTTAGACAAGAGGTATTATTATTTCCTCTCGCTTCTTTAAAGCATGTTTGGTAAAAGACCATTAAGATTTTACTTGGTTTAAGCGAGTAATACCTGCCTTCTGTCTTTCATATTTACACATACCAAAATCGTTCCCAAACTACCACAGTTTTTCTGTACGAATTTTTCTTCCAAATTGCGTCTTCCCGGAAAAATTAATTATTTCAGAGATTATTAGCCTATGTACTCTTTCTTATGCTGGACTTGTTTTTATCTTGAAGGTATCGTTGATGAAAAGACTTAGACATCCAAACGTTCTGCTGTTTATGGGAGCTGTGGCATCACCTCAGCGTCTTTGTATAGTGACAGAGTTTCTTCCACGGTTTGACCCTTCTCTTTAGCGAATATTACATATCACTACGGATTTTGGACGCCGGGGCCAAAACACTGACTCACTCTAGAGTCTAAATCTTTCGAAATTATTTGCAGTGGAAGTCTCTTTCGTTTGCTGCAGAGGAACAAGTCAAAACTGGATTTGAGGCGACGTATTCATATGGCCGCAGACATTGTAAGTATTATACACATGATTTTCCAGTTGTGTCCACGGTTTTCTAAGTATAAGCTGCTCTATTTGGTTCTTTATTGCATCTGCCTTGCATATCTTTCTTTTCCGCTCTTTGATTCAGTCTTTCCCGCAGGCTCGTGGCATGAATTATCTTCACCACTGTAGTCCACCCATCATTCACCGTGACCTGAAGTCGTCAAACCTACTGGTTGATCGAAACTGGACCGTGAAGGTATTGTTTCCATTGTTGAAGTCATATAGTTTCCCTTAATTGGGGCAATCAGTAACGTTATACTTATACCTATAGTACTTCTGATGGAGCTAAAAACAAGAAAAACAAAATACTGTCCACTCTCACTAGGTTTAGCAGGTGACATGAGTTTGGTGGGTGAACTGGATTTGAATGTCCCCAATTAAAACAAATTGTTTGATTAATTTTCTTCGTGAGATGAGTTGATATAGTAGTCTAGGTCAATAAAATAATGTTGTTAGGGTTAATAATTCCCCTGTGTCAGAAGTCAGAACTCGAGTTGTATCTTGTATGCAAACAATCGTCTGATAATTAGACTTTAAAGTAAAATGTAAAATCATACAACTATACTCTGAAATGAAGCTTTTGATAATGATTCTCCTTTGTGAATAAACCAGAAATTAGGTTTAAGGTAAAAAGCGTGTTTGTCATAGTTAACTTAACGCGTCAGCTCTAACAGGTTGCTGACTTTGGTCTTTCTCGCATCAAGCATGAGACGTATCTCACTACAAACGGAAGGGGAACGGTACTTTACATAGGCTCTTACTGAACTGATTCCCATTTTTTTCTTTCTATGAAATCAATTTCTCACAATGTATTTCATTGTTTTTTATCTGTTCTGCAGCCGCAATGGATGGCACCAGAAGTTCTTCGGAATGAGGCTGCTGATGAAAAGTATAATCTCTTTTTCCTTGCTTGATTAACTTCCTTTGCTTGTTGTTTGATCTAGCTTTCAACTCTAACGATGCTCTTCCTACTCTGTAAATGGCAGATCCGATGTTTATAGCTTTGGAGTAGTACTATGGGAGCTTGTAACAGAGAAGATCCCATGGGAAAATCTAAATGCTATGCAGGTATAGTTTCCACTTAAAGGAAATATGTCAACATCGTCTCCGAATGAAAAGTAGATTAGGGAAATCCAAAACTTAGCCATATCGTACTCAGAAGATATACAAGGCCATATTAGTAAGAAGAATATTAACGTCACAAAATACTACAGCTAATTGGTCTCTAATATGCATTTAGTTTCCATCAACCATATAAAGAAAGATGTACATAGTTTAAGTAAGTTGACTACTCATTTTGGCTATTTTAGTACCAATGGAAAACAGTAGAGTAAATTATCTTACTATAGTAAAACTACCTATAAAATGTGCAAGTTAAGTGAGTTGATGATATTTCTGGTCAACTCAAAGGTTGTTTTGCAACATGCTAAACATGAGTTCTGCTGAAGAAAGCTTGCTTTTTACTGTCTCCTCTTTGTTCTTGTATATATTACACTCACACAGTAAAACAAATATGAAGAGAAGTCTATTGAGAAACTTGCAGGTGATTGGAGCAGTGGGGTTCATGAACCAGAGGCTGGAAGTTCCAAAGGACGTTGACCCTCAGTGGATTTCTTTAATGGAAAGCTGCTGGCATAGGTACAACTAACATATTTTAACATTATAAATACCTTGCTAGAGACAAGTAGCCTCACTTATGCTTCGGTCTTCAATAGTGGTTGCATATAGGAGGCACCATATTCTGGTATTCATAAAAATAAAAATCTGTAATATGTCACGCTCTGCTTTTCTGCAGTAACTGAACTAAACCTCATTTTTTGCATCATGAATGAACATAGAAATTAGGAAAACTACGAATGTAGGAATGTTGCAAACCCTTGAATTTGGAATTAATCGAGTTTGGATTATTATTAGGTAAAAGTAAAACTTTGGAATAATTGATTACTGTTTAGGAACTCTTGAGTAAACAAAAGTTTGATAGGATATTTACTCCGCAGTTCGATCCTTCAATTTCCATGGGTCTCAAACACATATAGTGATATAGTTAGTCTGTTCAAGGCTTTATTAGCGAGTGTAAAGACTTCAAGGTTTATGCTTTTTTTGTGTTGAAATTTTTCCACATTTTTATGGCCCCATAGGAAGGCTATAGTTTGGTACAATGATTGGTGTGAGTCTTGTGTCATTTTAGATCTTGTATAGTTTTTCTTTCAACCGACACCACTATAGGCAGTTAGTTGGTTACTTAAAGTTGTAGATCTGAACATAATCATCAAGAAATAGTGATTCGCTTTTACAGATTTATCCAAACTGTTAGCTGATACACGCTATTAAAGTCATTCACAGTTGCGTTTGATAAATATGTTATAAAGTAAATGTAGCAGCAGCTAATGTGAGTTGANCGAGTCTTGGTGTCATTTTAGATCTTGTATAGTTTTTCTTTCAACCGACACCACTGTAGGCAGTTAGTTGGTGACTTAAAGTTGTAGATCTGAACATTGATCATCAAGAAATAGTGATTCGCTTTTACAGATTTACCCAAACTGTTAGCTGATACACGCTATTAAAGTCATTCACAGTTGCGTTTGAAAAATATGTTATAAAGTAAATGTAGCAGCAGCTAATGTGAGTTGAGATATCTGTGCAGTGAACCGCAGTGTAGACCGTCGTTCCAAGAATTGATGGACAAACTAAGAGAGCTTCAAAGGAAGTACGCTATACAGTTCCAAGCAGCTCGTGCTGCATCAGTAGACAACTCTTTGCTCAAGGAAAAATAAACCGGAAGAACAGAGAATCTGAATATTGCATTTCGCATTCAAGGCAAGAGAAAAGAAGAAGCTTATGGTACAAAAGAAGAAGTTTGGTGGAAGTTGCAATGAAGAGAAGCAGCTGAAGAAAGACTTTGATATTATACTCTCTCTCTCATTGCTGGGAAAGAGAGGCTATATTCAATTCTTTATATGGAAGTTCAATTCGAAATCAGTCATGTGTTTGCGATGAGAGCCACAGAGGGTATACATATATATAATTGTGCCTATCTATTTATGTAATTCATGTTGAGAGGCAGACCCAGTTCTTAAGAATAGTCTGTACAGGTGACAAAACGAGTAAAAAACAAGATTTGTAAGCCTAATTTTTAGTAAATAGTGTCACATTTATTTGGATCATGCATCGCTAGTGTTAAAAAGTTTGGAGTAGGTTTGGTTTATAGCTGAACCAGATGTGTGTTCTCAGAAACCCATGAGGCATTGCTTAGAAACTTCTTTCTCAGAAATTGCGAAAACATAAGGCAATGAATCCTCAGTACAGTCTACTGTCAAAATTGGTTTGATCCAAACAGCTATAATCAATTCATTAAATGGGTCAAACGATTTGAGTATAGTGGATTAAATGAATTAAAATTTCAATAGTTTAAGGCAAATTATGGCTCTCATATTAAGTTATATCAGACGATTATGGCAAAAGACAGTTGCTTAATGATTCCACAGGTATTTGGATTGATTTGTTACAGTATAATGAAAATTTGTTGAATGGAATTGTAAAAAAGATTGTACTAATATATATATATATATATATATATATTTATATTGAATAAGTAATTAATATTTTACTATATATTAAATATTATTAAAAGTAGTATAACTTTGTCGTAAACAAAGTATTTTACTATTGCAATTGTTACTTTTTCACATGGATAAAATGAAGAAAAATAAATAACTATTTATCATGAAAAATAAATCAAAGTAAAAGGCATTGGCCCATAAGTGTTAATGGGTTTAGTGGGTTTACAAATCCTAATTTAAATCTGACTATATATATGTGGGTGGGTGTAAATCTTTTTATCCAAAGTTTTATAAAAGGAAAAAGGCGTCAAGCGGCTTAAACCTTAAAATCAAACATCAACAACACCTAAACAAAGAAGATGAAGACGATGAAAACAACAAAACCTAATTCTATTTATTCTTCTTCTTCTCATGAGAGTCAGAGAACTACAAGCTTAATGAAAAGACAAGTGATTGTGTTTAAAAAAGATTGCAAGCTTTATGTGTTCTTTGCAATCGAAGTTTGCGTGATCTGTTAAGGAGCCGATGGAGTGCTTAAGACATATCCAGAAGAGAGGGAGAAGGGGGAAGCCATCGCTCGAAGATACATTGCATTGAGCGAGACGAAACGACGCAAAAGAAACGTTGATCGTAACGAGTTTCTCGCAAATTCCAACAAGAAAATATATTTTAAAGACAAAATTTATGATTTTCATTAAAATTTTAAATATGAGTTATTGCAAAACATTACAAACTCTCAATCTAAATTTTTAATAACAGAAAAATTGTTTTATACTTGTAATCTAAAAATAATTGGATTAGGCGTAGAGTAATAAGATTAGTTAGAGAATAATCGGATTAGGTAGAGAGTATTCGGATTGGGCGGAAAATAATTGGATGACTGATTTTTTAAAAGATTAGTCATTAATCGAAATAGATATGCATACCAATTAAGCATGGAGTAATTGGAGGTAAGCGAGAATATTTTGTACAAGAGTATGGACTAATCAATTTCAAAATTACAAAATGAAAATTGATTAGTTTTTTCTTAGCAATAATTTTTTCTTAGAAACTCCAACTATTTTATCGATAATATCATAATATACATCAAATCTCTCCAATATAATTTCAAAAATAAAATTACTACCAATCAATAAATAACAACAAAGTATTGTACAAACAGCTCTAACACTTGTGTTTTTTTGCCATATATTTAAGAGGAATTTCTCAAAATACCACTATTTAAGTTTTTTTCCAAAACTATAACTTTTAAAGTTTTTTTTCCAAACATATCACTATTTATTTTTTTCAAAAATACCACAAGAACAAAATATTAATTTTTAAGGATGTTAAAATTTATTTTTTAGGTTTGGGTTGACAAATTTAGTTTTAGGATATAGTTTTTACGGGGTAGAGTTAAATTGTTTATGATTTAGGAATTATATTTAAATATTAAATCTTTAGTTTAATTTTATGGTATTTTTAGTGGTATTTTTGAAAAAAAAAAACAAAAGTGTGATATTTTTGAAAAAAAAAAACTTAATTAGTGGTATTTATGAGAATTGCACTATATTTAATTTGTAAGTACTCAATTCAAAAAATTTATAGGGAATATGCACTAACTAGCCACAAAATCAAAAAGAATTAAGAAACTAGTCATGGTATGAGATGGCTCTCTCTCTCTATCTCCTTTATGATCTTTTGGGCTTAAAACCAAAAAAACATACCACCCTCTTTTGGGCTTAAGACATTCTTTCTGATCTAGTGTCTCTCATTAGGTTAAGAAGAGAACTGTGGACTGGAAAAACTCTTTCTCTTTTAGACGTGTTACCCTTTTTAGCAGCTTTTTAAAGCCTTTTCGTTTAAATCTTCCAAAATTTCTAGGGTTTGTGCTTCAGTTTCTTCATCTTTAGCTTTCCGAGTGGTGCCATCTTCAATTTCTTGCCGTCAGCCCTTGGGTTCCCTCTTCGGGATTTTGTTAGGGTACATATTGAGGTTTCTCGGGGTAATTTCCAAAGTTTTTGTGAAGCTTCCTGTTCTCAACCATGTCTTCAGCGATGGATAAGGCCCTTATGGCTATGTCACTAGAGGAAGAAGAAGAAGAAACTCCCTTTGTTATGCCAGATCTGTTGGAATTCCTATCCATTGAAAGAAATACAATCAGTCTGATAGGGAGAACCCTGAATCCGGCTTGTCAGCCGATGAAAAATCTTATCCGATATATGCCAAGGAAGTGGCAAAAATCGGGAAGGATGAGAGGTATAGCCTTATCTAGTGAAAGATTTCAGTTCATCTTCAACAATGAATACGATTTATTGGAAGCGTTAGCAAAAGGAGCTCACACTTACAAGGACTGGTCCCTAGCAGTTGATAGATGGTATGAAAATCCGCCTCCTAATTATCTGCAAATCATCCCCATTTGGGTTCAGATCTGGAATCTTCCAGTTAATTTCTACACAACAAAGGAAATTACAGCTTTAGGCGAACTGATAGGCAAGGTGAAAGAAGTGGCTTTCGACCCAGAGAAGCCTCAGGTTCAAGAATTTGTCAGAGTAAAGGTTATGCTTGATGTTTCGCGACCACTTCGCAGGTCAAAAGAAGTCACTTTGCCTCAAGGGGGATCTGCAGTGGTTAGGTTTCAGTATAAACGGGTTCAAAAAAGATGCTACCATTGTCAAAGTTTGACACATGAAATTGATGTCTGTCCCATTTTGGTAAAAAGAAAAGAGAATGAGGAGTCTGCAAAGAGAGCAGGAATGCCCATTCCCAAGCTGCCAAAATTTCCCTTCCTAAAGGAATCAGATCCATTATTTGGCATTCTGCATGAGGATCATGTGGGTGTGGATCCTCTCACGGGGCGTCAAAGAAATGCTTTCGATATTCTAGAAGGAATGAGATAATATCTAAGAGCGAACAATAATGAAGAGTGGCAAGTGAAAGTGGATGGAATCAAGAAATCAGTGGGAGAGGTTGAAAAAAATCCCATAGCCAAGAAGACGATACTCAGGCTGTAATCTCCACCCATTGTCCATAAAGATGTCTTTAAAGACAAGGGTTTGGTTTTTGGGACGGTTAGCTTTGATTCCAAGTTCTAGTACAAAGTCTCGAAAATAAATGATCAAGAAATGTTATCTTCAACCCCCTCCTTGGCCTTGGAAAGAAATTGGCTTGTGGATAATCAAAGTGCCCAAGAGGGAGGAAGCATAGGAGATTTTCTGGTTTTGTCTCAACCTGGTCAGGACAGAGCAATGGGATATGGTCTTGGTTTCTTTGAAGATGGTCCACTTGGCTCTGTTCGGAAAAAAAAGCAAAACCTCGTAGCCGTCCTTACAAAACGGTTAGAAAACCAAAACCTATGAAGCCCGAAGTTGATAAACTTCAGATAGGTCTTTCAGAGGCAGTGTCCAAAGGTTCGAAGGAGAAACGTAAAGCAGAGGAGGAGAGTACAAGCACTGCTAATCCTAACAAGCTTAAACTCGCTAAGGTGATCCCAAATGAGGGATCGCCCACCGTTTAATGAGCATAATCAGCTGGAATTGCCAGGGTTTGGGATGGTCTCAAGACCTCGTAATTCCTCGTCTCAAGGAGCTGCGTAAAAAGCACTTCCCTGAGATTTTATTTCTGATGGAAACTATGTAGTGTAAGGATAATTTGGTGGATGTACAGTGTTCGTTAGGGTATGATCATTTGTTCACAGTAGAGCCAGTTGGGAAATGTGGTGGCCTGGCTTTGATGTGGAAGAGTAGTATTCAGATGGATATCTTGTTTAAGGACAAAAATTTGATTGATGTTCAGGTTCAGTTTGGATCATCAATTTTTTTCCTCTCTTGTGTATATGGTGAACCGGATATAGCTTGAGAAATGGTGTTTGGGAAAGACTCACTCGGTTTGGAGTCGGGAGAAGAGAAAGATGGTGTATGATTGGAGATTTCAATGCAATCCTTCATAATGGAGAAAAGATTGGTGGCCCGCGAAGAAATGATAACTTCTTGAAACAATTTTCAGAGATGATGGAAGCGTGTGATATGATTGAATTGACAAGTTCTGGGAACATGTATTTCTGGGCAGGTATGAGAGGAGATCATTGAATTTAGTGTAGGTTTGATAGAGCTTTTAGTAACAAGGATTGGTTTCAGACCTTCCCTGCTTCTAACCAAGCCTTTTTAGATTTCAGAGGTTCTAACCACAGACCAGTTTTGATGAAACTGATGACATCACAAGAGGCTTACAGAGGTCATTTCCGGTTTGACAAGAGATTTCTTCATAAGCCTGCAGTTAAGGAAGCTATTCTTAAAGCATGGAAGCCAGGAAATCTCAACGATGGTTTCATAGTGGCGCACAGATTAAGAGATTGCAGAAAAGCTCTTAGTGCCTCGAAAAGAAAGAGCAACTTGAACTCCAAAGATAAAATCCTGCATTGTGAGGCTGTTTTAGAAAGAGTTCAATCCAATAGGTGGCCTAACCTACAGCAGATTCATGTTTTGAAAAGGGAGCTTAGGAAAGCATATAAAAGCGAGGAAATGTACTGGAGTCAGAGAAGTAGACATAAATGGCTCAGTCTTAGAAATAGGAATTCGAAGTTCTTCCATGGGTCGGTAAAAGGCAACAGAGCTCAAAAGAGGATAGAATTGCTATTGGATTCAAAGGGGACAGCACAGAAATCAGAAGCAGCGAAAGGTGAAGTGGCCTCTCAGTATTTTACCAAACTCTTCACATTTTCGAATCCGCAAAGTTTTAACACGTGGTTCTCAGAGTTCCCAGCAAATGTTTCAGCAGAGATGAATAGAAATCTTGTCCAGAAAGTCTATCCTGAAGAGATAAATGATGCTGATATGCTCAAATTAATCCCTAGAGTTACTCTCTCAAATTAAGAGGTCACTGCAGTACTTAGGGGTCGAATTCCACAAGGACTCAAGACTACACAATAAATTATAGAGTTTTATAATTAAGCTAAACAGATTAATTTGAATTAAAATAACAATGCAAAATATTAAATAAAAGCTTGGGAAAATTCAATGGATCAAAAAGCTAGGCTTAGGGAATTTCTCAGGAAATTATGAAATATTAAATCAATCAATAAATTAGAATTCAAGCAATTAAGATCAGATCTAGAACTCTAAACATTTTTGTAAAATAAATCAGTTCTCACTGCAAATATTATCTAAATATAAAACCAGAAAATCCAAATCTCTTCGTAAAATTCAAGGTTAAACATCAGCTTTGAAAACACGTTTAGATTGTTCACAAAATTATTAAATCAAATCTCTTTGCAAGAAATAATTTTGCTCATCAAAATGTTTAATCAGGGAAATCAATTATATTCTCATATATCTTTATTTTCCTAAGCTATTAATTCTAGGTGATCAATCAAGAATTAATATGAAGAACAACTTATGATGAAGATCTAGAAAGATAATGAATCCTAAATAAATAGATCTATTAATCCATAAAAACCCTATAAAAAAACTCTGAACCTAACAAGCAAACTACTCAGACATATTAAATGAAGAACAAAACATAATTCTGAATAATAAATAATAGAAATTAAAAGAGTTAGGAGGGAGTTTAGGAATTCTTCTCCCTACAAAGGAGTTCAGATCTCTCTCCCAAAGCTCTCAAAATCTCTCAGGGTTGCAGAAAATAAAACTTGCTAGAATAAAACTTAAGGGTTTATAAAACCTAAAAATACTATTTATATGTCCTAAAACACGTCAGGGACTTGTGTTGCAAAAATGGAAAACTTTGGGCAACTTTTGTAAATCTTCCAAAACTTGGCTCTATCATCGGTTAAACTGGGTGTCGACCGACACCAAGGGTGGTGTCGATTGACACCATCTCCTCTGATCGACTCCAACTTCTTTTCCTTGATGAATTGCTCCAAAATCCCTCTAATTTCTCCATTTTGCTCCTTTCATGCCAAAATCCTAGAAAACCTGTTAAGACTCAAAAACATCCTAGAAAACAATTCAAAAGACTCAAAAAGCACACTTATATCATGGTTAAAAACCACAAAACCATGATATATCAACTCCCCCAGACTTAGCCTTTGCTTGCCCTCAACCAAAACATAAGCTTAGACATGTGAAAGAGGTTTGAAAACTGGGAACTCACTCAACCCCATGATGATTCTTATTCGCACTCTTCACTTACCTGACTCAAGAACTTACTTCTTATACTTAACCATGATAAGCATCAACATTCCTTACTCAAATGCCACAATCTTTTGGAATCTCTGAAATCTCCATTGTCATTCATTATATAAATTTAAGCAAATATAGGCGAGTTCTTACCTTGGATGTATTGATCAGTGGCATATGAACTCCCTTCAGGCCAAGACATTCTTCATACATCTCCTTTCCTCTCCCTTTTCTCACTTCTATGGAGCTCCATAATGAGGTCACAGGCAATTTACCTACCTCTCTAAATTGATCAAAATCATCTCATCTTTTATTCTCTTTTTTATATGATCTTTCTCTTTTTTTTTAAAGCACTGAAGGGAAGAGAGAGGGGAGACATACTTTGAAAAATTGCACTGTCTTGTATGGCCCGAAGAAGAAGTCTAGTCCACTGATTTCCAACTCCCTAGGCAAGAGAATTAAGTCCAATTAAAATCCTGATAAAAGTTGAGACAATGTTAGATCAATCAGATATCCATTGAATAAGAGCTTTCAGGATTGTTGATAAGGCTCATAGTCTTTCTAAGTTTCAGTACTGAGATCAAGAATAGTAAAATAATCATTAGAGTGTTAGCCAAATAAGAGAAATCATTAATCAAGATCATAATTCCCAAAGACAAAAAGAAAAATTTGATAAATTTGACTCAAACTTTATGGTTTTGACTGACACAACTGAAACTCAAAAATAAAAACGAAGTTAGTAGATAACCTCCCCCAGACTTAAACCACACTGTCCCAGTGTTATCAAGCCTAAGATTGGCAAAAGAAAAATAAAATAAATATAAATGAAAATCAAAAGAAAAAGAAAATCCTACCAGTGGGTTGCCTCCCACTAAGCGCTTGTTTTCAATCATTAGCTTGACTTGGCTGGAGCTCAGGCATCCGGTGGATCAGAACATGGCATTTAATGCTTCTGAGAGAATGACCTCTTCATCCAAGGTGGTGTATAAGCTTTAGGGGCATGAGGTCTGCCAAGGATGTGATGAACAGGACCAGGGCGGGACTTAGGTATAGGAGGGTTTCTTTTCTGTCCTGCAAAATCATCAACAGAAGAAACAAGCGCTCTACGATAATCTTGTGGCTTGGTTAACTGTAAAACAGTGTTTGTACCTTTGAAGTTCTTATTGATGATAAGAGGAGGTTTGGGTAAAAAAGATGCAAACATTGGCCTTACCTGAGGACTTTGGAGTGTGGAGTGGTGACTCTTCTGTTTGGGAACAACTTTATAACTTGGAGCATAGAGGATGTCATGTGAGCTCTCAGTTCTAGTCAAGTGTGGGCTCGGTCGTGGAAGGGTGTCGATCGACACAGAGGAGGTGTCGATCGACACTGAGCCTGATGCTCGAGTAGCAGCAACTTTCTCAACCGAAAAAGTCTGTCCATCAATAGTAGGAGCCCTCCTCAGCTTATCCATCTCAAAGTTCATACTCAAACCTTCCACATTTAGTGTTATGTGACCCTTCTGCACATCTATAATGGCACCAGCTGTAGCCAAGAAAGATCTTCCTAAGATGAGAGGATCATTAGGCTCTTTATCATACTTCAGTACCACAAAGTCAGTAGGAATCATGAAGTTTCCAACCTTAACTGGAATATCCTCTAAAACACCTTCAGGAGTTCTTCGGGATCGATCAGCCAAGATAAGAGAATTCTGAGGTGGCTTGAATTCTGTCATCCCAAGTCTCACAGCAACAGAATGTGGCATCAAGTTGATGCTAGAGCCAAGATCACGAAGTGAGTGAGCAAACTTTCCTGTAGAGATAGAGCAATCTAGTACAAAGCTTCCAGGATCTGGTAACTTCTCAGCAGTCCTACATTGAATTTTGCACTCACTTCCTTAGAGACAACCACCTCTTGCTTCATCTCTTTCCTCCTTTGAACATGCTGGTTTAACAGAATTGCACTGACATCTTTTGTAAGTAGTGCTCCTTCCTCATGGCTCAAACCATTTGATACCATTCTCTTCACATACCGCTTAAGTGGTGGTGAAAGCTTTACTGCATCAATCAAAGGCATCTCAATTATCACCTTATCCATCATTGCCTTGCATCTAGCTTCCTCCATCTCCTGCTTGGACTTTCTTGGCTTAGGAAAAGGAATCTTAGGTTGGTACACCCTCTCAACTGTTGGAACCTGAGATTTTGCAGTTTCTGGTTCGGTCCGAGATGAGTGTCGATCGACATCCAGGTGGTGTCGATCGACACCATCATCTGAAGTCGAGAGATTTGTCGATTTCTCTCCCTTTTCTGCATAAGCAATTTCACCATCATCTTCATCTCTCACTGATATGGTATTGCAAGCATGCTTGGGGTTTGACTCAGTTCTTCCAGGAAGAAAACCCTCTTGTTGTTTGACAGATCCAGCAGTCTGAATAACTTGATTCTCTAGCTTCTTGACATGAATGTTCAATGCATCAATCTTTCCATTAAGCTCAGTATAGACATTATCGATCTTTCCATTGAATGTCACAGTTAACTGCTCCTGACCTTGAAGAAGTTGCTCAAGCATGGTTTCCATTCAACTCTCATAAGTCTGTGGAGGTGGAGACTGATAAGATGAATTTCCATAGGTTCTTGTAAAACCGTTGTTCTGTTGCTGCTTCTGATACTCTGGCTTAGGAGTGTAGCCTGAAAAGTTTCCACTATAAGGCCTGTTGCCTTGCTGATTACCGAATCTCTGTCCCTGATACCCAGCTCCATACACATAGTTGACATTCTCCTCTGTATTCTCTGGCTCTGGCTCAAATGTCTCAACCTCAGCAGCATATTGTACTGACTTCTTGCCCACAAGGAGATTGTGCATTGAATCCAGCTTAGCATTAACAGAATCTAACTGGTTTGAATCAAATCCTCCATGCAATCTCTTCCTTTCAGCATCTGCTCCCTTAGTGCTATTGCTAGAGTCTAAATTGTCAATCAAAACTTCAGCATCTTCTGGAAATCTTGTTTTGAAATTCCCATNAATCTTTCCATTAAGCTCAGTATAGACATTATCGATCTTTCCATTGAATGTCACAGTTAACTGCTCCTGACCTTGAAGAAGTTGCTCAAGCATGGTTTCCATTCAACTCTCATAAGTCTGTGGAGGTGGAGACTGATAAGATGAATTTCCATAGGTTCTTGTAAAACCGTTGTTCTGTTGCTGCTTCTGATACTCTGGCTTAGGAGTGTAGCCTGAAAAGTTTCCACTATAAGGCCTGTTGCCTTGCTGATTACCGAATCTCTGTCCCTGATACCCAGCTCCATACACATAGTTGACATTCTCCTCTGTATTCTCTGGCTCTGGCTCAAATGTCTCAACCTCAGCAGCATATTGTACTGACTTCTTGCCCACAAGGAGATTGTGCATTGAATCCAGCTTAGCATTAACAGAATCTAACTGGTTTGAATCAAATCCTCCATGCAATCTCTTCCTTTCAGCATCTGCTCCCTTAGTGCTATTGCTAGAGTCTAAATTGTCAATCAAAACTTCAGCATCTTCTGGAAATCTTGTTTTGAAATTCCCATGACTTGCAGCATCCAAAGCTAACTGATACTTCCAGTCACACCCTCTGAAAAAGATACTCAGCAGTTGTACCCTTGAAAAACCATGGTGTGGACAGTCCCTCTGCTAAGCTTTGAATCTCACCCAAGCTGCCTTGAAAGCTTCATCTTGTCCTTGCTTGAANCTGATACTCTGGCTTAGGAGTGTAGCCTGAAAAGTTTCCACTATAAGGCCTGTTGCCTTGCTGATTACCGAATCTCTGTCCCTGATACCCAGCTCCATACACATAGTTGACATTCTCCTCTGTATTCTCTGGCTCTGGCTCAAATGTCTCAACCTCAGCAGCATATTGTACTGACTTCTTGCCCACAAGGAGATTGTGCATTGAATCCAGCTTAGCATTAACAGAATCTAACTGGTTTGAATCAAATCCTCCATGCAATCTCTTCCTTTCAGCATCTGCTCCCTTAGTGCTATTGCTAGAGTCTAAATTGTCAATCAAAACTTCAGCATCTTCTGGAAATCTTGTTTTGAAATTCCCATGACTTGCAGCATCCAAAGCTAACTGATACTTCCAGTCACACCCTCTGAAAAAGATACTCAGCAGTTGTACCCTTGAAAAACCATGGTGTGGACAGTCCCTCTGCTAAGCTTTGAATCTCACCCAAGCTGCCTTGAAAGCTTCATCTTGTCCTTGCTTGAATGAAGAGATCTTGACTCTCAGCTCATCAGACATTGCATCATCATAAAAGTAGTTTAGGAAAGCCACCTTAATATCATGCCAAGTCGTCAAAGATCCAGCTGGCAACTGTTTTAACCATTGAGATGCTTCTCCTACAAGTGAGTATGGAAAGAGCTTGCAGAATATGTAATCCTCAGTCACTCCATTAGCCTTGATACTAGTCACAAGATCCTNTATTGTACTGACTTCTTGCCCACAAGGAGATTGTGCATTGAATCCAGCTTAGCATTAACAGAATCTAACTGGTTTGAATCAAATCCTCCATGCAATCTCTTCCTTTCAGCATCTGCTCCCTTAGTGCTATTGCTAGAGTCTAAATTGTCAATCAAAACTTCAGCATCTTCTGGAAATCTTGTTTTGAAATTCCCATGACTTGCAGCATCCAAAGCTAACTGATACTTCCAGTCACACCCTCTGAAAAAGATACTCAGCAGTTGTACCCTTGAAAAACCATGGTGTGGACAGTCCCTCTGCTAAGCTTTGAATCTCACCCAAGCTGCCTTGAAAGCTTCATCTTGTCCTTGCTTGAATGAAGAGATCTTGACTCTCAGCTCATCAGACATTGCATCATCATAAAAGTAGTTTAGGAAAGCCACCTTAATATCATGCCAAGTCGTCAAAGATCCAGCTGGCAACTGTTTTAACCATTGAGATGCTTCTCCTACAAGTGAGTATGGAAAGAGCTTGCAGAATATGTAATCCTCAGTCACTCCATTAGCCTTGATACTAGTCACAAGATCCTCAAAGTGCTCAATGTGGTCCAAAGGCTTCTCATGGGGAAGGTTAGAGAAAGGTCTCTGCCCAACTAGCTGGAAGTAAGCAGGCTTCAGCTCAAAGTCATTCATCTGGAATGGAGGAAGAACAATAGCAGACCGGTTCTCACACACAAGATCAGCCCAATTGTAGTCAGCAATGGTCCTGATCAAGTCTCGGTTCTGCTCCTGTCTTCAAAATGGGTTTTCAACGTGGTTGGCAGCTCCACGTCCGTCTGCAGGAAGGGGGTGTCGATCGACATCCTGTTGGTGTCGGTCGACACCATCGGCTTCATCAGCTTGTTCATCGGCAACAACAACTTCATCAATAACATTCCCTTCTGCATCAAGCTTTTGGCCCTGCTCATTGCGCAAGTGGCCCTCTTGATCCCTTAAAGCACCACCCTCATCACGCATCAGAATGATTGTGTTAACCATCTTCAAGGATTTGGCTGCTTTTCGGTTCTCATGCTCAAGTTTTCCCAACTCCTGGTTTGAAAGCTTCAAAGTTGGACCAGTCTTATTGTCTCTAGTGTAAGGCCTAGGAGGCATGCACCTGAAACACACAAGAGAAGAGAAACAAAAGCGTGTTAGTTTGAAAAATAAAAAGAAAAAAATTTAGACAAAATCAAAAACTCAAATCTAATGGTAAATCAAAGAGTCTCCGGCAATGGCGCCAAAATTTGATATGCTCAAATTAATCCCTAGAGCTACTCTCTCAAATTAAGAGGTCACTGCAGTACTTAGGGGTCGAATTCCACAAGGACTCAAGACTACACAATAAATTATAGAGTTTTATAATTAAGCTAAACATTAATTTAAATTGAAATAACAATGCAAAATATTAAATAAAAGCTTGGGAAAATTCAATGGATCAAAAAGCTAGGCTTAGAGAATTTCTCAGGAAATTATGAAATATTAAATCAATCAATAAATTAGGATTCAAGCAATTAAGATCAGATCTAGAACTCTAAACACTTTTGTAAAATAAATCAGTTCTCACTGCAAATATTATCTAAATTTAAAACCAGAAAATCCAAATCCCTTTGTAAAATTCAAGGTTAAAAATCAGCTTTGAAAACAGGTTTAGATTGTTCACAAAATTATTAAATCAAATCTCTTTGCAAGAAATAATTTTGCTCATCAAAATGTTTTATCATGAATATCAATTATATTCTCATATCAATTTATTTTCCTAAGTTATTAATTCTAGGTGATCAATCAAGAGTTAATATGAAGAACAACCTGTGATGAAGATCTAGAAAGATAATGAATCCTAAAAAAACAGATCTATTAATCCATAAAAACCCTATGAAAAAATCCTGAACCTAACAAGCAAACTACTCAGACATATTAAATGAAGAACAAAACATAATTCTGAATAATAAGCAATAGAAATTAAAAGAGTTAGGAGGAAGTTTAGGAATTCTTCTCTCTACAAAGGAGTTCAGATCTCTCTCCCAAAGCTCTCAAAATCTCTCAGGGTTGCAGGAAATAAAACTTGCTAGAATAAAACTTAAGGGTTTGTAAAACCTAAAAATACTATTTATATGTCCTAAAACACATCAGAGACTTGTGTTGCAAATATGGAAAACTTTAGACAACTTTTGTAAATCTTCCAAAACTTGGCTCTGTCATCGGTTAAACTGGGTGTCGACCGACACCAAGGGTGGTGTCGATAGACACCATCTCCTCTTGTCGACTTCAACTTCTTTTCATTGATGAATTGCTCCAAAATCCGTCTAATTGCTCCATTTTACTCCTTTCATGACAAAATCCTAGAAAACATGTTAAGACTCAAAAACATCCTAGAAAACAAATCAAAAGACTCAAAAAGCACACTTATATCATGGTTAAAAACCACAAAACCATGATATATCAGATGCCTTGTTCTCTATTGATGCGACTAGTGCTCCTGGTCCAGACGGCATGACGGCCTATTTTTTCAACAATACTGGGAAATTGTTGAAAAACAAGTAATCAGAGAGGTCCAAGCCTTCTTTGAAACATGAGAGATGCCAGTTGAATGGAATTACACTCATTTGTGTTTGCTTCCAAAAGTACATCATCCAATGCAAATGACTGACTTGAGACCAATTAGCCTCTCGGTGCTCTACAAAACTATTTCAAAGATTTTGGTCTCGCGTTTGCAGCCGATTCTACCCTGGTTGTCTCTGAAAACCAATCAGCTTTTGTGGCTAAAAGACTTATCACGAACAACATTTTGGTGGCACATGAAGTGGTCCATAGTCTATCCACTCATCAAGATATCTCATCTCAATTTTTGGCGGTTAAAATTGATATGTCAAAAGCTTATGACAGAGTTGAGTGGAGTTATCTCAGGATTGTTTTGTTGGCTATCGGTTTTCATAACCTGTTATGAAGTGTGTTTCTTTGGTCACATTTTTGGTTCTCATCAATGATCATCCTTTTGGTATGATACTCCCTCAGAGGGGAATTAGACAAAGGAGACCCCCTTTCACCATTTCTTTTTGTGTTATGTACTGAAGGGTTAACACATCTCCTCAATCAAGGCCAACGAGAAAGATTATTACAGGGTGTTAAGTTCAATGATGGAGGGCCAGAAGTTCATCACTTATTATTTGTAGACGACAGCCTCTTTATGTGTAAAGCTACCTTGGAGCAGTGTTCTTTTCTTCATAACACACTGAAAAAGATGGAGATGCGACTGGCCAAACCATCAATCTCAACAAGTCAGCCGTTACTTTTGGATCCAAGATTAGTCACAATTTGAAGGCAGCGATACAGAAAAAGTTGGGAATCATGAATGAAGGAGGGGCTGGTACATACTTGGGGATGACTGAGTGCTTTAGTGGTTCCAAGGTGGATCTTCTGAACTACATAAAAGACAGGGTCAAAGAGAAATGTTCTGGCTGGTTCTCCAAATTTCTGTCACAAGGGGGTAAGGAAGTTCTTCTGAAGTCAGTGGCCTTAGCTATGCCGGTTTTCGTAATGTCGTGCTTTAAAATTCCAAAAACGACTTGTGATAACTTAGCATCGGTAATGGCGAATTTCTGGTGGAGCAATTCTGAACACTCAAAGAATATTCACTGGCAGAGTTGGGAAAAGCTGTGTTTATCCAAAGATGAAGGAGGTCTAGGCTTCAGAGATATCCCTACTTTCAACCAAGCCCTTTTGGCAAAACAAGCTTGGAGGATCTTACAATTCCCGGACTGTTTGTTTGCAAAGGTCATGAAGAGTAGATATTTCCCCAATTCTGACTTCCTCGAGGCTGGGTTGGGTCCAAGACCATCCTTTGCATGGAGAAGCATCCTTTTTGGGAGAGATCTTCTTGTTCAAAGGATTAAAAAGAATGTTGGGAATGGAAACTCTTTCAAAGTTTGGATGGATGAGTGGATAGAAGGTGCGGATGTATAGAGAGCCCCATGGAGAAGAAATCTGTTTTTTAACCCAGACCCTAGAGTGGTGGATCTTATTGACAGTGAAACGAGAGGTTGGGATGACCAAAAGCTACGGGACAATTTCTTTCCAGAAGATACTGGCAGAATTAAAAAAATCAGACCGATCATTGATCAAGATGATTTCTACTCGTGGAAGCACAACAAGAATGGTGATTTCTCGGTTAAGTCTGCATATTGGTTGGTTTCTCAACAAAATAAAGGGGAAGTGAGAGTAGCTGCGACACAATTACCTTCCACCAATGATCTGAAAGCCAGAGTTTGGGATTTATCTACTAATCCAAAAATTAAAGTTTTCATTTGGAAGGTTCTGTGTGGTTCTATCCCTGTTGCAGATACCTTGAAGAACAGAGGAATGAAAATGGACGGACGTTGTCAACTTTGTGGAGGCGAAGAAGAGACAGTGAATCATGTTATGTTCACTTGTACTCTGGCTAGACAAATCTGGGCTTTAACAGGAATTCCCTCCCCGAATTGTGGTTTTCACAACGGTTCAGTCTTCTCTAATGTTCAATATCTGCTCTTGAATGTGAAAAAATCTTTATGGCCAGAGGATTTGAGAAAATTGTTTCCATGGACCTTGTGGAGGATCTGGAAAAATAGAAATTTGGTTGCCTTTGAAGGAAAAAGCTTCTCCACTCTTGAATCTGCTCAAACAAATAAGAGAAGATTGGCTAGAGTGGACTGAAGCTCAGAAGGTAGAGGAGGTGGAGGATAATGGAAGGGAACGATCGGAACCATTACCTCTATGTACTAATAGAAACACGATTGAACGGCACAAAAAGAGCTGGAAAAACCGCCTATCGACTGGCTTAAATGCAATATAGGTTTCTCTTGGTCGAAACGAAACAAGTTAGCAGGGGTTGCATGGGTTGTAAGAAACCACGATGGAGTTGCCTTGTTGCACAGTAGAAGAGCTTTTTACAACACCAATGATAAATTAAGCTCAATTTAAATGTTTGATGTGGGCTTTGGAGAGTTTGAAAAGCCACAGATGGGAAAGAGTGGTTTTTGCGTTGCAAGAGGAGTTTTTGGTAAGTGCGGTTACTAATCCTACTGCTTCACCTTCATATAGATACCAATCTATGGAGGCTGGTATTTTGCTTAAATATTTAAGAGAGTGGAGATTCTTTTTGGAAAACTCATCTTCAAACAGGGGAGCCTTCTTAATAGCTCAAAGTGTCACTATGGATTGTCGGTTGCAGTCTTATGTAGCAAGTGGACATCCTTTTTGGTTTCAGGGTTTATTTGCAGAAGAAAGCACCATGTCGTCTGATTGAATTGGAATTTTCAGTATATAAAGTGGTGTGTTTAGAAGGAATTTTTTGTATAAACCCTTTTGTTAATATTAAGGGGTCTAGAGTAGTAGCAGTTAAGGTTTCATCCATTTAGGATTCTAATGTACCAACAATCTTAATATAATACAACTCTAGTTGACAAAAAAAAAAGAGATCTCTCTCTCTCTCTCTCTCTCTCTCTCTCTCTCTCTCTCTCTCTCTCATTTAATATATTACATGCTATATACGGTAAATTTTAAATTTACTATACACGGTAAATTTTAAATTTACTATACACTGTAAAATTACTATATAAGTATGTTGAACATATTTTATGTATTAATTGAGTAATATATGTTTGTTTTTTTAAAAATCACAATATAACTTTTTATTAACTTTATGTATTATATGATGATTCACAATAATTAAAAATTAAATTCAAATAAAGATGATAGGAGAGTAAAAAATTTGAATTTGGAATAAATATTCTAAATATCTATATGAACTGTAGAACATTACATATATGAATATTTTAATTATCTTAATTGTGTTTGGTTATAACGATAGTAGAGAAATTTTTTTTTTTTTGGTGAAGAGATAATAGAGAAAGACAGAAAGTTAACTAAAATTGTTTATATAGGAATATAAACATTTAATAGCATTAAATGCTAATAGTTTCCAAAACAGAATTAATTGTCAAAACACTTTCAAAAAATATTATAGTATAGATGCTAAAGATTATTACATAATCGTAATTATAATATTTAGTGAGATTTATTGCTTGATTCGAGTAAGAAGAAGGTGAAGAAGAAGAATCGTGAGAGAGAGAGAGAGACTAAAAGTAAAAGGCATCGGAATAGTAGACATACTCGGCCTATAAGTGTTAATGGGTTTAGTGGTTTACAAACCGTAGGTTATAAATAAAACTGACTATATATATGTGGGGATAAATGTTGTATAATGATATCTTGTTATCCAAAGTTTTAAGAAAGGAAAAAAGCATCAAGGGGCTCATCAACAACACCGAAACGAAGAAGATGAAGATGAAGACGACAACGAAACCTAATTCTGCTTATTCTTCTTCATCTTCTCATGAGAGTCAGAGAGCTACAAGCTTAATGAAAAGACAAATGACTGTCTTTAAGAAAGCTCGTGAGCTTTTTGTGCTCTGTGCAATCGAAGTTTGCATGATCTGTTATGGAGCCGATGGAGAGCTTAAGACATATCCAGGAGAGAAGGAGAAGGTCGAAGCCATCACTCGAAGATACGTTGCATTGAGCGAGACTAAATGACGCAAAAAAAAATTTAATCTTGACGAGTTTCTCGCAAATTCCAACACGAAGAAACTGGTTAGACCAAGACGTGTATCAAAGTTTCCAGTTTGGGACCCTAGGATTTATAATTACTCGGGTGAGCAAGTCACGGGACTGGTTCAGTCCTTGGAACGTAACCTAACCAGATTACAAGATAGGTTTCACGCTCTTGTTGAAGTTGAGGAACAGAGGAAGATACAACAGTACTTTAATCCTCAAGGAGGACCGAGTAGTAGTACTACTACGTTCGATCAATATCTTCCACAACAACAACAACCAAACCAGTTTTCCATGTTTCTGTTCAACCATGAGAATGGGAATGTCTGGCAAATCCCATTAGATTTGATGAACAAAGGGAAATCTCTGCTGGTTCTGATTCCGCCGGAACTACTGATGATTCACCTAAATCCAGATGTGGGAAACTACTCGAGGTCACTTGGAGCTTTTGGTCCTCCTCTTTATGATCTCTCACAACCTCTCTTTTCTTGATTTGATTTGATTTGATTTCATTAGTGCAACTTATCTAGTGTGTTGTAATATGATTTTTTTTTGGATTATGTATATGTCTAGTGTGTTGTAATATGATTCATTATTTGTTTGGTGACTTGCTGCAATCTGTACTCTCTCTACTTGTAAAGCGTTAACTGGCTATTTTAATCAATCGATTTAATCTAATATCGAGCTAATTCATCTTTTTCTAGTTACCTCAACTATATATGAGTCCTTTAACTCATCACTTTTGACCGATCGAAGACACACACAATTATCACTGATCAATTCCTTTTGAAATATATAACAAGGTTGGTTGTTCTTGTAAGAGTAAATTCCAAAACGACATAGCTTACAAAAAGGCCTACTGGGTCCACGGCCCAATACAATTCCAGAAAGCAATCAATACCTATCAAAGCCCACAACCGCTCAACATCTACCTGCAATACACAACAAAGAGAAGAGCTCAACAAAGAAGATATCACGTGCAGATAGTACAGCAGTAACAACCAAGAATCGCTTTGCCTTACTTGAATCCTGCGATGATAGCGACGCCACGTGACTGTCAACATGACAGAGCAGCAATGATTAGAAAATCCTAGAACTTAGGTTAAAACCTTTGTATCTCTTGTATCCTCCTATAAAAGGGACTAGTTATTGTACTCTATAATCTTCGATTGAATAATAAAGAATCAATCCTTCCACTCTCTGTTTCTTTCTTCATGGTATTAGAGTCATGGACGGAACCACAGAACCCTATGCTTCCCCTTCTTTACATATTTTAAAAAGTGTTACTATAAAACTCACCGAGCAAAATTATATCATTTGGAAGTCTCAGTTTGAATCCTTTTTACGCACTCAAGCTCTTCTTGGCTTTTTCAATGGTGCTGTCAAACCACCTGCTGAGAAGATCCCCATCCGCAACAACATTAATGGAAGAGTTGAAGACATACTCAACCTATATTTTGAAAACTGGTCCAGATCTGACCAAGTTGTTAAGGCGTGGCTGCTCGGCTAAATGACTGAGAATTTTCTGCGACTGGTGGTCGGCTCTACAACTGCTCAAAAGGTAATCTCTCACTTTAACCATACATCGTCCTCTAGGCTATTTGAGCTACAAAGGCATCTAAAAAATGCTAAGAAATTAGATAAAAGCATGTCAGATTATCTTAGATGAATCAAGGGTATTTGTGATTAGCTAGCTTCTATAGGCGATCCGGTTAGTGAGAAAATGAAAATCTTTACAGCTTTAAGAGGTTTAGGTCGTGAGTATGAGCCTATGATAATGTGATATCTCGCTTCACCGGCTACGATGATAGGCTCCAAGGTTACTCTGTCTCCACTAATGTCTCACCACACCTAGCGTTTAACACTTCAAGGTCTTCAGGCAACATCGTGATCGTGGTAACAGAGGCAGAGGCAGAGGGTCTTACTCAACCTGTGGTCATGGCTTTCATCTGCAATTATCGTCTGCTGCTCCATCTAGATCATCTATTAACACAACTAAGAAACCAGTGTGTCAAATATGTGGCAAACGAGGTCATAATGCATTTGAGTGTTGGTATCGGTTCGATGAAGAATACCAGAAACCTGCTCAACCTGCAATCAATACTGCAGCCTTCTCTGCTTTGCGCATCACTGATGTCAATGAAGACAACAATTGGTACCCTGATTCCGCTGCAACAACTCACATTACTAGCTCCACTCAACGACTGCAGCATACTCAACCATATCATGGTAGTGATATGGTAAATTGCGAGTGATGGAAATTTTCTTCCTATTACTCATGTTGGATCAGCTAACCTCCCTTCAACGTCAGGTAACCTCCCTCTTAAAGATGTGTTAGTCTGTCCTGAAATAGCAAAGTCTTTACTGTCAGTATCAAAATTGACTAAAGATTATCTATGTGCTGTCACCTTTGATGATGTGGATGTTGTTATTAAGGACAAGGAAACTCACAAAATTCTGACAAAAGGAAGGGAAAATAATGGGCTTTACAAGCTGGATGATCCAAAGTTTCAGATGCTTTACTCTACAAGACAAGTCAAAACGAGGAATGAAGTTTGGTATCAAAGATTAGGACATCCTATTCTACAAGTTCTTCAGCGTTTATCTGTGAATAAGGAAATTCAAATCAATAAAATTACCAGCAAGGTGTGTGAATCATGTTAGCTTGGGAAGAGTTCAAGATTGCAATTTAGTTCTTCTACTTTTATTGCTTCAAGACCTCTATAGAGAGTGCATTGTGATCTCTGGGGTCCCTCTCTTGTCTCTTCTGTTCAAGGATTCAGATTTTATGCATTGTTTATTGACAATTATTCAAGATATTGTTGATTTTACCCTTTAAAGAAAAAATCTGATTTTTGTTCTATCTTCATCAAGTATCAGCTTCTGGTTAAAAATTTGCTGCAAACAAAAATTGGAACGTTTCACTCAAATGGTGGTGGGAAATTTATAAGCCAAAGATTTCTAACACATCTACAAATTGCTGGTATCCAACATTATCTCTTGCCCTCACACGCCTAAACAAAATGGCATAGCTGAGAGAAAGCATAGACAGTTGACAGAAATTGCACTCACCTTGATGTTTCAGAGTGCAACTCCACAAAGTTTCTGGGTGGAAGCCTTCTTTACCTCAAATTTTCTCTGCAATCTTCTACCAAACTGTGCTCTTACTGGCAATATCAGTCCATATGAAGCTCTTTTTGGTAAACAGCCAGAGTACTCTGGGGTCATATGCTCACAATAAGTTTGATCATCGATCTCTCAAGTGCATTTTCCTTGGCTACATTGAAAAATTCAAAGGATACCGCTGCTTATATCCTTCAACTGGACGTGTTTATCTCAGTCGCCATGTTATCCTCGATGAAACATGTTTTCCTTTTGCAAACACGTACAAACATCTGCAACAATCAGCGCCTACACCTTTGTATACAGCATGGCTCAAGAAGTTCTCAACTGTTTCTGCCACCATTGACCAAACAGAAACTCCTACGCCTGATCCTGCAACTCAAACTGTGCCAAATAATGAAACCGTAATCAGTAATCCTGATGGTGATACAACAACTACAACAACAAGAGTAATGGCTGAATCAACACATAGGACTGATGACAAGAGTTCTGGGTGTACGGCAAGCTTAGACCTTGTTCCTATAGGCATGAGCTCTCAATCATCAGTTCCAACTGTGTAACATTCATCAGAAAATGTAGCTATAAACACAAATGCAGAGAACATCGTACCTTCTGTCCCATCTTCAACTCATCTGATGACAACTCGCTCTAAAGCAGGAATCTCCAAACCGAATCCTCGGTATGCTCTTCTTACTAAAAATGTCTCTTACCCCAAACCTGAAACGTAACTCTGCTTTAAAGGATCCAAATTGGACAGCAGCAATGAATGAAGAAATGAGTAATTGCAAATAAGCAAATACCTTCTCATTAGTTCCTCCATCACCTGACATGCATGTCTTAGGCTCCAAATGGGTGTTTCGAGTCAAACTTCACGCAGATAGCTCATTAGACAAGTACAAAGCCAGACTTGTTGCTCAAGGGTTCAAACAAGAAGAAGGCATTGATTACCTTGAGACCTACAGCCCAGTGGTTAGAACCACAACAGTCAGAGCTATTCTCTACTTTGCTTCAAAGAAGTACACTACACAGTTCCAAGCAGCTTGTGCTGCATCACTAGACAACTCTCCTTGCTGAAGGAAAAATAAACCGGAAGAACAGAGAATCTGAATATTGCATTTCGCATTCAAGGCAAGGGAAAAGAAGAAGCTTATGGTACATAAGAAGAAGTTTGGCAGAAGTTGCAATGAAGAGAAGCAGCAGTTGAAGAAAGACTTTGATATACTCTCTCTCTCTCTCTCTCATTGCTGCTAGGAAAGAGAGGCTATATTCAATTCTTTATATGGAAGTTCAATTCGAAATCAGTCATGTGTTTGCGATGGGAGCTACAAAAGATATACATACATAAATATGCCAGTCTATTTATGTTTCATACTTCATAGTGAGAGGCAGACCCAACTTTAAGCATTGTCTGGACAAGTGACAACCAAGATTTGTAAACCTGATTATTACTAGTAAATAGTGTCACATTTATTTGGGTCATGCATTGTTATTGTTAGAATGTTTGGAGTCATGGCCGGCCCAAAGGGGAAAGCTACCCAAGCGAAGGCTTAGGGTCCCAAATTTTTTTCCTTTTTTCTTTAGTAATTAAGACCTTTTTTGAAATTTTATCTAAGTAAGTCTGTAGAAATTTAATTTTATAGAAAATAAATAGATTTTTGCTCCAAAAATCAGATTTTAGTATGAATTTGGGTCAAAAATTTTAATTTTTAGTGTGAATCTATTAAAAAAATATCCATAATTTCTTTAATATAAGGGATAAAAAAATTGTTCTAAGGCCTCTAAACCGAGTTGTGCGTAGGACACCCAATAATATCGGACCAGCACTGTTTGGAGTCGGGTTATTTAATTTCTAGCTCAAACACATAACTTAATTAGAACCTATAGTCTGTAACTCAATCTTATTTTCCTATAGACTGAACCAGATGTGTATTCAGAACCATGGAAACAAAAAGCAGCGAATCCCCACCACAGTCTGCTGTGAAAATGGGTATGTCTGAAGCAAACCGATCTAAACAGTGACGCAAATGAAACAGCTATAATCAATTCATTAGATGGGTCAAACAGCTATGATTAATTCTTGAAAAAAGAATTACTATAGGTTTGTAACGGCACTTTTCGATATGTGAAGTGTGGTTGTTGAATAAATGTTTTCTTACTTTTTCTAAAAAATTTCCTCGTAAATGAATGTATAACATCTTTCTCGAAGTTTATTACTAATGTTAAAAGATTATCAAGAATTTGTAACTAAAATATGTATTGCTTGATTTGTTTTTGCATATGCATGTTGTTACGTCTTCGAACTGTTGCAATTGCATACATTTGACACAATCATATAAAGTACTAGAAGTCATTCCGTGCTACGCACGGATTTAGCTTATAATGTTTTTGAATTTTAGTAATTTGGATATTATAGTTCTTTTATTTGTTTACTCAGCAATTGTTATTTTAATAATTTTTAAATATACTGATCATTTCAATATTTTTTGGGTTCTTTTGTTTAGTGTTACTTAAATTTTCCTTTTATATATAGTATTAGAGTATTTCAACATGTAGAGAAATTTTTGATTACACAGTAGTGTGTTTATAGGTTTTTTCTCCCTTTAGACTTTCAAGACATATTAAGCATTCTCCATCTTTTTATTTTCTTTCTTGTGTTTGCACAAATTATATTACCACTGACATCTACAAAAACATGAAAATTTTGGAAAATAACTTACATGAATACAATCTAAATATGAAATTTAGGTAAACAACAATGAACTTAATAAATATATTTTACCAGCTAATTTTTGGTGAGGTAAAAAATGCAATCACATCCCTCAATATAATTTATTCTTTATACATTCTAATACAAATTAAAATTGTTTTTACGAAATTTTAATAATGAAAATGAATCCAAGTAAATAAAGTTATAAAAATTACTCTAAGTTTTGGTGTAGTATAAAAATGCAATAGTTTTGTTCCATCGCCGAAATAATTTTTTAGATCTTTCTTTTTAGCTTTATCATAAATGCAATTAAATAAGACAAATATTTATTTTGTCGTAGCTACTTAGAAAAAAAACCGCAGAATATTATAATATCAAATGTCATAATAAAAAAGTGTCTTAGGAAGTAAAATATTATATTTGAAAGTGGAAAATGTTATGAGAATATTTGTTGAACTTTTATTTTTAAGATGGTTAATCTAAAGCTATTTGATACTAAGATTCCTAAAAAATGATACCAATATACAATTAGCATATATTACTCACAAGTCACAACTATAGAAGTCAAATTAATTAATATAGAAAAATGCAACTCATATCATGCTATGATATAAAAAGACATCACAATCTTAACAACATGATTTTTTAAGCATACGATAGTAACATCACAAACTAAATTTATAATGGAGAGACTCATATATGCATCGTCTTATAAGAAAAAGTTTTAGTCTACTTTATACACTGTTAATTATAATATAGCAAATTTAAAATGCTACTAATAATCTTAATATAGCAATAATAATGCACTATTAAAGAGAGACAAATAATAGCAAAGGAAAAAATGCTATTGTATGTGCATCCTCTAAGATGGCACCGACAAAGACAACATTTACAAAATCGCTATCGAAACGAAATGATAGCATTTTTTCGTGTGCTAAAAATACGCATATTTCTTGTAGTGATGTTGAATATATTAAAGCATGATAGTTCATTTTTTCATGATGTAGTAATATTAATATAACCAACAAACACGACAACCCTATAGTAAATATAAAATATGGTTCAAGGCCCGAACCGAGGCCCAACCCAGAAGGTAAGCAAATGAAGCCAAGCATTATGGCATCAAATTTTTTGAAGCATACTTTAGACCAAAAGTTTTTTTTTTCTTTTATGTAGAAAAAAACAAAATTATAAGTTCAGTTATTATTAGATTTTTTTTATAAGTTCAAGTTTTATATAAGAAAAACATATATTTTCATGAAGATATATCCAATTTGTATAAATATTTAAATGAATATGAAAACATTGAAAAGACAAAAAAATGTGAGCAAGCAAAACGAACATATTTCGGTTTATGGACTTAGAAATTATCTTATGAAAATAATTTTTTATATTACTATTCTTATTATTTTATTTACGATAATAAAAATGGTTTCTTAAAAACAAATTGGCATAGGTCATCCAAAATTGCCGGACCGGTCCATGGAGATTAGGAAATACATACATAAACACTCTAATGAATAAGTAAATTTGTCAAACATTCTCACATTATATTTTTCTGATGCATTTTTAATGCAAACAATAAACATGATAACCTGCAAAAAAATATTTAAAATTATTCGAGAATACCTATTGAAATATGGAAAATATATAAAAATAATATAATTCTTCATAGGAACCTAATGACTGAAATTAAATAATCATGACTGAAAAAATCTCTTAAAATGAGAGTAAGTAGGGACTCAAATTTAATTTTATGGAAAACTGATTGAATTTTAATATTATGGAAAAAAAATTGGTAATATCTAATGGGTAATAAATAAGTAAGCAATTATCAAATTACTTACATAAAATATTCCACCATTAGATTATATAGGATTAAACGCCAGAAACTAAACCCAGTAATGGATACTCAGAAATTAAAATTTGACTCAAAAATTTATGAATTTATAAGAGAATTTTGAGAACACGTAAACATCTACAATCTAACATAATTTAGATTTCTTTCTTGCTTATGAATCATTTATAAGATTGAAACTCATAAATAATTTTTTACATAATTTAGAATCCATTCTTACCGTGAATCATTCATAAGATTGAAACATATTTTTATAATGTCAAAATAACCTATAATGATATTGTTCCTATGATGAAACCACAAACTGATAAATGGTGGGTTTAGATTGGAAGGGTCTAGTTGAAGAAGGGAAGAAGGAAATGTTAAAAGTTTTTTTTTGTTTTATGGGATTTTAGTGAATTATGTCCAAAGTATAAATGAATTTAGTTAATTAGGTCCAAACAACAAAAATGTACAGATGTTAGATAGATAATAGGCCAAGTGTCATCTTCTTAGCAAAAGTTAAGAAAAACCTTCTCATATTATATAAGATTTTGTACATATTAAATTCAGGCTAACTGTGGGCTTCCAACTCCCTAACTCTTTATATATTATAAAGTCTCTACAAATCTATCTGATGTGGGACATATTATACTAACATCCTTCCCCTCACGCTCAGGCATGGTCATCTGAAGTGTGGGTATATGTGGAAACAATATCCACGAGGTGGCCCAACAATCGACTGCTTTGATACCATATTAAATGTGGACTTACCGTGGGCTTCCAGCTCAAAACCGATTGGCAATAAGTGAAGAGGCCCTAACCATTTATATATTATTAAGTCTCCTCGCATCTATCTAATGCGGGACATTACACTAACAGTACACTAAGAAAACTCTGTGCAGACCGCACATTTTAATATGTATAAAACGTATAAAAAAAACTTGGCTCTGACTAGTATCTTAACTCAAGAGATATATTGCATGAACATGAGACACAGTCTCGGGTATTGTCCCATATTTTTAGTTTTACTGTCGTTTATGTCAGTTCTTAGACATGCATATTGGCAGAATGAACATTTGTTTGCGCTATGTTTATCTATCTTTTTGAGAACGACGAATCACAGATTTGATCTCCTAATACGTAGTAAGAAGATAAGGGTTACATATTTAAGATAAATAAGTCTAAATTCTCTAAGATGCCTTGTTTCTTTAGAGATACCCTTAGACCCATAAGGGTAAGAGTGATTTACCTAACCCCAAACTAACTATGATTAGCAACTTAAAAAGATTTCGGATTATATGACATGAACGCCGTGTCACAACGATATTTTCTATTTGTATCATTTGGCCATGTAACTAGCCATCCCGGTAACACATGCCGAAAATAATCTTATCTATCTAGTTGTTCGAATCGTTGCAAGATATGGTCAAATCAAATCATCTCTCGTATAGTTTGAGAAATTATAAATAAAGAAAGTGCTTAGCGTAACAGGTTCACCTACATATATAAAGTAGTTACACGTCATAGTGATTCACCTAAACAATTTTATACATGTCGCTAAATGATTCGTCCAAGCATAAGTTTTAGCCAAAATCGTTTCTCCTCTCCTACCCTTCCGTTCACGAGTTTGCGAGACGGGCTACGTACACGAGAGGAGCATGATGTTGTTTGAGCTAGTTTCAGTCGCTTCCTATTCTTGGGGCAACTAATGTGGCGTGCACAATCATTTTGTAGTAAGATATTGTTAAGATTATTTATCAAACATTTTTCAAATCACAACCAAGTTAAAAATCATCTTCTAAATGCTTCCAAACAACTTAAATCATCATGTATATCCATTTTATCTCCTTCACAGCTAAGACAGCAAAATTTGGCCAAAACTAAATAAATAAAATACGAGATCTATCTATACAAGGAGGAGTACAAAATCCAGCTCAGCTCCAATCGTGGAGGATCTCTAATTGGGACATATTGGATCCCACAGCCACAAAGGGACCACCCAAAGCAGGCACTGTCGGCCAAAGACACCCACTCGGGTTACATTAAAATTTAATTACATAAAATCAAAAATCACACAAAATCTCTGCGTCTTCTTTCACACGTAGAGTTGACATCACGACAGTAACCTCTCGTGCAATCCCCAAAACACCCTTGTTTATACCACGTTAATATCCACAATGCCATTGGCCCCCTCTAGCCCTCGTCCTTAAGTGGCCACTGATTGATCCAAGACAATCTCTCGTCACACTCATAGGTCGACAAAACCGGTCCTAAGCCGTGACGGGTTTTATATTTGTGTTCCCTCAACCACCGGTGCTAGTTTGGGAGTTTAAACGAACCGACTCTGACAAGTCATGAGACATTGTTGTTTGTATCATAAGTCTTGTGCTTTCTAACTTAAGCCATATATATCAATATATCTTTGGCTCTATCAAAGACACACAATTTATATATATTTATATCTTTTTTTAAGCTTCATTTCAACGTACACTTCTCCCCATTTGGTAATAAAAACAAAGATCAACTTTCTTCTGCATCATCATCTCCCTCCACACTATAAGTTTTTTTTTTTTTTTGTTAAATCGAGAGATTCTATACCAAAGTCCATACATCTTTTCATCGAATTATTTTTAAGAAAGTTTTGAACCATATATAGTTTGTACAACAAAAATCTTTCTGGGAAGGAAACAACGAGAAATATAGCTACATACGCTTGGCCATTGTAAGTTTGCTTAACATTTTTTAATACTGTTTTTTTTTTTTTTTGAAATTTTTGGTTCGTGATGATATTTTGAAGCATTGCATCAAAGTGGAATGCTTTTGATCTTAAATCATCCAATAAATGTTATGTGTTGGGGAAGCTTAATCGAGAAAAGGGATATATAAATAGATATCTTTCTTTAAACCTACGACTTCTACTAAGATTGAGACCATGTATATTATAACCTTTTCCCCTTAAATTTAGACATATGATGAAATAGCAACCTCGATGACAAGAATCAAATGAAACGGAAAGATGATATATTAATATATAAGTGAACTCCACTTGAACTGTTAGAAGTGTTCAAACCATCAAATATAGGACCTATTTCTCTAGACCGTATAGTTAATGTTAGGCTCCCTAACTTTTAGTCTTGACCAGAATTCACACGAATCAATCTTATAGTAATATGCAGATATATTTGTTCTTTTTGTTAACTTCAAAAGAAAGGGTAGAATGCAATCTGCATTATTTCAGTCAAAAGTAATTATTTGCAGAGAGATGATCAAGTTTACTAACATTTTGTCTTTCTTTCAAAAGTAATCTACTCTCAATGATTTGCTATGAGCATGCCTACACTTTAGTCTTGATAATACTATAGCATACATGGGTAAACTCGCCATTTTCCTCTGTTTCATATAGTCATATCTAAAAAAAAAAGATGTGAGAACGACAATGCGACATTTGTTATTCATCCTTCACCCTTCTTCATTCACATACATCTTTATTTGCTTATGCTATATATAAATGCATATACTATATATTTTCCCCTACTTTCTTCATAAAGTGTGTACACTCATTAAAGACAATACGAAAAAAGAGGTTATTGTCGATTTCATTGTCGCACTTTGATATTATAACCTCTTTGATAAGATGAGGTGTATGGACTATATGGCTGCTTAAAATCCAATCTTTTTATAATGGTTTAATGATTTTTAATTTTATTTTTATAATAAAAAGAAATAAAAACAAAAAGTAAATTACATGAAATGTCAAGTGTATTTAAGAGGTAAGAACGATGACAAAAAATGTAAATTAGGAGAACGTAAATGGCAAATTAGTCCCTTATATGACTTGGACGTGAACCGATGTGGACCATGCAATTTCACTATAGAACAATAATATTATTGATATCAATTTAGTATTTACACTCTCGCTCGTGTCATGTCATTTTCAAAAATATACATGTTATATATCACCAAGCAAATAAATATATATATCACGTTTTTCTGTTTAACTGGTTATATATTTACATATCCCATTGTATGTTTTTTATACACTGATCAGTACTGTTCACATTAAACACTACTTGACACCAAATATATATATATACTATGCCCGCGTTATTACGCAAGTAAAAGTTAAAAGAAATTATTAACAATAATTAATTAGTAATATACATGTTTTTAGATTTTATTTTGTAACATTTTTAGTATTTAACTCATATTTCATTTTAATACTCTCTCAGTTTCATTATATAAGAATTTAAGATTTTTTTTACTCTATTTTATAATATTTTCTCAAATTTCTATGTATAATTTTTATTAATATAATAGACCTATAGAATATATTTTCCTTTTGGTTGAAGTTTTATAAAGGAGATAATTTTTATTGTTTATTAATTTTTATGCTTTTACCCAAAAACTCTTATAGGATAGAGAAAGCTATTTAAATATCTATATCATCATAATAAATCATATTTTAAGTTTAATTACATATTTCATCTTAATGCATAGAACTAAATATTTTTGACATGTGTCAATATCTAATCAATATATTTGATACTTGTCACGATCTTATTAATGGGTAACTTTGACATCAAACATTATATAATAAGATATATATATATATATATATATATATAACTTAGTATATATTAATGAAAAACAATCCAGTTTCACTATATTATTTGTATTAGCTAGTAACATTCGCAGATTAAAACTAACGTGCTAATTTAAAATATTAAAGCATTGCAGAAGACATTAGTTCGAACTTCGAAAATGAAATTAACCCATTTAAAAAAAAAAATCGAATATGAAGTCATAAAAGAACAATAAATTCAAGAGCCCAATAGTGTTACAAACTTTTTATCTGGAGCCAATTCAACTTTATTAAATCATAAATTTTAACCTAACAATAGTCCACGATATACTATCAAATAATCATAAGTCTTTCTACTATTCTTCTAGGTATGCAAAACATTCATTATCGTGTCTATTAGCATGCAAATTATATGATTTTCGTACGTTAAACCTAAAAAACAATGATTATTAGTATTTTTTTAATCTTTTTTTTTTTGCAAAAAGTAAGTTATTTTGCAAAATCGAAACGTCGCTACATCAAGCTGGAATTTTCTTTTCGCAAAGAAAACTTTTGTATCACCAATTCACCATACATGTAAATTCTAACATATCAATATCACTATAGCAGTTTAAATACTAGAGATATTTTTATAAAAATGTAAGTATGAAGAAGAGTGAAAAAAATGTGGAGATGCAATGATGTGGAAGAGAGAAGGTGGGGAATGAGCAGAAGCACGTGGGATTGGTGATTCGCTTTGCACGCTGGCGAATAGCCCTTACCCCAAAATACAAATTACAAAAAAAAAAAAAAAACAAAGAAAAACATCAGCAAAATTAATAATAATATTTTTGTATCAACAAAATCCCTACCTAGAATATAAAATATATATTAGAGAAAAAAGAACTTGACATAAAACAAGAAAAACAAAGAAAAGTTGTAAAGTAGATCACTCTGCTTTCTTTTGTTATCTCTCTTTTAATCTTTGAATGATTGGTGAAGAGGGTTTTCTGGGAAAATTGCCTTAGCTACTACTAGCTAGAGAAAACATAAACAAAGATATCTTAAGTGAGTGTTTGGTTCGAGTCCAAGTGAGTTTTTTTATTTCCTTCTGGTTTATGCATGGGAATTGACGAACATGCTTGTTATGGTGTGTGAGTTATGTTTGTTATCTTTTTGTGATTGATGGAACTTTGGGTGGGTTGTGATGTGTAGGATTATCTAAGTTTCTATCTTCTTTATCTCTCTTTTTTTCTTATATTGCATTGATTTTGATTCTTTTTGTTTGTATGTCCATATCAGATTGGGTATAAGGAATTTGATTGAATGGACATGAACTTTAGTTTTGGTGGCCTCAGTTTTTTTCTGGGTTTATATATTTTTCTTTATTTTCCTTTTTCTATATATCTAACTAAAACCACTCACCACAATGACAAAATCTCTTTAGAAAAAAAAATAAAATCTGACTTTTTTTTTCCTCCAAGAAACAAAACTCTCAGACAACATTTTGATCTGTTTTTTGTCTGAACTTGCAGACAGGAGAGATTTGTCGGACCTGTTCTTCTTCAAGGTTTTGTGTCTTAGCAAAAGAAACCCTTTTTGGAGCTTCTCCATTATGCATAACAATTTCTGAAGATTTCAAGCTAATTACTATCGTAAATCAGCTATGAAGTTTATGAAACTTGGATCTCGTCCTGACACTTTCTACACTTCAGAGGATTTAAGGTAAAATAGTAACTAAATTTAGTAAAATCTTTTGGTTATATATGTTAAGTAAAAAGCTGAAAATTTGTTGCTTTGTTACTTGCAGATGTGTGTCTTCTGAAGTTTCCAGTGATTTTACAATTGAAGTGTCAGGAAGCAGATATCTTCTTCACAAGGTAATAACTAAACCCTTTCTTGTTCTTGTTCTTGTTCTTGTTCTTGTTCTTGGAGATGGTTATTTGAATGTTCTTCTTCTTGTCTACAGTTTCCACTACTCTCCAAATGCTTAAGGCTTCAGAGAATGTGCTCTGAGTCTCCAGAATCCATCATCCAACTTCCAGAGTTCCCAGGAGGAGTAGAGGCCTTTGAGCTCTGTGCCAAGTTCTGCTACGGAATAACAATAACGATCAGTGCTTACAACATCGTAGCCGCGAGATGTGCAGCAGAGTATCTTCAGATGTCAGAGGAGGTTGAGAAAGGTAACTTGGTATACAAGCTTGAAGTCTTCTTGAACTCTTGTATCCTTAATGGATGGAGAGACTCCATAGTCACAATTCAAACCACAAAGGCATTTCCTCTGTGGTCTGAAGATCTCGCCATCACCAGTAGATGCATTGAAGCTATAGCCTCAAAGGTCTTGTCTCACCCATCCAAAGTGTCTCTCTCACATAGTCATTCAAGGAGGGTTAGGGATGATGACATGTCCTCTAACAGAGCCGCTGCTTTGAGCAGAGGATGGTGGGCTGAAGATATCGCGGAGTTGGGGATAGATCTTTACTGGAGGACTATGATTGCTATTAAATCTGGTGGCAAGGTAAAGGCAAGTCTTATAGGTGATGCCCTTAGAGTTTACGCTTCTAAATGGCTTCCTACTTTACAAAGAAACAAGAAACTAGTCGGTAAGAAAACGGATTCGGACTCAGATTCAGATACGGATACTTCATCGAAGAATAGGTTGTTGTTGGAATCCATTATAAGCTTGCTTCCTGCTGAGAAAGGCGCGGTTTCTTGTAGTTTCTTGCTTAAACTCTTGAAAGCAGCAAATATCTTAAACGCATCAACGTCTTCCAAAATGGAACTAGCGAGAAGAGTAGCTCTTCAGCTAGAAGAAGCAACGGTTAGTGATTTGTTAATACCACCAATGTCATACAAATCAGAAATGTTATACGATGTGGACATTGTCGCTACTATCTTGGAACAGTTCATGGTCCAAGGACAGGCTAGTCCACCAACAAGCCCTATAAGAGGTAAAAAGGGAATGATGGATAGAAGAAGAAGATCTCGTTCGGCTGAGAATATTGATCTTGAGTTCCAAGAGAGTAGGAGATCATCCTCTGCCTCTCATAGCTCAAAGCTTAAGGTAGCTAAGCTTGTGGATGGATATCTCCAACAGATTGCTAGAGACGTGAATCTACCGCTCTCGAAGTTTGTTACGTTAGCTGAGAGTGTCCCTGAGTTCTCAAGACTTGATCATGATGATCTCTACAGAGCCATTGACATATATCTTAAGGTTCACTTCTCATATCCTTGTATATCATATACTAAACGAATGATCTTGCGATTTATCTAATTTATTTTTTTCTTTGTTGTTTGCAGGCTCACAAGAATTTGAATAAATCAGAAAGGAAGAGAGTTTGTAGAGTATTGGACTGCAAGAAACTGTCAATGGAAGCGTGTATGCACGCGGCACAGAACGAGATGCTTCCATTGAGAGTAGTGGTCCAAGTCCTCTTCTACGAGCAGGCACGAGCCGCTGCAGCCACGAACAACGGTGAAGCCAAGATGACCGAACTGCCAAGCAACATCAAAGCACTCTTAGCCGCACACAACATCGACCCTTCTAACCCAAATGCAGCCGCTTTCAGCACGACAACAAGCATGGCAGCACCGGATGATCAATGGAGCGTCTCGGGTCTCAAATCACCTAAATCAAAGCTCTCAGGGACACTAAGAAGCAAGCTAGCTGAAGATGAAGAGGTAGACGAGAGGTTCATGAACCAAGATGGAGGAAGAACTCCGTCTCGGTTTAAGGCCTTTTGTGCAATCCCTGGCCGTCCCAAGAAGATGTTCAGCAAGTTTTTGTCCATCAACAGAAACTCCAACGTCAAAAACTAAATTTACAGAACTGTTATTTAGGTATCTTAGAGTAAAAGAAAGAAAATGTTAAAACCTCGCTTCACTCTTTGTAACTTCATTGAAATCTCCAAGATGATAAATAATATTGTTATAAGAAATTAAAAATCATAGTTGGATTCTTATGAGACACATGTTTAGGTTCCAAGAAAGGTCAAAGAAAATGACCTGAGGATATTTCTTTGGTTTTGAACTTTGATTATTCTAAAAATTTGTAAAGAGTAAAAGTCAAAAATCTTCCTCTTCTGTCTCTGTTGGCTGCTACTGGTTTTGATTAGTACATATCTCCAATTTATTCCTTGTTGTCGTATTCATTACACCCAAAAAAAAAAAAAGATCATGTTCATAATTCACTAGGAAAAATTCTAGGTTTCTAAATATTTTACATTTTTTGAATAATAATTTGCACTTATTTGTTTAGACAGGATATCTTAACAAACATGGATTTGATATGCATTAAGTTTACATATCACGATTTACTTTCTATAATAATGTCACCCATCACATGGTCTCTCTCTCACTAAACAAGTTTCCAAGTTTTTGTACTAACCTCCAATTATTCCTAACAAGAATTCTTGATTTCAAATCATTCTTGTTCAACAACAACTTCCATTTATGGATCTGACCTAATCAGTTGATATTTCCACCTTGTTGAAATTAATTAATTTATAATTTGTTATCAGAAAGAAAAATTGTGGAAAAATGATTTATTTGACTGAGACATGATGTAATCTATAGTTCTAGTCCCTATTTGTGTCGTCGCTATATCACCATCAAAAAATCAAATTTGCAGTATGTTACTGACAAAAAACTTCGATAAATATAAAATTGTGGTTATTTTTGGTAAAACATAGAGAGTGTTGGTTGGATCCAAAAGTTATTTGAGTATGAGAAAGTATTAGATCGGATTTGGCATCTGATATAAATAGTGTTTATACTAGCTATATGATATCTACTACCAATATGGGAAAATTCTTTACAAATTCGACTTCATTACACACTATGGTAGTATGGTGTTTTCACATTCCATACCAAAAAAAAAAAGTGAAAAACATAGCACCGCCCAAATTAAAGAGACAACATGGGCTCTTCGTGATAAAACGATTTCGACTGTTTCAAAATTAAACCAACAAGCATTATTCATATTCATTTCCTCTTCCACATTTTATGACACATCCATCATTGTTCTCTTTCAATCAACAGATTTTTTTTTTTTTCACTTTTTGAAAGAAAATAAATTTACAAGCATTTCTCAAAGTTGTCATGGCTTTGTAGTCTTTTGAAAGATGAGTCATGACTCATGAGTAGTACTTTGATTGATTTGCCAATCTAGCACCAAGCCATGTCTGTTTTGTAACTGTCTCTCATTAATTTGATTATCTGCCCTTTGAGATGAGTTAAGAGACCAAAATATATATAGTCAATACACTACAAGATTGGGACCTTCTTGTATATCGATATTTCATAGTATTAATCATATAAAGTTACAAATAAGGTTCGACAAATAAGGTTCGACTTCAGTCTCTAGTCTCTACTCACTAACCTTAGGATATGTACTATTTATATTTAATAGTAAGCTAATTACTTCTAAATTTCTAATACGATCACCTCCCTGAAAGTTGCATCCAAGTTCTCTTGTGAACATGTTATAACCTCTTCCCAAAGAGAATGGAACTTGAGTTTTATTCATCATTTTTAGGAAAGACCAGCTCAAGGTTACAATGCATGTTGTTGAAAAAAAACTAATGCTCCACATATTAAATTACAAGTTACCACAAGCAATTGCAATGCCCTTGATCCATGTATCATGGATGAATCTATTTAGCGGCTCCAGGGTAATCCACTGGCTTGGATGAAGGATCCAATAAAGATGCAGCCTCGATACTCTTGGTACGTGGCAGTGAAAGACTCCGGTGCATCCTACACCGGAAAGAACCAGGGTGAGTGGTTGGCGAGCAAAGGCAGTTGGTCTTATTCATGCTTGTCTGACGGGTTAGCCCACCGGAGCCACCCGCTTCGGCCGTAGAATTACCATCAGCAGGAATTTCAACCTTCATAGTTCCTTTGTCGTTTCCCATTTCCTGGCTTTCACTAATGAGTCATGAGCGATATAAAGAGTTAATTAATGTATTAGAAAACATTTACCAAGGCGTTTCACTAAAACAATGTTTTCCTTAATGCGGTATAATTATTAAACCATGTACTGAAAATGATTTACTAGACCACTTATTAAAGTAAAGAGATCATGGAAACATATTTTGCTTATAGTAAATTGCTTTTACGGTACGTGTTGGTAAAAAGAAAAAGAGATCTCCTTTGTGAAACTTACCAAAGCGAGAAGCGAAAGTAGGAAAAAATGTTTGAGCTTAATTAGTTTTTTGGTTTAGCTTTTAAAAAATGCAATTATTTGCAAAGAAAAACTGACAGTTTTTGGTAGAATAGTTCTGATCATTTAACGTAATCAATTGGTAGTAACTAAATTCTATAAGACTAACGTCTAAATTATGACTTAAACAAGGATAGAATAGAGATTGGATCACAAGAGTTTTTGTATACACGGTTTGATGGATGTTATGGATGCAATGTTTGTACCTAAGCAAAACTGGTGATTACACATCTGAAGACAACAAACCAAATCATCGAAGAAGATATATGGAGATCCTAATTAAGTAATAATAATCTGAACAAAGAATATAATACGTATCAATGGGATCATTAAGAGTAATGGACATACCTACCTCTGATCTGTGTGGATGATCAAAGTTGAAGTTGAAGCGGAAACAATCCAAAAAGGAGTTTATATTCGTTTTTCTGAATCGTTCTTCTTCCAAATTTATATTCTCTTCTTCTTCCTTTGTGTTTTTTTTTTATATTTGGGTCACCACGGGAATGATGATGCACTACAACATCAAAAGCCAACTGTACACTTTTAATATTTTTTCCATAATGTTTCAACCATTCTTATCCCAAAAGCCCATCATTGATCATTGTGATTGAATGGTCCCGCTCCTTTATTGTCTTTAGCGGCGTGTCTAAACCCGAGATTTATCCGGTGGTAGGGGACGGGTCCGATCAGATCATAAATCGTATTGATTTTTTATATACACTAGGTACAGGATCCGCGCGTCGCGCCTATATGTTTAACTATAAATAATATCATATAATTCGTCTTTGTTATTAATATATTTGACATACTCATATTTTTTTTTTTAATTTTGACTAGAAAATGTATTATCTTATTTTATGTGAAAATTGTAGATGGAGTTTTACTAAAATTTTGGAGTTTTTTTGTTGTTCTGGTGTTGTATATGTTAGTGAAAAGAAGAAAGTATTTATAGGTGAAATGAGAGGTTTTGTCTCATGAGTATATCATTTAGGGTTTTTTTTTCTTTGTTTTTTTTAAAAATAATAAATACAATGGCATAGAACTGTAAATAAGTTGAAGTTTTGAGCGATGATTGATAAAAAAAGTCATGAGGTCTGTAATGCTGACACCTCAGCTTTTTTTCAAATGTGTTTCTTTTTTTTTCCGTAGAAAGGTCATTTTATTAACTTAACCAATATTTAGATAATACAGAGTTGAAATTAGTCATGCAGGCATATACACAGAATCTGAATAAAACTCATGCATTGTATAACCATATTTTGCCAAGACATGGGCTGATTCATTACATACTCGACGAGCAAAACAAAACTCTGTGTGTTTGAACTTTGTTGCCCAAAAAAATATATCCATACAGATGTTTCGAATAGCAGCATTAGTTGAATGACCATTGATATTATCCATTAGGATTGAACAATCGCCTTCAAAGAAGACTGTCGTAAAACCTCATATCCAAGCTTGTTGTATTGTTCCAAGTAAAGCTTTTGTTTCTGCTTCAAGTGGTGATCTTACTGATCCTAATTTGCTTGCTCTCCATGTTAAGCTTTTACCTGTATGATCTTGAAAAATCCAACCTCCTGTTGCCAATTGATCATCCTTACTATAGCTAGCATCAAAATTACACTTTATAACTGAAGGCCTTGGAGGAATCCATTGGTTGGTGTCTAAGGTTGGATCATGATATCTTGGTTGTTCTCTCTGTCTATTTGTTACTGCCATCCAATCATGGACTTCTGCTTTACTTTGTAGCCATAGTGACATTGGAGAAATAATACTGATGTTTTCAAAAATGTGTTTATTTATCGATTTCTAAACTTTCCACATTAACCAGAATGGTGTCAAAGCTTGAGCTGATGTTATAGCACTATTAGATTGTAAATCCAGAAAAGCAGTGAAGATGGTGTCAATATCATGCTGAAAATGTTGCGGAAGTATTTCATTTGGTAGATTTGACAACTGCCATAAATCTTGTGCATAAGAACAGTAAAAAAAAATATGGTTGATGGTTTCATCATGTAATCCACAACATGAGCAGGCTGGATCTAATGTCATTCCCCTTGTATTCAATCTGGTCTTTGTCTCTATTGCTTGAGAAAGTACTCTCCACATAAAATGTTTTATTTTTGGGAGAATTGGAAGTTTCCATATTCTATTTTTGATGATGACTGAACCATGTGGAATGAGTGGTAAGTCTTGTCTATATTCTTCTTCATGTGTAGCAAACAAATAGCCTGATTTTACAGAGTATTCACTAGACGCCTCATAGTTCCCAAATAGTTTGTCTTCAGTGAGTTGTGTTGGAATATACATTTTTTGAATCCTAGTGATATCTTCAAGTGAGACATGAGCTGAAAGTAGTTCCTTGTTCCAATATTTAAGATCTATTAATATATAGGGGATAGGAAAAATAGTTTTAACCGGAGAAATAAACCAAGTTTTTTAAGAACATGGTTCGCTGATTGAGGTTTGGGTTCGTCGGAAGTGACAAACCAAAACTCAAACTACTCAGATCTGATGAATAAAGTTGATAACTTTTGTTTTCTCTCTCATATTTAAGATCGAACGGCTGGCTGTAAAGGTGGGAATAAATCTCTGTTAAATCATATCAGAAACACCTGAGTTGGGTCAATAATTCCCTAATTTCTTCAATCAAAATCTAAACCAGACCCAATTATAAATGATTTTATATGTTTTAAAAATTATATATCCGAAAACCAACATCAGAAAAAAAAAAAAAAAAATCCGAAAAAATCAAACTCCAATCTCATTCACATTATTTTTATAATTCACTGCAAAATAACTTTACATTATTATAATTTGAAAATCAAAAGTTAAAATTTTTTTGTTTGTTAGAAAATTAAGTGTTAAATATATAAACATCTCTAAACCAAAAAGTACAACAACGATGAGATGTCAATTCAGTTAGTTTTCACAAACTTAAACCTTTAATACTTAAATTTCTTTGAAATAAAAATATCATATATAAATAAAAAACGTTTATTCAAAATATTATTCGCAAAAAAAACTTTAAAATATAAAAATCAAAAATCAAAAATTTATTTTACTATAAAATCTTATATAAACGGTTTATCCAAAATACTATTTACCAAAAACATTTAAAATTTGATTTAAAATCCAAAAATCAAAACAACTAACATAACATCATAGAGAAAAAAACCATGAATATAACTGATTCTCAGATTATCCTTTCATATATCATAAAAAAGTAAAAACAAATAAATATATTTTGCTTATGTTTTGCTTATATTTTGCATGTTTTTCTCTTTATTAATTTACTTTTCTATATTAAAAAATAATTAGACTTCCACAACCGCATTACATTAATCTATCACAGGTTGGGATATATGTTCATTACAGACCCAATTGGTAGGGAACTCCACTAATCCACAAATTTCCTTGAATAAGATTTCCAACTGTTAACCTCAACTTCAATGGGATCCCTAATGATTTTCCCTTCCAACTCACTCTTTGACTTGTATATGCTTTTGGGCTTGTATTTCTGTACTCACCATAATACAAAGTAGATAGGGTTACAAGATCGGTTATGTTCCATGGAATCCAGCCCCTTGGATCGATTAAATCGTCAATAAAGCACTCCATGAATACTACTATTGAGAAGGCAAGCCATGGACGTCCCAAATATGTTCTTACAGTTCCTTTGATTGGTGTAAGGTCAGCGCTTGCCGTAATGTTGCATCGCTGGTAAGAAAACCCCGATGAAGGTTTTTCATTGTCGCGAGACTAAGCCGTCAAAATGTTCGTTTGCCCTTCACTCGATTTACGTGCCTCGATATGGCAGTTCATAAATACCGTTGATGCATGTCAATAACAAATAAAATCAAAAGAGAGAGGCGAAAACCATGACTACAATTGGTACTCATATTATTCTTGGGGTTATCATAAAAAGTAAAAACACACACATAAATATATTTTACATATTTTTATTATATTTTGCTCTTTGTTAATTTACTTTTCTATATTAAAATAATATTAGGTATCCTTATTGGACTAAGATGTTAAGTACCCTTGTTGGAGTATAAAAATAAATATTGCAAGTGATTGTGGTTTATAAAAATAATATATATAATGAGTTTGTATAATAAACACAAAATTGAATATTTTTATTTCATAAACTAAAAATACAAAAAATGATATTTCATTTGAAGATATCAAAAGAAAATAATCTTAAATAACAAAGTTTTTGATTTTTTATGTCAAATATGTCAAATAAATTATTTCCATTTCTTTAAAATATTTATTTGATATTTTCGGATAAATTTAATCAAAAATGAAACTCTACTTTATCGTTCCTTAACTAAAAAAAAAATTTTGAACATCAGAATAATAATAATTTAATATGATCACATTTTTAACAGATTAATTCAAGCATTTATTTTTATATTACTATACCATATTTTTAAAACTAAAAACCAAAAAAATTTGAACCTAATAATGTTGGAAAAAGACATGATAACTAAAACGACTAAATGTTTTTATTAATTTTAAAGTACCTAAAAAGCATAGAAATTTTTTACAACCAAAATACTGGAATCTAGTTGGTCAGAAGAGATATCATATATATATATTTTTTTTGTAAAACCTATATTTGCCACATCGACATCTTTGGGTAATACGAGTCTTCATGTTATATATGTTGGTCAAAATATAAAAGAAAGAACATTGTACACGACACAATACAAAAAAATTACCTAATGATTGATCACCTTCGCAAGAGTTTATCCGCTAAAACAAATGGTTTTAGTTGACTGGAGCTTATAGTCTAGATCACATCTAATCATTTGTGTCATATCCCGAGAGAGAAACTCGAGACTGATACCAAACTAAACTATAGCTCCAGTCCATCTTGTAGTCTAGACAATTAATATATTTCATGGACTCTCGATCATAACTGGCATCCCGGGCCGTACGTAGTTATGAAATACAAAAGATTTGCTAAAATTATTCCTAGTGGTTATTGTGATTAAAAGAAAAAAAAAACTCGTCGTGGCTGTCTTATGGAGATAAGTCTAAGACATTGGAACTTTGCACCTTGTATGGGGCAATTTCATGAATGTCAAAAGTGGACGATTTGATGATATGGACCAAAGCCGAGGAAAACAATAATGGTAATTAAACGAAACGTGTAAGCTTTATGGCCAAAACTCAAAAGGAACACACGAGTGTAATGCGTTTGCATAAACTATTAACGAGTAATCAAACGAAACGTCTCAAAAGGGATATCCACTAGAATCTTCTAATTGACCAACGACTTGAGTCCGTCCACATGGCATCCTTTTTAGTCTCTCAACGTTTAAAACCCGACTCTTTCATTTATCCAATTTCCAATAACATATCTTATTAAAACAAGGGTCAAATTTAAAGATATACGTTAGGAGACTCTTCACAAATGTTTCAACGTTACCGACACGTAACCAGAGTTCACCGAACACCGTCCTTCACGTTTTGTTTATAAAACAAGAGATAGGTAAAGATAGAAAGAGTCGTCTCTC